>NC_056746.1:1235321195-1235351195 GCF_019279795.1 Protopterus annectens | reverse complement strand
TAACAGCCTGAAAAACATTCTTAAGACTTGGGGATGGTCATTAGGAGGTCCAAACCGTTCCAGTAGACCATTGTCAGGGATTTTGTTACAACATAAATTAAATATTGTAGAAGGTGGGGGTAACTGGAAACTCAGTGTGATTGGTGACACTATCAATGATGAACTTTGTATAAAATGGACCAGGCCCTGCTAACTATAGCCAGTAAGAGAAGAAACAGAGCCCATCTAAGCAGACTTGTCAAAAAGGTAACCTGGAAAAGGAATCCATGAAGCTGATGAAACAAAGGTCAATCAGCTGGAGGATAACAAAACTAAAATATGACTTTTCATAAGAATTACCAATGCAGATACAGGAAGGGTTCAGAAAGACAGGATTTCAATTAATATCTGAAAGGTTGACCTGGAGAGCAATAATTTCATGCAACAGCTACATCTAACTGTGGAAGATAAAAAAACTACTGAAAAACCCAGGAGAAAGAGGTTTAAAACTTTAGTCCCTTTAAACTAAAACTGGGGTATGTGGTAAAATTTACAAATTTTAATGAGAAAAGTGGAGGCTTACAAAAGGAGAAAATCCTGAGAAACTAAACAGGATTAAGAATAATGAGGTGAGAGATGGAAGGTGCTGCTTTGCAATGGTAGCAGCAAGGTAATAAAACAAGATCCAAACACTTAAGTACTTATAGAAGATGATATACAGACACCACAGCCATAATGGACACAAGGGTTCAGGATGTTGGGGCTGGGATATACACTTACCCAGATCTGGTGCTTTTATGAACAGTTACCCGACTATGGGCATTTTAAAAAGGAAAAACAGAACAAAAGGGGGTAGTGATGGATAAAATTATAGTAAGTAAGAACTGCGGAAGAAAATGACAAACTGATAAGGAGTCCTGCTAAGGCAGTATGATGAACACACTCACCTTTAAGATAAAGAAATAAGCAGGTGGCACCTAATAGGTGACGAAAACTAAGAGACCGCCAGATACAGGAAATATATTAAAAAAACTCAGACACGAGATTAAAAATTAAGCAAACAAATGAACTATAATGATAGGGACCTTATTCTCTTGGTAATAAAACTGAGGGGCAACAAGGGAGGAGGTTCTCATAAAACCCAGATTCAAACAGAAGATAAAGAGCTTGTAAAAATGCTACCATCCCTGACCTTGTGCACGCCAATAAGAGGTGGTAGATGCATGGGAACCACTAAACAAAAAAGGCTATTCCACAGTATGTATCACAGTCCTGCAGGCATGAAAAAGTGATGTCCAGGGCAACAGGCATACAAGACTTCAAATGCCAGGAATTCTTAACTCTTAGCTCATGTAATTCTGCAGAAGCACTTTGCTGGGTAGACTCAAGATGTTCACAAATGCAAATGGTCACTCGTTAGTCTCTAACACATATAACAAGAAGGCTTAGGGTTTTGTTCAGATGCTTTAATACATAGCAACACATCAGTATGGACAGCATCATCATTAAATACAAATTAGTTAACAGACAGACCTTACATACACACATGCTTACATCTCAATAGCTAACTACAAAATGTCAGTCAGGCTTGCACGTGCTCAGTATTTATACATTTGTGCAAGCCCTTGGATAGCTTCTTAAAGGTATATACACACATACTGATCTACATCCTCCTTCTTAAAAAGACTGCCCTTTATGCAAAACAATGTTAGAGCTAGACATGCATTACTATGCACATTAGAAACAAAACACAATGTTCATGTCCAAGTTGCTTCATATCTGCTACAGGGTTTAGAGATTCCACCATATCTCATAAAATAACAATTTGGACCAAATTTAGCAACAGGGACAGTTTGAGCTGCACAACCCGTAACAGGAACATCTGGATGTGTCACAGGCATGGGAATACCCTCTGCAACTTCCTCTGGAATTGGAACACTGGACAAATCTGAGATAAACAGTCTTTCTCACAGGCTATGTGCAGTGGTATAGGCTCGGACACTGGTCTCAAATGCTTCTGATTCATCCTAAAGGTTGTTCCTTCTGATTTCACAATGTATGATCTCAGCTCTTAACCAATATTCTTCACGATACCAATCCGATCAAAACCTTTGGACATTTGCTTCCTTAAACACTTCTTCTCATAATGGATTGAGCAGTTTACTGGTCTTATTGTAGTAGGACTGCTGGGATAGGCGCTTCTTCAACAGATTGGCTTTCACTGATCTGTTGTTCTTCACACATGGAACCAACAATTGACTACTGATTGGTAATGTGGTTCTGGTTTGTCTTGGTAGAAGTCTCTGAGCAGGTGAACCAAGATGTTTATCACGAGGAACATTTTTGGGATTCAAGAGATTCAGGAAAACATTACAATTGTCTTGTTTTGACTTCTCTAGCAATTGCTTTGCACTTTGAACTTGAAAGCACATGTCTGCCAAACCATTTGACTGTGGGTACTCTGGGCTACTTGTGACATGAGTAAAGTCACATTCTTCAGCAAATCTTTTGACTGCTGGCTTGTAAACTGTGTGCCATAGTCATAAAACTGTGTGTGGACTACTACCATGTACTGCAAAATGGCGTTTCCTCTTAGTAATGATAGTACTGGATGTTAGGTTTGGAAGTAAGTCAATCTTGAACCAGTTGGAGAAAGTGTCTACTAACACCAAATAATGTTGACCATTCCACTCAAAAATGTCTGTGGCTACTGTCGACCAAGGAGTTCCAGAATTTGGTTAAGCTGATGTGGTTCCTTCTGTCGATGTGGCTTTGTACTATTACACACTGAAAAAGATAAAAGTGCACTCTCAATGTTTTGTACATAGAAAGCCAAAATTGAAGTCCTCTCGCCATTCTTTTAGTACATTTGGTACTGGGGTGACCCCAAGATAGTAATGTACTCTTATTGCCAGGACTTTGGAAGAATGACTTTTGCAATTTTCATAGTAATACCTTTATCAGACAAAATCTCATCTCTGTATGGAAGACAAGGTTGCACTTCCTGAGGTAAACTAGATTGCTTTGACGGCCCCCCCTTGACAGATAAAGTGGTTGAGCCTTCGTAAAACTGGATCAGTGGCTATGTGATCTCTCAGCTCATCAAGACGTGTGGAAGAAAAATTTCTCACTTCCATGACTTCAAAATCAAGACTCTCTCTCAATTCTCATGCTGTTCTGTGGCATTTCTGGAAGATCTGGATAATGTATCAGATACATTAGATAAAGTTTGCTTTTCTTTTAGACAAGATTGAAACAATACTTTTGCAATCTCAGCATCATATATTGCAGTATGGGTGGAGACGAATACCTAGGCCTTCTCAAAATAGTGACTAATGGTTAGTGGTCTGTTTCGATCTGGATAGGTCTACCATAAACATAATCGTGGAACTTCGAGTATGCAAACACAACTGCCATAAGCTCTTTCTCGGTCTGGGCATACAGCATCTCAGTCTGGCTAAGAGTTCTCAATGCATAGGTAACAGGTTGATCCTCATGTAAAATGACTGCACCTAAACCAAATTTCGAAGCACCACAGGAAAGTGTAACTGGTTTGTGAACATCATAGTATCAGAGTGTTGGTGGACTAGCAATTTTTTGTTTCAGGACATCAAATGCTCTTTGGTGTTGCTCTAAACAAGACCATGACACATCTTTACATGTCAGGTTTCTGAGTGGTGCTGATAGTTGCTTTAAGTCTGGAATAAACTTGCATAAGTAGTTCACCATGTCAAGAAAACATTGCAAGACTTGAACATTGTCTAGAGCTGGCATTTCGAGAATGGCTGTCTGCTTTGAATGGTCTGGTCATAAGCCTGAACTGGTCAATAAATGACCAACATAAGTAAAGTACAGTTGTGTACACTTACCATAAATGTAGATGTTTGGGTGTGTTCACTGTTGCAGTCATTACATTTGGGTTATCTGCTTGCAGGTAACCCTCAGTCGGCCTGATGTCTTGGGTTCTGCGCCGGTTGCTGTCCCTTCTTCCATGTCGTCAGGGGTATAAAACATGCAGCCGATGCCATTACATCAGTTTTTCTTGCCCCAGATGTCAGGTGCCTCCCTAATGGGAAGCAATTAAATATAACAATACAAAGATATACCTCCAACAAAAAAGCAAATACACCAAAATGGCTTTTAAGCATAGTGAAGGAAAGTAGAGGTATAGCCAAAAGAAGTTAGGGGGCTGGAGGGAGGGTAACCAGGACTGCAAAAATGAATACACTCGAACATCTACATTTATGGCAAGTGTACACAACTGTACTATGTTCTTCGTGTTTCACTGTTGCAGTCATTACATTTCGGTAGATTCCCAAAGCTATGGTTGGGAGGAGGAATTTAGACAGCATTAGGACCAGCTATAAGGCCCTGCAAGACTGCAGTGGCAAAGCCAGCTCTGGATTTAGAGAAAATTGGCAAATGATAAAGCTTGGTGAAAGTATGTACAAAGCTCCAGGTAGCAGGTTCTAGGATGTCCCTGGTAGGGACGCCTCTAAGAAAGGTTGTAGAGGTAGATGCAGCCCTGGTGGAGTGAGGTCTGATCTCCTGGGGGATAGGTTTTCCATGGTGCTTATTGTAAAAATGAATGCAATGGCCTATCCATTTAGAAATGGTTTTCTTTGAAATAGCCTTGATTTCCTTTGAGGTTTAGTCCTGTCCAAGTAGAATTTAAGTTGTCTGTGCACATCTAAGGAATGCAGTATCCATTCCTCTTTGTTCTGTAGATTGGGAAAGAAGGTTGGCAAATGAATGGACTGATTAAGAGCCACACTGGATACCAGCTTGGGCATGAAGGATGGATTGGTTCTGAGGGACACCCTTTCCAAATGAAAGATGATGAAAGCTCCACTGCCATAAGGGCGTGTAATTCAGATACCCTTCCAGCTGAAGTGATTGCTAAAAGGAAAGCTGTTTTCCAAGAAAGAAATTTTAAGTCTGTAGCAGCAACTGGCTCGAAAGGAGGTAGAGTGAGTTTCTCCAAAACAAAGTTAAGGTCCAAGGCTGGGATTGGAGCTTTCCTGGGTGGTCTCAAATTTTTGGCGCCTCTGAGGAACTGCTTGAGCAGTGGATAAGAGAAGAGGGGAGGTTCTGTGTTATAATGAGCTGAAATGGCTAAGGTGTGGATTTTAATGGAGGAAAAAGACAGGCCCTTGTGAAGCATCTCAGTTAAGTATTGTAAAATCTGAGGTAAATTGGGCGCTGCTGTGCTCACCCCTTGAGACTGATTCCAGGCACAGAATTTTTTTCATTTTTCAGCATAAGATTTTCTAGTACTGGGCCTCCTTGCCTCTAAAATGATATCCATCACAGGTTTACTTAGGAAGGGTAAAGGAGAGATTATGTAATTAGCCAGGCTGCAAGGTTCAGTGTTAGAAGCTGAGGGTGCAGAATCTGGTTCTCCTGCTGAAACAGGGAAGAAGTCTGAGGCAGGTGCCATGGGGATGACCATGACACACTGCGCAGAAGGGGGTACCAGTGTTGGCGCGGCCAGTCTGGAGCAATCACAATCATCCTTGGTTTGTCCTGTTTGATATTTAGTAGTACTTTGGAGAGCAGAGGCAGAGAGGGGAAGGCATAGACTGATAGGTTTTTCCAGCTGAAGGACAGAGCATCCACTTTCCAGGCTTGTTTGTGGGGAGTCTTTGTGCAAAATTTGTCCAATTGGTAATTCTGGGGAAAGGCAAACAGGTCTATATCTGGGCTCCCCCATTTGCTTGCCAACATGTTGAAAATACTTGGTTCCAGTTTCCACTCATGTGGGTCCATGAGGTTTCTGCTTAGTCCGTCTGCCAGTGTATTTAATTTTCCTGGCAGGAATTGAGCTTGTAGGTGCACTTGGTAGCTCAAGGCTGTATTCCACAATGCCATGGCTAGTTTGCAGAGGGGGTAAGAATGTGTACTCCCCTGCTTGTTTATGTACCACATAACAGTGGTGTTGTCCGTCTTTACCATTAGTTGTCCTGGAAGAATGTGGTCCTTGATAGCTGCCAGAGCATTTTGTACAGCTAACATTTATTTTTGATTGATATGCAGGTGCATTTGACTTGGGTTACATTTGCCCTGAATGCACTTTCCTGCCAGGTGAGCCCCCCCATGCATAGTCTGATGCATCTGTTGTTAGGGTTTGGGTGGCAGAGGGTGATGTGAAAGGTAATCCCTTGTTTTGGTGGCAGGCCTCTGCCCACCAAAGGAATTCTAGGCATAGGCAAGGTATGATAGGAATCATTGCTTCTAGATCCTGAGAATGTTGACACCAAAGGCTTTTTAGATACCCCTATAGTTTCCTCATATGCAGTCTTGCATATGGAATTAGAAGAATGCAGGCCATGAACCCCAAAGCTTGCAGTATTTGTCTTGCAGACAGCAGGGTTTTTTGTGGCCACTTGTTTTAAGTAGGTTGTCAAATGAATTTGTTTCTCTAGCGTGAGGTAAGCCATCTGGGAAGTTGTATTCAAGCTTGCTCCCAGGAATATAATTTGTTGACAGGGTACCCGGTGTGATTTATTTTTATTTACGGTGTACCCCAGACAAGTTAGAACCCTTTGTACAAAGGCCAGGTGATTCAAAAGTATGTCTTGGATTTCTGCCTGAATTAGACAATTGTCCTGGTATGGGTATATTTGAATATTCCTTTGCCTGCAAAATGCAATAACTGGAGCTAGGCACTTTGTGAATACCCTGGGCGCAGTAGATAAGCCAAAGGGCAGTGCAGAGAACTGATAGTGCGCATAGCCTGCTTTGAAGCGTAGGTATCCTCTGCAAGATTCCCTGATTGGGATGTGCAGGTATGCTTCTTTTAAATCTAGTGTTGCCAACCAGGCATCTTTGCCTAGCATAGGAAGTAACTGGTGAAGAGTCAGCATCTTGAATTTTGGAATCTGCAAAAAAGGTGTTTAGAGTAGATAGGTCCAGGATAGGATGCTATGAATTGTCTTTCCTGGGTACCAGGAAAAGTCTTGAGTAGAAACCTTGTCCCTTTTCCTCTTCTGGTACCAGTTGAATAGCCCCCATGCTTAAGAGAGAAAGCACTTGTTTTTGGGCCTCTGCCCACTGATTTGGGGGGTAGGTCCGGCCACCCTCTTGGTGTTGGCAATGTGTGGAAGTGAATCTGTATCCCTGGGACACTATATTTAAAACCCATTTGTCCTGGGTAATAAGTTCCCAATTCTCTGCATGAAGAGCAATCTTTCCCCCCAAAAGGGCAGTCAGTTGATAAGTGCTTGGAAATTTTAAAAGGAAGTCATTGAGACTGTTTACCATAGGGGGGAGTCTTATTATTCCCAGATTTGGAAGTGGAGGCCCCCCACTGCTTAGTCCTGTGTGCCCCCTGGGACTGAAACCTGGGGTTTTTGCTGTGTCTAGGTTTGGCTTGAGAAGACATGGAAGGGTCTGGAAAGGACCAATTCTTAGAGGGCCAGTGCCTACTAAATCTAGGAGGCTGAACTTGTAAGAAATCTTTAACAGTTTGCATAGATTTAGCTTTATCTTCCATCTTTTTAAGAACTTCCTCAGCCTTGTTGCCAAACAGGCGGTCCTGATTTAAGGGAGCATCCAACAATTTAGCTTTAACATGATCAGGCAAATATTGCTCCTTAAGCCAAACATGCCTTCTGAGCACAGACCCAGTAACAGAAGCCCTGCAAGAGGCCTCTAATGAATCAAAACCACATTGTAAAGTATGTTTTTCAACTTGTTCAGCAGAATGCATTAAATCCTGTAATTCGTTATTTTCCACACAGTCAGGAATCAACATAATTTTCTGTTTAAGTAGTTCAATAGCATGTTGCTGATACTTTAACATATGAAACTGGCAGTTTAAAGCTCTAATGGCCAAGGTAAGTGTAAACCTTCTTACCCCATCGCGCAATGGAGTCTCTATCAGAAGGGGTAGGATTTTTAGCAGTAGAAGCCTTAATGCCCTTGGGCCCCTGTGAAATAGTCTCTGGATCTGAAATAGGATTTTTAAAAAGGAACTTGTGGGACTCAGGGACCCTGTAGTATCTTTCAGGTTTTCTGGGAGCAGGAGGCAAGGAATCAGGGGCCAAACTAGATTCCGAAAAAGCATCATCAGCAATGTCTAATACAGGAGGAATAGCTAAAGGCCTATGCTGAGGTAGGAGAAGGAAATCCCTAAGCCTCTTTTTTGAATCAGAAAAATCCTGACTTTCCCAGTGAAAATGTTCCCTTAGAGTATGTAAGGTTTCCCCAAAAGAAAAATCCTCAGGAGGGGAAGCAGAGGGAATGGAATCCTCTGCATCAGAATCTTCATAAATTGATAAGGGCAAATCCAGATCATCAAAAGAATCAGAAAAAACAGAATCCTGGTCAGAAGATTCATAATCAAGTTCAGTCCTAGGCCTCTTAAAAGGGGGGGTTGGCTACCCCTGATTGGCGTTATTAGATCTTCAGCCATTCTTACCATTTGTTTTTTAGGCATAGAGGCCTGAGCATGTGGCCTGGGTATCGTTTTTTTTAGGCATGGTTCGAAATTTAGGCCTAAGTAAAGAAGGAGGCATTGGTTTAATATGCAAGTCCGTAGGCCTGAATACACCCTCAGGAGCTGGTGCCTGCACAGTGGCTCCAGACTCATCCAAGGTAGAAACATCCACGGGTTCCATAGTTGAAGCATCTCGCGGCATACCGGACTCCGAATGGGTCTCTGTAGAGGCCTGCGAATCAGAAGTAGCGGGTATCAGGGGCTGTGAAAGCACCTCATTGAGTACTGGTGAACTGGTGACTGGCTTAAGAGAAGTGTCACTGACAGTTTTGGACCTCGGAGGCCTGTCTCTTCTCTGTCTTTATCTTTGCATTTTTTCGGAATCCCGGTAGTCGGATGGCTAACTGACAACATTTCTGGATAATTAAACCGAGAACTGAAATATTTAGAGGCGAGCATATACCGACGACAGATAGTGGGCTGATTAAATAAAGCACAAAACCGACAGCAAGGTACATTGTGGTCAAGGCCTAGGCAAGGAATACAGTACGAATGAAAATCTTTATGAGGTATTTGCTTTCCACAAGTAATACAATTATTAACTTTTACTGACATCGGTAAGGAGCAAGAAAAAGTTTCCCCAATGGGGTACATAGCTTTAGTTGAAGACTTTGATTCTGAAACTTGAAAAGGAAAATTTCAGGAGTCGGCCGACCGGCACCTGCGAACTGCTTCTGCTTCAGGCACCGCACGTCAAGAAAGACCGATGTAATGGCATCGGCTGCGTATTTTATACCCCTGACATCATGGAAGAAGGGACAGCAACCGACACAGGACCCAAGACTTTGTTAATCAGGCTGACTGAGGGCTACCTGCAAGCAGATAACCCAAATGTAATGATTGCAACAGTGAAACACGAAGAACATCTTCTTGTAGCCTGAATTTGCATTTGTGTGGACTGAGCTTAAGATTCACTTGACATGCCCTTTCTAGCACATTTCTGAGGTTTTCTGTCATGTTCAGCTTCATCACGACTTCCTACTAGTATGTCGTCTACTATGATAGCGCAAGGATACCCAGAAAAAAATTGCTCCATTGCACATTGAAAGACTTCACTTGCAAAATTTATCCTAAATGGCATTCTCAAAAATCTGTACCTGCCAGAGTATTAAACATAGTGAGCAATGATGATTGTTTGTCAAGCAAAATTTGCAAAAATTAAATCTTTGCATCTAAGACAGAAAATATTGTGGCATTTGGCATCAAGCCTGTGACTTCTTTGACTGTGTGCATTGGATGAAGTCTTTTTAATGGTTTGTTCAGCTCTCGTGGATCAATATATATTCTAATGTCATCTGAGCTTTTCTTATGAGCTACCGCCATGGAAGATACCATTCAGTTGGAGTTTCAGCTGGACAATTGGCTTTAACTTTGTTCTGCATGGCTACTGGAACTTTGCTTGCTAGTCGGATAACTGGACTGACCTCTGGGTCTAACTTCATAAGAGTACACAACTGGAAGTTTGCCTACTTTGGATTGAAAAAGATCAGCATAGGCAGAAAAAATGTACTGGGTGAAATTAGAGTAGAGGTCTTTTAAGCTAACATGATGGACTTCCCTATTAAATGAATGCAGTCCCATTTTCAAACTGCCTCTGAGCCCTAATAATGACTGGACACACCTCTTGACCACATAAAACAAGTCATAGCTTCCTTTAACAGAGCAACATGAAAGCACTACTGAGCCTTCAGTTTGAATTTTTTCATCTCCATAAGCAACAAGTTTCACATACCTTGCCAAATCAAGCCTTTCACCTTTTACACACTCTGGCAAATGTTTCTGCTGACATGACATTGCACTTAGAACCTGTATCAACTTTGAGCGCTGTTGGTTTGCCATTTATCCGAACAGTGCAGATACTTCATTCTTTTCCCTTAAATCTACTGCATTGACCGTTTCATGAAGCACTGACCACCATCAACATAAAGAATAGGGCTGCCACTGTCTAACTGATTAACTCGTTTCTTAAAATGTTCCCTTTCAGTAAAAGAATGCAGGCCTTTTGATTTATAAAATCATTAGAATGCGGGCCTTTTGATTCATAAAAGCATTTGAAATGATTCCATTTATTACATCTGTGGCATTGTTGACCAATAGCTAAACATTTTCCCTTTTAGATTCATTACTTCCACCACAATTACAACAGTTGGCAATAAAAGTAGGTGGGGGCCCATGCTTTGAGTTTGCTGACTCACTCTTCTGCTTCACTGAGACTGTGCGAAGTCTAGAATTTGCTAGAAAGTTCTGGGGTTTATCAGTGGATGCTGCAGGGGCTATAGTTGCTGCCATGTACTTGGGCCGGTTTCTTTTAATAACATGCTGCATACTATCAACATGAGCTTTATGCCTTCTAGAGCTACTCTTATTCATAAGCATATTTGTGTGCTTTTCTGTGAGTCTGTATATCTGACAAACTCCAATGGCTTTATTCAAAGTTAAATCACGGTCACAAAGCAAAATCTTTCTCATGACATCATCTTTTATGCCACACACAAGTTTGTCCTGTATCAACTCATCCCTTAAGTCACCAAATCTGCACTTTTTAGCTTTGTTTCTCAGGTCAGTTATATATGCTGCAAAAGTTTCACTAGGTTTTTGATCCCTTGTGCAAAATAAGTGCCTTTCGGTTGTAACATTTGTCTGGGTGTTACACATTTCTCTGAATTTATGTTTTAAGCATTGTGGGTCCTCCCTTGACTCAGTTGGTACAACAATATGACCATTTCCCCCCACTCCTGTATAGATAGCAGGTGCATACATAAATGAGCATTCCCTTTCTATACCTTCTGACCCAGCTAAATTAAGCAGACCCAGCTAAATTAAGCAGAATGAATGCCTTTGTATGGTAATCTTTATCAGAAGATGCAGCCTGTATGAAAATGTCATACTTTTGCTCAAACACTCTCCAGTTCTCAGCATTATTACTGTCAAACACAAGTGCACTGGGTTTCCGAAATCCATCTGCCATGCCCACAAAGTATAAACAAACACACCGAAAACATGGCCCGTATAATTATGTACGAACAAACAGATCTGTAAGCTTGTAACATTCAAATGCACAATAAAAAATTCTTTGAAATACTGCACTTTGCGAAATATGCCTTGTAATGGCTGTACTTTGCGAAACAGCTTTACTGTAACACTGCACAATCGAACACTAAATGCTTCTGATAACTAGAATATCTTTGCTTTATACGAAAATACACATGCTTTGAAAAATGCACTTGTTTACCTTTATTTTATTCGTTTTATGCAATATGGACTTTATTTCAAACACTTTCAGTAGTAATTTGAATATTTTTATCAATATCTTGCATATTATGCGATTATTTAAAATGTTCTGTATGCCTGGTTTCATATTATGCAAAATGAAATAGTGCTGAGCAAGTTTCAATACCTGAAATTCGTTTCTGACCTGTTTTACAAAGTTTATACATTTTGGAACGATCCACTCCTATATATTCCAACAGCATCTAAACATGTGTAGTCACTGTCACGAAGCAAAATCTTTCTCATGACATCATCTTTTATGCCACACACAAGTTTGTCCTATATCAACTCATCCCTTAAGTCACCAAATGTGTCTAAACATGTGTAGTGATTCCAACAGCATCTAAACATGTCCATGAACTTCATGCCACCATAGACTTGTACTCCCCAGATATAGGCATCCTGACAGAAACCTGGCTAAAAACCTCACATTACCAGTGAGCAAATACTCCCTACAGGTTATGGCATACTAAGAGTAGACCGGCTAAACAAGAAAGGAGGCGGTGTTGCTATAATATTTAAACAGCATCTAAACATCCAGATCTTAAAATCATCAGCTCCACAAATAGGCAATGAAGAAATAATATATACCAACCTCAAAATAAACCAAAACAAAACCATCAACATAATTGGATGCTACTTCCCACCTGGCCAAAACATCCTTCCACTAGAAAACCTCCTCAGCTGGTCTACCCACCATCTCTCCCCCAAGAAACTATCATTTTAGGTGATTTCAATACTGACTGGCAATCCTGTTCTGGTAACCATCCAACCCATCATGTAAACCTTCATGGCTTCACCCAACTAGTCCAGTCGCCAACCAGGATAAATAAAAACTCCAGCAAGCACACTACCCTGGACTGGATACTAGTCAGTAAGAGCCCCCAGTCATATAT
Organism: Protopterus annectens; assembly: GCF_019279795.1. Lineage (NCBI taxonomy): Eukaryota > Metazoa > Chordata > Ceratodontiformes > Protopteridae > Protopterus > Protopterus annectens. The sequence goes on along the minus strand of NC_056746.1, from coordinate 1,235,338,550 downwards.
AACAGGCTGCTTATCAGATAGCCTCAGTGATCACTCCCCAACATTCCTACTGAAAAAATACCTATACCAAGCTAAACCTGTCTACTGTCAGATACGTAAAAAAATAAACTTTAACCCACTCACATTCATCTCATCCCTCAAAGAATGTAACTGGCATCCTCTAAAGTACCTCAGTCTTGATGACGCAGTTGAATTTTTTCAATACTACCTTCCTGAGCATCCTTAATTACCATGCCCCCATAAGACTTTCCAGATTCAAAGCACAACCCTCCCCGTGGCTACAGAAAAACACTAAGTCAGAAATGAAAAACAGGGATAAAGCCTGAGAGCAATGGCACAAAACCAAGACTCCCTCAACTAGACAGAAATTCCTAGAACTACGCAATAGAGTCAAAAAGCTAATAAAACAGGACCAATTCCAATACTACCAGTCTGCCCTAGACTCCTCCGAACACAGCCCCAAACAATTCTGGTCCTCCATAAACTCCATCCTCCACCCAGGTAAAGTCAGTACCCCTCCTCCTAACATCCCTCACTCCTCAGAAAATATTGCTACCTCATTCAACACGCACTTCACACAAACCATACTATCACTAGCTAAACAACACAACCCCCTCCCCTCCAACCCACACCTTCAACTACTAATCTCCCCACTGCCTTCTCTTTTTCTCCTGTACCTACCTCCAACATAAAAAACTCTTAACTAAACTTAAACCCACCAAATTAGCAGCAGACAACCTCCCAAGTGAATACCTGCAAATTGCAGCTGATGCTCTGGCCTACCGAGTATCCATCTTGATTAACCGATCTCTGTCAGAAAGTTATGTTCCCACACTGTGGAAAGTATCACATATAATTCCCCTCCACAAAGGCGGACCCTCCACAGAACTAACCAATTACTGCCCCATAGCTATTCTCTCTCCACTCTCCAAAATACTAGAGAGATGCATACACTCTCAGGTCTCAGACTACCTCCTTACTAACAACCTCCTTTCCAATACTCAGCATGGTTTCCGACCAAACCATAGCACCACCACTGCCTTACTCTCCTTTACTAACACTATCCTTCAACATAAAAACAATGGCTATCTCTCCTCTGCTACATTCCTAGACCTATCTAAAGCATTTGACATGGTCCCACACAAACAAATTATCTCTGTCCTCAATAACCTATCCTCACAATCAGTCACCAACTGGTTTCAGAGTTACCTGTCTGACTGCCAACAATACATTGTATGGCAAAATGACATATCTTCCCAACTACCTGTCTCCATAGGGGTTCCACAAGGATCCATCCTTGGACCCCTACTCTTTTCTGTTTTCACAAATAATCTAGCCTCTGCCACCACACATGGCACACTCATACAATACGCAGATGACTCGACCATCATCTACTCAGCCCAGTCCCTACCCAAACTGCAAGAAGTCACACAGGAAGCCTTTTCCTCTGTTGAAACTTGGCTATCCGATGCCCAATTAATACTCAACCCAAACAAAACTAAACTACTCATCTTCCAACCCACCAAACATACTCAAAACAACTCTTACTTTAACATCACAGCAAAAGACAACACCACTATATACCCAACTGAACACACCAAATTGCTACAAGTGGAAATAGACAATAAACTAAAATTTGACATTCACATAAGCATGACCATAAAAAAAGTCCACAAAAAACTAGGAGCGTTATGCAGAAATAAGCATCTTCTCACCAAAGCAGCAAAGATTTCAATAGCAAATTCCCACCTTATCTCCACCCTACTTTATGCCTCTCCAATATATATATACCTAAGACAATGCGATGTAAACAAGCTAGAGACCTGCTACAACAAAATTGCCAAATTCGCCACAGGGGCATCCTACCGTAGTCACCACTGTCTCTCACTTGTTGAACTGGGCTGGCTTGATCTCCCTCACCTCCTTCAATGGTATCAACTCTCACTCGCCCACAAACTAGTCAACCATCCACTAAATGTCCCATCCCTCCAGAATCTACTCCAACCTTATCGCACCACCGGACCACTAAGACCCAGCAACAAAAATCACTTGCAGATCACTAAAGCCAATAACTGTGCTGGTGAAGCACTATTCTTTTGCACCATAGCCAAATTATGGAACTCCCTCCCACCCACAATTACCTCCGTACCATCATTCACCCACTTCAAAACTTTACTAAAAGCGCACCTAAAAACATGCAGGCTATGCCCTTGCAACTCCCACTCTAATATCACCCACCCAATCCAACCACTACCTTTCTTTCCACTCTACAAATTACTTGATTATAGCAAGCTCAGATGCTCATAAGCCTATTACTTACACAGCAGGAACTTCTTATTTTAACATTTGTTAATGTCTGTTATGTACTTCACAGATAAAGATTCTAGTTGTCTACTGATGTACTATGTTCTTCATCTGTAAATATGAAAAAAGTGATTGCTATGTAAATTGTTAATCGCTATGTAATCCAATGTAACTACTGTCTTTATTTTAACTGTGGAGCTTGTTTCCCCGGGCCTCCGCTGAAAATGGACCTACGTCCAGTCGGACACTCCCGGTCAACAAATATAAATAAATAAAAATAAATATGCCACAAGTCATTTTAGCCAAGCTGTTTCAGAGTCCATGCTCCTTTGGTATGCTTATGTCCTTTTAGATAGGTCGGTTCTGGCACCATGTCCTTTAGACACGTCTCTTCTGACACCATGTTGCTCGTTCGTCTCCAACACATATAACAAGAAAGCTTGAGGTTTCGTTCAGATGCTTTAATACATAAGAAACATCAGAAAGGACAGCAGCATCATTAAATACGAACGAGCTAGTTAACAGACCGACCTTACAGACCTTACACACATACAAGCTTACAGCTCAACAGTTAACTATAAAACGGCAGTCAGGCTCGCACGTGCTCAGTATTTATACACTTGTGCAAGCCCTTGGATAGCTTCTTAAAGGTATATATACACACATATTGAGCTACACAACCTATCCATCACATTTACAATGACATGGAAAAGCAAATACGTTGCTTTGTCACTCTGACTTGATGCAGTTCTATTGCTTGATTACTACCCAGATTGACATAAGGAATGCCCAGGATGTAGTGTCCCTCTCGTCTTATTTAAGGTCACGAGTCACCACACTGGAAAGAGGGACAGGTTTGTTGCTTAAACGCAGAACTGCAAATGGGTAGCAAAATGCAACACTTTTGAGTAATCTATATAATTGTCACAATGATGGTGCAGTGTGCAATCTGAGTGAAACATAAGCAACGGATTGTTGGGTGAAGAACTGCTTAATGTGAGTATATATGGAGAACCAGGTTAGTGGTGAAAAATTACAAGGAGGCAGTCCTGCCTGCAAGATTGTTGTGAACTGGTAGACATGCCAGCCTTCCTAATAAGATAAACTCAGCACTGAGCTTACCCACAGAAGTAAAATAAAATCATATCTGACAGAGCAATCTACTGACTCAGTTTTTCCAATTTGTAAAAAGTCAAATGTACATGATAGTTGGCATAATTGAGTTGCATGGAAAACTTTATAAGCACCACTCTCCTGTACTATAAAATGGTAACTTAAGCCTCATATAAATCACTATATATGCAAGTTGCAGCAAGTGATTCAGATGGTTGCACTGTCAAGCCCAATATTGCCTGTCTGATACTGTTCTTTAGTTTAGTACTGAACCATATGTTGTCAAATAAATCTAACACACAACCAAATTCAGTGTATTTTGGTTGCATGTTAAGTCATATACCCTCACTTGACACTACAGGAGAAAAAGAATAGATATTGAGTAAAAGCTAAATTATTGATGAGGAAAGTGAACTAATTAGCTGAGAGGACCAAGGTAGAAGGTATCAGATAAAGAAAGTCATGTATGAATGGGTTGCTACCAATAAGACACTGAGACTAGTCATATTCAGAACAGTTAAATGTTCTACAAGCACCAAAACTAAGGTGACTGCATTCTCTGATCACATCAAACTAGAGCATAGCCAAAGTGGAAGGCAAAGCCTCCACCACATCATGATGCAAAGTACAAGGTGGGCTAATATGTGGTGGCTAAGGTTCAGTGCAGGATAATGCCATATTGTGTATTTTGGTAAAGAAACTCAAGGAGCACTCTGTATCAGATCTTCCTAGAGTGAGATAAAAAGGAGGAAACATTTCTAGTGAAATTCCTCTCCAGTATGAACTAAGTTATGCAAGATCAGAGAATGCTGGGGTGGACTGTGGAGGGTATGAACCCTATAAAATGCCAATATCCCATTATATGGAACACTGGAGAGGCTTCTTCTGGAAAATTATGTTTATTGAAACACAGACATCAAGCTAGGTCCGTGTGGGCCAAAAGGGTTTCTAAGGTGGGATAGGGAAATGAGGAGGGGGCATGGAATATGATGAAAGGATCAGATAATTGCCCATATAAATACAGGAAAATGGAAAGAACATATTTATTTTTGATGGAGGCTAATAGCACAGAATGAGCGTGAGGGATACCGGAAAACAATGGGGTGGGTGGTGAATGGGGTGTGTTAAGGAGTAAGACTCAAGAAAAGCATCATGGACTACTGCATCACAGACAAGGTGACGGGCCCTGGAGTGTCCACTACAGAAGAGATTTAAACATGCAACAGACTGGTTAAAAATGTGGGGAAGGGAAGCACCATTTGCATAAATCCAATCCTATGACACTGCAATGTAAACGATGAACAGAATGTCTCTAGATATATTCTAGTTACATATTATAAATCCTTCCTCGTGTTCTACTTGTATAGTTAATAACTTCCTTACACACTATTAAAATATTTAGCAGTTTCTGCAAACTGTAGCTCCCCTAAACTTCCCATACTCCCCTATCTTGTGTCCTCCTCCCTTCCACATTATCTAAATGCAAAGCACGTATCTAAACTTTAAAATACTCTTACTCTTCCAAGAACTTTACTTGTATCAGGAATAAATTGTCCTATTAAAAAACAAGGCTGCATTCTATATTTTATCACAAACTCTTATTATATTCACAGTTATTACTCAGTACAAGCATATCTTAAAAACACTTGCTGCTTGGGCAAATATGTTTTACATCTGAACCAGGCTACTACGTTTGAACTAACAATGCTGCATATATGTAACATGCATGTAAGCTGTAATGCTCTAGAATACTTTTTGTACTCTACATCATCTTGTTCCAAAGTGTCAGTTCTGGCCGAAATGTTTACCAACTGTAAAAGTATCACAACTTTATACTATGCATCTATATTTAAACTAAAATTCTTGGAGCTTTTCTTCCAAAGTCCTTTGAAGACTGGCTAAATTACACCAATAAGTAAATAAACGAAAGAAATAATGACTGGCTGAATAAATGAATAGTGTTTTTCTTCCATTTAATTAACCAAGTGTTTAAAACAATACTGAGAATACCTTTTTCTACATGTTTACTGGATGCCCAAGATTAAAAAAAATTAAAAAAATAAAACTGCACACAATCCCCTTAACATCACACACAATTCACTTTGTGATATTGCCTCCTGATATTCTAACAAATAATAAACACATACATAAAACCCCTTTGTGTGTGCAATTGCATATGAAAAACACCAGTTAAACAACACTCAAACTGACGATGCATTTGCTACTGCTCTCATCTTGACAAAAAAGGCAGTTAATGTGACTCCTGCCTTAACCTTTGTCTGGAATCCAAGCAGCGTGAGAAAAATATATAATCCTCACCATCAAAGAGTCATTATCTGCTGTTAAAAAGGACCCATACTGATATCAGCCCCAACTAGTAGAACTACTGGAAAGGTGCTGAGAGGTCAAATGTGCTAACAAATTTTCAGTACAATATTATCATTGTAAAGGTTCTTTGCCCTTAAAAACCCTCAATATTTTACTGTTAAAAAGGTGCATTACATTTTTAAAAGCTTTAACAGCAAGTCCCAATAGATAAAAGAAAAATTTTTATTAGGAGAAGGAAGGAAAGAAGGGCTAGAAAAATTAGAGCTACAAATAACTAAAAAGAAACCTGTTTACAGAAAAGTCTGGTGCTTATTGAATCACACAAGGTGCAGACAAACCAGTACTGCAAATAAGTCAGACTTGCTATTCTAATAACTGTAATAAATGACGCCATTAAGGAATGAATTTCGACAGTTCTACATTTAGCATGATCTGCAGCTAGACAGAAACATTTAAAACATTAATTATGCAAGGGAGATAGCTCCCAAGAATTATTTCTACAGGTATCAGCAACATGAGAATTAAAGTAACAATTAACTTTCTAGGTAAGCCCAGAGTTCTGTACAGGGTAAGTAAAGCTCCTGCATCATCATCATCATACTGGGCCCCAAATTCATAATTATTTTGAAGGATGAAGAAAATGCTTCAGGAACGACATGAGTAGCTTTGAAGATATTCCCCAAACAGCTGACATTACTGAATAGGCATGGACGACATCACCTGGTGGCATACATTGAATATTTGGAGGTCAGCTGACTAGTACTGCAAATGCACATAAATATACCTATCCTTTTATATCAACATACGCATACATATATATGTACCTATATAAATATATCATGAAAGGTCAACCTGTTAAATGATCGAGACAGAAAAGAATGTCTTAAACATGTCAACCACTCATAACGCAAACACATATCACCGGAATCTAGCAGACTGAAAAAAGGAAAGTACAGCTGTGCAAGTTGAACTTTCCATAATGGTAGAAATGCGACTGATCACTGCTGCAGTAGCCTTAGCCATATGGGTTATATACTGCCAAGGACAGAACAGTCAGCCAGCTTCCAAATCTTCAGGGCACCTTCTATGAGCTCAAACGGTCAAGCAGCTCGAGATCAGCTGACTAAAAGACAAGTTTAGGCTTGAAGAGCCAGCAAAGATAAGGAAGCTGAGCCTAGTAATAACAAAAAATAAATGTCCACAGCCTGGCATAAAAATAGAAAAAAAAGGGGGTATGGTGGGAGGGAGCAACTATTGAAGCAGTGATCATCTGAACATCCACTTTTACGGTAATTTCAACTAACACAGTTGTACTCAGTTCTTCATACTGATCACTGCCGTAGCCTTAGCTATATGGATACCTTAGCTAAATACATCTCAGAGGAGGAAGAAAAAGAGGCCAGGAGCCCCTGCAGAATGGTCTTAGCAAAACTTGATCTAGACCTAGAGAAGGAATCTTGCTTAGACTACTTTGCAAAAGTTTATACAGAGGAACAAGTAGCAGCTTCTAGAATACTAGAATCCAACCCTTTCCAGAAAGCAATAGATGAAGCCAAAGCCCTGGTAAAGTAGGCTTTGGCCCTCCCTGGAAAAAATCTGTCATGCTAAGTATAACAAAGGCTAACAGCCTTAGATGAGGCAATTAATGTGAAGATCTAAAAAATGGTGTTCTATCAAGATAGTACCCGAGTTGTCTGTGAGCATCCAAGGTATGCAGCATCTTTTCTCCCACATTTTTAAGCTTAGGAAAGAAAATGTAGAAGTGAATAGTTTGGGGTAAAGTAAACGTAGACACCACTTTAGGCATAAAAGAAGGTTTAGTTCTCAAAGAAACCCCATCCCTATGGAAAACAGGGTAGGGTTGACTCACTGTAAGAGCTAACAAATCAGATACCCTTTTCTCAGAGGTCACAGCAATCAGTAAAACTGTCTTCTAGGTTAAGAACTTCAAGTCAGCCAGATTAGCTCGTTCAAATGGAGCAAGTGTCAGCTTCTTCAACACAAAATTAAGATCCCAAGGAGGGCCCACCTGTTTACTTGGAGGCCTCTTATGCAAAATGCCTTTCAAGAACATTTTGTCATGAGACTGCCTTGAAAGAAGATACTCCATGGGCAGAAATACTGAAATAGTGATAAATGAACCTTGATAGAGGAATAAGTAAGGCCAAAGGATGACAACTCACACAAATACTGTAAGACCAGAGAACAACTAAGTCTGAATGGGTGCTGGTTATGTTGCTGGCACCAACTACTTTTTCCTTTGCTAATATATGATTTCTAGCAGCAGGCATTCTTGCCTCCATTAGTATCTGCTTCATGTCCTTAGAAAACAGGTGACTAAAAGGAGCTAAGACCATATCATCCGGGCAGTCGATTGAAAATGATTGATGTCGGGCTGTATGAAACACACATTTTCTTGTGTGAATAGATCTAGTCTGTGAGGAAGTGTGTGGCAATTGCCCCTGGCTATTTCCAAAATTAGGGAGAACCACAGTTGCCATGGTCAGGGGGAGTCACCACAATGAACTTCAGGGATTCCTTCTGAATCTTCAGAAGTACCCTGGATATTAATGGAAAGAGTGGAAAGGCATACAGAAACATTCCTATCCAAAGAAAAGAAAAGTCTATCCATCTTCTAGGTGGCCTTGCATGGAGCCCTTGCACAGAATTCTGCCAGTTGATTAATCTGAGAGAAGGCAAAGAGGTCTACGTGAATTCCACACAGCTGAATCAAATCTCAAAAGAAACTCTGTTCTAGTTTCCATTTGCAAGGATCTGCTCTGGTGCTGCTCAGCTTGTCTGCCACACAATTGTGCTCTGACAGATGCAGGATGCCTGCACAGTGAAACTGTGCTGTGAAGCTGTAGCCCAAGCTAACATGGTTAGTCTGCAAAGAGGTATGACCTAGCTCCCCCTTGATTGTTGATGAACCACATGACTGTGGTATTGTCTGTAATCACTTAAGGTCCTGGGGACCAAAAATGGTTCAGAAGGTTGAGTGCCTTGATCAGGACAAGCATCTTCTTAATATTTATGTGCTTGCATCTATTCTTGGTGTCCCATACCACCTGCACTTTTTATCCCTCTAGAAACAACTCCCCAAACAATGACTGAAGTGCCTGTGGAAACTGACTGCTTTGGAGCAGGGATGGAGATGAGAAGAATAGACAATGATATCCATTGTCTCCATCAAAACATTTTTCTTCTGAACAACATGCAGCACTGGGATCTGAAATAATAAAAGGGGCTCATGCTGGGACCAAAGAGATTTCAGATACCACTGTATCTTTCTCATGTGGAGTCTTGCCAGGGGTATCATGAGAATCAGACACCACGGCACCCACAATTATAAGGTATTCCCTCAGAATGACCAAAGTCTAGGTGGAAAACCTTATTAGCAGACCTAGATGAAGATCTAGAAAGACTATTTCAACTGAGATGTCTAGTTGACTGGGTTAAGAGAGAGAGAGTGAGAGAGTGAAAGACAGAGAGAGAGACAGAGAGAGAGAGAGAGAGAGAGAGAGAGAGAGAGAGAGAGACTCCTGACATTTTGAAAAAGACTTTACAGCAATAAGCAAATTGGCTAAATATGGAAAAGTCTGGATACCATGTAGCCTGCAATGAGGTACACTTGAAGCCACACACTTTTGTGAACACACAGTGCAGTAGATAGTCCAAGGAGTATAGCAGAGAACACACACAACATTAAGAAACATCAGAAGTATGGATTAATAGGGATGTAATGATAAACATCTTTTAAAGTCTATTGTTACTAGGAAACTTGAAAGAAGAAGAGGTAGCAGGTTGTGAAGTTACATAATTTTACATTTGGACACTATCACAAACAGGTTTAGGAAAGAAAGACCCAGAACTGGTCTCCAAGTATTTTTTTTTTTTTTTGTTGGCACTAAGAACATCCATGAATAAAATCTCTTCACCACCTGGGAAGGAGGAACAAGTTCTATCACTCCTTGGGACAAAATGTAATGAAGAACAGCAGGAAGCAAAATAATCTGATCTGCAGGATGAGGAATGACCCCCTGGAAAGGAGGAATTTCCATGCACTGCCATTTGCAATCATATGAATGATTTTTTAGAACCCATTTATTTTGATCTGTTGCCAAAGAGAAGCTGGAGATTCAAACTTTCTAGATGAGAACAGGGAACAGGGTGGGAAGGGGTCACAAGGTCCCTGAAGTCATTCAGACTTGGACTGGCCTTGGTTTTGTGAGGTCTGAGACTTATTTTTGGAACTCCCTTACCACTTCTTAAATGTTTACCTGAATCCTGTTGAGACTGCTCATTCTGTTTTTTTGCCAAAACTGGATGAGGAGAAAGAAAAAAGAAAAAAAAAACTTGGAAAAGGAGGTATGAAAAGTCATAGAGATTTCCTGGCCCAGCTTGCTCCTTTCATCCCACTTTTGATCACCTCTGTAGCACAGGGGCAAAGCACTAAATCCCTATCTAAGGGAGAATTTAAAATTTCAGTTTTAAAATCATCTGGGAAGTTCTGAGAATGCAGCCATGCAAACCTTCAAACAGTACCAGAGACCATAATCCTGGAAAAAGTATCGACAGAACCATATACACAATGAAAACGAGTAGTGAGCTGTGCAACACAAGAAAGTTATTTAAAGCATTTTATTTCTTCACATGAAGAAACTGCAAATAAAACATTCCTCATACTTTCACAATATGTTAGAAAAAGCTTTATCAAACGAGTCTGACAATTTAAAAGTCTGAAAATCAAAGTTGCAGAAGTATGCACTTTGTTCCCCATACTATCAATAAAGTGTCCCACCCTTAGTAGAAAGAGCAGGATTGGAGTTAACAAAATACTTAGCAGGAGTGGAGTCAACTAAGGCTATAGCTGCTGGGTCAGGTTTGCGAATAGTGTATACACAGTTAAAAGAATGAGGAACTTTATACATCCTACCTGACTTTTTAAGGACAGTTGGCTGACTATCCGGAAAATGTTGGGTAGTAATTCACACATCAGGAGGAATGGGTGTAGGTTCTGGAAAATCCTTCTGTAACAACTCATAGCATTTCTTGAGTGACTGAGAAATCTCAGTTTTCTCCCCACTGAAAACACTGGGACATTCTAGAAATTATCTCAGAGAAAGAGACCCCCCCCCCCAGGAAGAATCATAAACTGAGCTCTCATCCGAGCATTAATCAGAAATATGTGGACAAAACCCTGAATCTGTCCTTGCATCTTCCTGCTACAAGAAGAACCAATAGCCTGAATTAAACCCTAAGCCAGTCCCCAGTCGGCAGCCGCTGCTTCCCCAGGGATGAGCACAGCATTCTGACATAACACGGAAACCTTCCCTGTTTCCGCTCCCAGGACCAAGACTGGCTCTCCCTTGCCCACTGAGGGGACTCCAACAGCCACAGAGGATTTTAACTCCTGGTCCACAGTAGCTGCAGGTGCTATACCAGACCAGTAGCTGCAGGTGCTATACCAGAGGGATTCAGGGTGAAAGATGAGTGGTCTAAGATACAATAAATGGCCACAGCAGAATCACCCATTTGCAGCTGAGCAAGCTAATAGCCTACTGTGGTGACAAAGGCTGCTTGCTTAACTTTTTTCTTTTTGTGGTTGGAAGAAGGACCACCCATGGGACCAACAATCTCTTCCACGGTCAAGCCAAAAATGGTGCTTCTTCTCCCGGGAAGACCAGCAGAAAATGCCGGTAAAACCATCACTCCACAGAAGTTACTTTTTTGACAGAAAAAAAAATAAAACAGTAAAAAGCACTAGCACTTTCAAACACTGTGCAGCCCCACAGTGGCAAAATTAAACACAATGTCTCCACAGAAAAAACATTATCAGTTAGGTTACACTACTTTAAAAATGGCAGGAAAAAAAAAAAAAAAGAGTGCTTCTTTTAAAAGTATGTTAAGAGTCTCAAGATAGTCCATTAAAACACAATTTTCCTGGACAGGAAAGTATATAAGAAAATGGAAAGAACAAGCTGACTGACGATACTCATAAGCCTCAGAGGAGCGTTATCTTTGGCGACAGTAAAGCTCTGAAGAGCTTTAGGCCCAAACTTGCATTTTACTCAGCTCATCTTGAGCTACTCAACAGTTTGAGCATGTGGAAGGTGCCCTGAAGCTTTGAAAGCTGGTCAGCTGTTATATCCTTGACAGAATATAACCCATATAACTAAGGTTACTGCAGGAGTGATCAATATTAAGAGCACAAAAATTTATTTTTCCACCCTACTAACCCTAACGTAACCATCATTCAGTTCAAATCTGTCTGAATACTTTTAGTGTTCTGAAAAGTTTTTTTTTTTTTTTTTTGCACCATTAGGGTTAGAAGCAGGATTAGGGGCAGTTACTAAGTTGGGGGGGCAGTATAATTAAAACCTTAGAAATGCTCGTTCTGAAAAAGCTAATATTCCAACAAGTCTGCATCTGTCTTGGACTTTTCAGCACCATAAACTTGTCAAATTATGGAAAAGTTTTACCTGAGAAATTCTTGCATTTTGAAGGCAAGGAAAATTTAGAATAATAAATGTTAAACTGAAAAACTGTTTCAAATGTTTTGACATCTGACCTGTAGGGAGCCTTCTAGTAGCTATACTGCTTGGGGATGAACAACAAAACACAGCATAGAAAGCCGCATGGCATCATGGTTACTAGATGACTGAGCGAGTGTATCCACTGATCCAGAAACACCAACATACTAATATTGTTCAAACAATGACTTCTAGAAGAAAGGTGGTCATCAAGTACAGTTAGGGTTTACCAGTAAAACATAGCTCTAAACTGTACTTCAAAAAGTTACACATACAAGCTAAGAAATGAAATCCTTCCTCCGGGCTTCTTCTTTATTTGGCATTTGTCTACTGGTAAAGATCGATTGGGTATTTGCCCATTTTTCAGCAGAGGTCCAGGGAGAGAAGCTCCACAGACAAAAACAAAATTAGAAAGATATAAAGCCAAGGAAAATACATAGACAAAAACCTGGATGCAGAACATTTTCTGATACAGTTGTTTTAAAAAAATTAAAATAAAAATGCATAAGAAGAACATTTAACTCAAGGATACAACAGGAGAAATGTATACAGAGAAGAGAATAGGAGGGGATATATATAGAAAAGAAATGTAGGTAAAAGGAACAGGAAATGAGTTAGAAGACAAATAGGTATAAAGGAGTACATAAATCAGAGAAAGGGAAAAGAAAAATAGTTCAAGAGTTATGCAGACAAAGGTAAATATTAAGGTAATTAATGCAGGGAAATGGTTGGGAGGGGGGAGCATAGGAAATGTAGTAGAAAAATAGAACAAAGGGAAATAAGCAAGGTAAATTAGCCAGGGCTACAGCATGGACAGAGCCAATTGTTTAAGTGTTTTTTTAATATTTTTTGAGTTGTACACAGTTAGTGGTAGTTCTGAAAGCTAAACTATGGAATTATATCCCACAAACTATGTGGTAAGATTAGAAACAGTCTTCAGCGCTATTAGATTTGGATATTTGTAGTGAAATTTAGTAGAGGAACGTAGCACACTATTATTGTTATAAGGTTGTAATAGACTTTGGAGGGCAGTTCTTTTTTCCATGTTGACGCATCAGTCTGTGGCTCATGGTGAGATGGTTACAGGATAAATGATGAGGTCATTCTAACCAGTGGAGTTGTTTCAGTGCCAAACAGTGGTGGGTTCTGTATGGGAAATCAGTAGTAAATTTAGCTATTTTGTTATAGCATGCTTCCATTTTCCCAGTTCAGTTTTCTTTAGTTTGATAAGAATGGGAGAGGCATATAAGAGAGAGTAGAGAGTAGGTAGGTTCTGGCAATTACCTATTTCGTAGTGTTGATTAGAAATGGCTTGCTTCTGTATAAAGATCCTAGTTTTATATGTACTTTCTTTATAGTCTGAGATATATGAAAGTCAAATTTCAAGTTACTGACAATTACAACACCTAGGAGTTTTGTTTGGGATACCGTAATTATAATGGTATTAGAGGAAGTGATATGAAATAAAGGTGTGACATCTATGGCTTTTGTGGACTGAAGGAGCATAACATTGGTTTTGTTTGGGTTAAGAATAAGTTGCGAGTTAGCGAACCAGGACTCCACGGCAGAGAAGGACTGTTGTGTTATCTTTAACTTTTTGTAGGGTTGGAGATGTGCAGATAAGGGTAGAATCATCTGCACACTGGATGAGAGAGGCAGGGTGCGTGGCAGTATGGAGTTTATTAGTGAAAAAGCTGAACAGGAGGAGTCCTAGAACGGACTCCTGTGGAACCCCCATATTAATAGGAACTAGTGGACAGAGGTCCTGTTGCTATTTAACAGCTTGCTGTCACCCAGAGATATATAGCTTTGGAACCATTCAAGAGAGGGCTGATTGAGTTGAAGTCAGATAGTACAGTTAGTAGTTTCTGATGGAGACTGCATCAAAAGCTTTAGATAATCTAGTTTACCTTCATTCCTATACTGCTTAATGGTATTAATAAAACGTAGGAGGGCAGTAGTGGTACTATGGTTAGGACGGAATCAGTGTTGTATATCAGATAGGAGATTATTAGATAATAGACAGTGCAAGAGTTGGGTGTGTACGCACTTTTCTAACATGTTGGCTAGGGGAGATAATACTGGAATCAGTCTATAACTGGAAAGTTAAGTTACCTCCTTTGTGTGGTGGGATGATGTGTGACATTTTCCAAATAAGTGGCACATGGTGTTCTACAATGGAGAGGTTAATGAGAATGGAGATAGGAAAGGAGATGGCATCAGCTGCTAGTTTAAGGTATTCAACTGGTAAGTTGTTGGCTGCTATGGCTGTTGGTTTAAGTTGTTTGAGCAGTTTTTGATAGCATTACTTTGAACAGGATTAAAGGAGAAGGTATTAATGTCTGCATTAGGTGCCAAAGGGATGGTTAGTGATGTAGTGCTGTTATTTTTGACAGTGATAGCAAGGATTCAGTAAAGTATTTGTTAAAACTGTGTTGCAGTACTATTTATATTATTTACGGGTGATGGGGTTGATGCAGATGGTTGACCAGATGGTTGACCGGGTTGAAGGAGTTTTTTTAATTAATGACCACAACTTTTTAGGGTTATTTTGTTGTTTTTGTTGAACATTACTGCAGTAGGCTTTTTTGTCAAGTTTAAAATTCTTTTTGGCTAAGTTTCTAAGCTGTTGGAAAGTTTCATGGTTGTCTGAGATCTGTTCATATACAATGGCCCAGGTTTCATCTCAGAGTTTAAATAATTGTTTAGTATTTGTAATTAGCCAAGGGGCATCATTTGTTTTGCATCTTACAGTCCTACATGGTGCTAGTTGTGTAAGACGCTGAGAAAACTACAGCTGAAATAGTATACAGCATCATCGAGGGGTAAAAATTTAAGTGGAGTCAAAATTACAAAATTGCAGGGTAGAGATGAAGGTTTGAGCATTACATTTTTTTCTGTTATGGGCCTGTTGGTAGATAGTAGTTTTGAATGGAGTAATCTGTTGCTTAAGCAGGTACGTTGGGAGGTGATAACTGGTGGTGTCGAAGAGGCAGCCTGTTTGATGAGCATGTTACAGTTTATTAGTTAATATCCAGTCTAGCATAGTCTGCCTTTTGGAGGTTTTGTCTACCCTAGTTGCAGTTTTTATGATTTGGGTGAAGCCATGCAAGTTGATGAAGTTAGAGGGGTTTTCCAAGTTGCAACTAAACCAATCATTATTTAAGTCACCCATTACGATTGTTTTGTGAGTAAAAGATATGGACGACCATTGGAGAAGGTCTTCAACTGTAGTGAGCTTATAGGAACATACATTCCTCCAGGAAATAAATGACTATATATTAATTTGAGTTGATTTTCAGTTTAGTAAAGAGTACTTCAGCATTATTGAACTCTGGGATGTTTTGTTCTAAACATATTAGTATGAGATTGTTTTTAAAAATAATGGCTATTCCACCTCCATGTTTGTTTTTTCTGTCCAGCCTAAGTATGTTATAGCCTGGAAGAATAAGATCATTATTTTTTAATTTCTGGCTTCAGCCAGGTTTTCATCAGCACTGCAATGTCGGGGGAGTAGTGTGAGAGACTGGCATGTAGTTTATGTATTTTGTTAACTACACTTCTGAGATTATGCTGAGGAGAAATAGGTAATACCCCTTCCTAGCTAGATTAAACTCAGTCTGGGGATGTACTATGGGTAAGAGGTTCCAGCAGATTAGTTTTAGGCCCAAGGTTAGGCTGGATATCAGAGCTGAGTTTAAGTTGAAAGGCTATACATATGAGTGAATTTTATGTTTATTACGTTTGAGAGAGATGTGAGGTGTAGTTTGAAGAGTAAGGTATCTATCTGTAAGCTGATATATGTAAGTAGTATTATCGAATTCTGGTGTTATCACTAAGTTGATGGGTTTTGTTTGCTGTGAAAAAGGAAATGGAGACATATGAGAGGAGAAAGTAATAGAAATATAGAAATCGGACTAAGATAAAAGGTTATAAGTGCAGCCAGAGAGAGAAATATAAGTAAAAATGTAAGTAAGAGTAACATTTTTATGACTGTGATGCTGGGACGTTAACACTGTAATTAGAATTTTAAGAGAAAGTAATGTATTGAAGCGATTGGCTTTTGGTATTGACTAGAAGAGAAATGTCGTGAGTTGTAGTAGGTATGGTACGTGCTAACTGGTTAAATGTAAAGTGAGTGGAGATGGGTGGGGAAAGAATTGAGATTAATGAGGGAGCAGAAAGGTGCATACCCTTGGTTTTCTCACACCAAAGAACATTTTATGTACTCCAAAGAACATATCAGGTAATACTCTTCGCTAAAATGATATACCTGTGGTGCTGAAAAGTTCAATATACAGAATTATTTAAATAAAAGCATTTTTCAGGACATGCGTTTCTATGGACTTACCTACATTATCTACCCAGAAAATTTGCCAGTCTTTTGAGATGTCCATAAGATCTCATCTTTTATCTTGTAACAATGGAAATCTGTGTTGTTTTCTTCTGAAAATATGCTTTCAGCTGTGGACTACTTGACTGCCTGTGCAAGTGATTCAAGTAAAGTGAAAAAGGAAGCAACCATTTATTGTACTTTTAGTATAATAAAAGAATCCTGGCAGGTATCAAAGATATTTTAATTTAATTTATGGACTATTTGCAAATGTTAAGCATTGTCTCTATTAAGATAAGAAAGATAAAAATAATTAATTTTAGCCTGAAAATTTTTCAGTCCATTCTTTCAAATATTTTCTGTTTCCAAGCTGAGCAAGTATGGTCAATGGCTAAGTTCACTCTGCCCAGTAAAATGTGTACTGAACAGAATGCCCACTAGAAATTTATATAAATATATATGAAAGATATAAATATATATATATATATATATATATATATATATATATATATATACATACATACATACATACATACACACACACATATATATATACCCCCCACTTCAATTCATATGATATTCTTACGTTTTGATATAATATTGCTTAGTAAAAGAAAAGTAAGTGGGGGGCTACACCCCCTAACTATATATTCTAACTCCAGGGTCGCACTACAATGGGGAAGGGGGCATATTCTATTTACTTTGTAATAATACTTGGCAGTGAAATGAAGTTTCAGTGAAATG
>NC_056746.1:1235258925-1235320695 GCF_019279795.1 Protopterus annectens | reverse complement strand
ATGAAGTTTGCAAATTTTTAGATAACGTATAATGTTTTTAGTGATTTTACAAGTAAAACTTGGTTAGATGAAGTTTTTATTTTAGAAAAAGTAAACAAAGTTGTGTTTTAGATTTTTTATGACATAAAGTTTAACTATGTGTCATTTATTATTCAGTATGGGATAGGTGGTTTTATTTTTTAATTGGTGTATATAAATGCACTGGGGTAGATATCAGCCCACGTCTGAGGAAGTTTTTAAACGAAAACGTATTTGTATATTGAGCGTTATTGAGTGATATTTGTGTTTTCTGTGGAGCGAATGCTTGGATTAAACAGATACAATGGTTGACAAGCTTTGTACATTGGCGTTATTGAGTGTCAATTGTGTTTTCTGTGGAGTGTATACTTGGACCAACAGGCACAACGGTTGACAAGCCCATCCAGTCCGTAAGCTTTATTGTGCTTTCTTCCAGGGTCTTGGCATTTGGTTATTAGTCATTTTTTGACCATTCCAGCAATTTTGGTGATGTATGTATGTATGTATATATATATATATATATATATATATATATATATATATATATATATATGTGTATATATATATATATATATATATATATATATATATATATATATAGGTCTATATTATCTTGCCAAAAGTTGTTTACAGTGAAGACTGCAACATCGAACTATAAACTGCAAAATCCCTCTAACACGAAAGTGCAAGTCACAGATTAGTCACCGATTTTTTCCTAGGGAAAAAAATCAGTGTACAAAGCAAACACAACAGACAACCTAAATCATTACAAAGTGGGGGGATTATCCCCCACATCCCCCCAACTAAATATACCAACTCCGAGAGAGCACTACAGTGGGGTAAAGGGCAATTTCATGGTGACGGGCAAGGGATTTTTTTTCCCCTAGGAAAAAAATCGTTGACATGGACGTACGAGTTATTGGGATCTTATGGTTTACCGTTCGATATTGCCGTATTCACTGTAAACAGCTTTCGGCAAGATAATATAGACCCATTTTTATATATATATATATATATATATATATATAAATATATATATATATATATATATCTATATATATCTATATATGTGTATATATATATATATATATATATATATATATCTATATATATATATATATATATATATATATATATATATATATATATATAAATATGTATAGATATATATATATATATATATATATATATATATATATATATATAGATATATATATATACATATATATATATATATATATATACATATATATATATATATATATATATATATATATATATAGATTCACTTTATATCCTCTCATCATCTTCTTTCAGCTGTTCCCGTTAGGGGTCACCACAGGGGGTCATCTGTTTCCATTTCTTCCTGTCCTCTGCATCTTGCTCTGCCACACCAACCACCTGCATGTCCTCTCTCACCACATCCATAAACCTTATCTTAGGCCTTCCTCTTTTCCTTTTACCTGGTAGCTTTATCCTTAGCATCTTTTTCCCAATATACTCAGCATCCCTCCTCAGCACATGTCCAAACCAATGTAATCTTGCCTCTCTGGCTTTGTCTCCAAACCTTCCAACCTGGGCAGACCCTCTAATATACTTATTCCTAATCCTATCCACCCTCGTCACACCCAGTGTAAATCTTAAAATCTTTAACTCTGCCACATCCAGCTCAAACTCCTGCCTTTCTGTCAGTGCCACTGTCTCCAACCCATATAACATAGCTGGTCTCACTACCCTCTTGTAGACCTTCCCTTTCACTCTTACTGGTACTCGTCTTTCACAAATCACTCCTGACACTCTTCTCCACCCACGTCATCCTGCCTGTACTCTCTTCTTCACCTCTCTTCCACACTCACCATTACTCTGAACTATTGATCCCAAGTATTTAAACTCATCCGCCTTCGCCACATCTACTCCTTGCACCCTCACCATTTCTCTATCCTCCCTCTCATTCACAAACACATATTCTGTCTTAGTCCTGCTGACCTTCATTCCTCTTCTCTCTAGAGCATATATCCATCACTCCAGGGTCTCCCCCACCTGTTTCTTACTCTCACTACAGATAACAATGTCATCTGCAAACATCATAGTCCACGGGTACTCCAGTCTGATCTCATCTGTCAACCTGTCCATCACCATTGCAAATAAGAAAGGGCACAGAGCTGATCCTTGATGTAATCCCACCTCCACCTTAAATGCTTCCATCAGTCCCACCACAGACCTCACTGCTGTCACACTACCCTCGTACATATCCTGTACCACTCTTACATACTTCTCTGACATTCCCGACATCCTCATACAATACCACAACTCCTCTCTAGGCACCCTGTCATATGCTTTCTCTAAGTCTACAAAAACACAATGCAACTCCTTCTGACCTTCTCTGTACTTCTCCATCAACACTCTCAGAGCAAACATCGCATCTGTAGTGCTCTTTCCCAGCATGAAACCATACTGCTGATCACTAATCATCACGTCCCTTCTTAACCTTGCTTCCACTACTCATTCTCATAACTTCATGCTGTGACTGATCAATTTAATCCCTCTGTAGTTACTACAGCTCTGCACATCACCTTTATTCTTAAAAATCGGTACCAAAATACTTTTTTCTCCATTCCTCAGGCATCCCCTCACTTTCCAAGATTTCGTTAAACAATCTGGTTAAAAACTCCACTGCCATTTCACCTAAACACCTCCATGCTTCCACAGGTATGTCATCTGGACCAACAGCCTTTCCATTCTTCATCCTCTTCATAGTTTTCCTTACTTCCTCCTTGCTAATCCATTGTACTTCATGATTCACTATCCCCACATCATCCAACTTTCTCTCCCTCTCATTCTCTTCATTCATCAACTCCTCAAAGTACTCTTTCCATCTCCTCAACATATTCTCCTCGCTTGTGAGTATGTTTCACTCATTATCCTTTATCACCCTTAACTGCTGCACATGTTTCCTAGCTCGGTCCCTCTGTCTAGCCAATTGGTACAAGTCCTTTTCTTCCTCCTTGGTGTCCAACCTTTCATACAACTCTTCATATGCCTTATCCTTCACCACCTCTCTCCTTGCCATGCACCTCATCTCCTTATACTCCTGTCTACTTTCTTCATCTCTCTGACAATCCCACTTCTTCTTTGCCAACCTCTTTCTCTGTATACTCTCCTGTACTTCCTCATTCCACCACCATGTCTCCTTGTCATCCTTCCTTTGTCCAGATGTCATACCAAGCACCTTTCTAGCCGTCTCCCGTACTAGCTCTGCTGTAGTTAGCCAGCTATTTGGTAACTCTTCACTGCCACCCAGTGCCTGTCTTAACTCATCCCTGAACTCTCACAATTACCCTTTTTCAATTTCCACCATTTGATCCTTGGTGCTGCCCTCACACTCCTCCTTTTCTTGATCACCAACGTCATTCTACAAACCACCATCCTATGCTGCCTAACTACACTTTCCCCGGTCACCACTTTACAGTCTCCAGTCTCCTTCAAACTGGCCCTCCTACATAAGATATAATCCACCTGTGTGCATCTTCCTCCACTCTTTTATGTCACCCTATGCTCCTCCCTCTTGTTAAAATATGTATTCACCACAGCCATGTCCATCCTTTTCGCAAAATCCACTACCATCTGACTTTCTGCATTCCTTTGTTTAACACCATACCTACCCATGACTTCCCCATCCCCTCTGTTCCCTTCACCAACATGCCCATTGAAATCTGCTACAATCACCGCTCTCTCACCCTTGGGTACAGTCGTCACCACTTCATCCAACTCACTCCAAAATTTTTCTTTCTCATCAATCACACACCCAGCTTGTGGAGCATATGCACTAACAACAGTCATCATTACACCATTACTTTCCAGCTTCATAAACATCACTCTAACACTCTTTTCACCTCCAAAACACTCTTAGCGTACTGTTTCTTCAGGAAAACTCCTACGCCATTTCTCCTCCCATCCACACCATGATAAAACAATTTGAACTTACCTCTGATACACCTAGATTTACTCCCCTTCCATCTGGTCTCTTCCACACACAATATACCAACCTTCCTTCTGTCCATCATATCAGCTAGCTCTCTCCCTATACCAGTCATACTGCCAACATTCAAAGTTCCGATCCTCACTACCACAGTCCTAGCCTTTCTCCTCTCTTCCTTCCTTCAGCCATGCCTTCCGCCTCTTCTCCTCCTTTGGCCAACAGTAGCCAAATTTCCGCCAGCACCCTGTTGGTTAACAGTACTGGTGGTGGTCATTGTTAACCCAGGCCTCGACCTATCTGGTATGTAAATATTTAATGGTGTCAGCATGAATTATTTGGCAAAGTTTTATGCCAGATGCCCTTCCTGAAGCAACCCTCCCCATTTATCCAAGCTTGGGACTGGCATAAAGAAATGCACTGGCTTGTGCATCCCCAGTGGCTAAATACTGAAATACTGAAATATCGAAATTCAGTATTTCAAAGCTGTAAAGTCGAATTTCTGAAACCACGAAAACTCAAAACTGCGAAATTCAAAATCTCGCACACCGGAGATTTTGAATTTTGCGTTTCTACTGCGTGCGCACACACACACACACACACACACACACACACATACACACACACACCATTCTCCACACACACAAACACAAGCTCTCTACTACATAAAAGCAGGGGGGCAAGCCTCCCACACCCCCCTACTTAAATATTCTCACTCTGGGGTCGCACTACACAGAAACACACACAAAACACCACCACACAAGCTACATTCTCCTCACACACACACACACACACACACACACACACACACACACACACACACACACATCATAGCAACAAAACACACTGGCACATACCACAGCCTCTACCCAAAACCCTTAACACACACACACACACACACACACACTTACCTGAATCCATAACCGCAGCGAACCTCAGAGGCAGAAAATTCAAAACCGCCGGTATTCGAGGTTTTGAATTTCTCCCTTCTGAGCTATTGCTGTTCTCAAGATTCCACTTTATGGGCTCTAAATACTGAATTTCGATATTTAAGTATTTTGAGCTTCTAAAGTGAATCCATATATATATATATATATATATATATATATATAGATATATATATATATATATATATATATATATATATATATATATATATATATATATACACACACACACATATATATATATATATATATATATATATATACATATATATATATATATATATATATATATATATATATATATATATATATATATATATATATATATATATATATATATAAATATATATATATATATATATATATATATATATATATATGTATATATATATATATATATATATATATATATATATATATGTGTGTGTGTGTGTGTGTGGGTGTGTGTGTGTGTGTGTGTGTGTATATGTATATATATATATATATATATATATATATATATATATATGGGAAAAGAGAATATTCCCTTATCCCCACTGTAGTCCGATCTGTCCCACTACCACTTCCCCCCAATTCCCTGTACTTTTACGAACGTTTCACGAAAGCACTTTTTTCGCTAAAAAGTGCTTTCGCAAAACGGTGACAGCCCGTTTCACTTTCGGTGAAACAGGCTTTCAGTAGACTGTCCGGGTATATGTATGTGTGTATATATATATATATATATATATATATATATATATATATATATATATATATATATCTATATTTAGAAATAGTATATGTATATATATATATATATATATATATATATATATATATATACAAAGATTCCTTGACTTCATCAATTCTAATGCACTAGACCAGCTCGTCTCATTCCCCACAAGGGGAGATAACATTCTGGACTTGGTTCTCACCAACATGGGTGACTGCTGCTCCACTCCCATAGTATGCTCTTCCCTGGGAGAGATCAGATCATCGGTATGTCTCATTTGAAGTTTCTATCCCACCCCCCAGCCATAATCAGGCTAAAAATCTTCTCAAAAGCTGACTACAACCTCATAAGGGACAGTATCAGTAGCTTTGCACCACTGCCCCCTCAGGGGATGCAGACAACTTTGCCGAACAGTTCACCAATGCAGTATACAAACACCTGTACAACTGCATGTACTCAGCCATACCTAATGCAACTAAAACCTGCTCCTCAAGGAAACACAAGCCTGTATGGTGGACATCCTCTATCAAAAGGCTTTACAACAAAGGGAAGAAACTGTTGTCCAAGGGCAAAAAGGAACAAATTCCAAATTGGAAAAACTCCATCCTTAGCCTCAACAAGCAAATTAGATCACTAGTGAAAACCTCGAAAGCCAATTATGAATCAAAACTAGCCTCCAAAACAAAGTGAAACCACAAAGCCTTCTTCAGTTAAGTCAGCAACCTCCATGGCAAAGCCCAAATCTGTTCTGAATTAGTACTTAACAGTATCATTTACACTGATCCTGTTGACTTAGCCAACCCACTAGCAGATAGATTCAGAGCAAATTTCACCTCCCTGTCCCCCCTCAAAGGCCCTTTTGACACCCCCGATACTTATTCTATGCCTCACATATCCCTAGATAAAGTGTTAAAGGCCCTATCCAAGGCAAAGAACACAGCTTCCATGGGACCTGACAGTATCCCAGGATGTATTCTGCACCATCTTCAGCAAGAACTAGCTTCGCCATTGAGCACCCTATTCAGCCACAGCCTACATATAAGCTTCATTTTCCAGCAGAGTGGAGAAATGTCATTGTCATCCCTTTGCACAAAGGTGGTGCCACTACTGACCCTGGAAACTATCACCCCATTAGCTTGACAAGTCTGATCTGTAAAGCCATGGAGCCTATTATTATGGATCTCATAAACAAGGACATAGGCAATCTCCAAGCACTTGACCCCACCCAGTTTGGATTCATCAAGGGCAGATCTTGCCTTTTGAACCTGGGTTGACTTCTTTGTGACTGACACCAAGGCCCTGGATGAGGGAAAGTCAGTACATACAGCTTAGCTTGACTTGGCCAAGGCCTTTGACACAATTCCCCACTCAGGCATCATCAAAAAACAAACACAACTTGATGTAAGTCCCTATCTCATTAGGTGGGTGGCCAACTGGCTCACCTACAGGACCCACAAGGTCAAAATATGTGCCTCCACCTCCGATAGCAGACCTGTCACTAGTGGTGTTCCCCAGGGATTTGTTCTGGAATCCCTACTGTTTGGCATCTACTTCTCAGAGGGCCAGACAAAGACAAAAGGCCTATGGCTGACCAAGTTTGCAGACGCCTGTAAGTTGGGTGCTGTCACTGACCTCCCAAATGATGTTAACATGCTGCAAGAGGGACTCACAGCAAGAAATGACTGGTGCCAAAGTCATGGCCTCAAGTTAAACACAAAAAAATGTATCATCATACCATTCAGCAAAAACACGGCCCCTACTGATTACCACATCAACGGCAACCCCATAAGCACAGAACCTGTGGTGAGAGTCCTGCGTACTCAGGTTGACAACAATCTCACATTTGACCATCATGTAACGGCAATGGTCAGAAAAGCCTTTTACTTGGTTCATCTCATAAGTAAAGGGATTGTATCCAGGAAAAAAAAAGGTTATTACCTATACTCCTTCCTCATTAGACAAATAATTGAGTATAATGCTCCAAACATATGCACCAACTGGAAAGCCAACAGAAATACCTCTCAAAGAGAATCCATGGCCTTCAACATCGGTCCTATGTGGACAAGCTGAAACATTATTATTCTACTCAGTATCATACAGATTGTTCAGAGGTGATCTGTGTCTCGTCTACAAGGCAGTCTCAGGCCCTGCCCTACTAGAGATGCTCCATATCCATAAGTCTAACTCCTCAAACACTACCCACTTGAAAGTCCTGAATCTACTATGCCACATCAACAAAACCTGCTGGAGAGACAGGTTTATCTCCCAGAGACTGCCCTGTCTTTGAATACACTTCCCATACATGTCAAACAGAATACCTCGCTGAACCTCTTCAAGTGCAACCTTGATGAGTGGATGGGAAACCACAAATTTGTCCCAGAGGTTCCACCTGTGTCCCTCATTGACAGGGGTGACAGGTGCTGACTGAGGTTTTTTTTGGGGGGATAAACTGTTGGTTAGGCTTGTAAGGGCCCCAGGCCCATTAGCCTAGTAAACTCCTATGATCCTATGATCCTATATGTATATATGTATGTATGTATGTATGTATATATATATATATATATATATATATATATATATATATATATATATACACACACATATATACATACATATATTTGCTCAAAATTTCTTGTTTTTGTATAAGATTTTATATAAAGTTAGTGTTAAGATTATTCCGTCATTCCTTTTTCCATTCACATTCCTTCCCCATCTGTTCTCCTCCTTTCTCAAAAGTGCATTGGCTGATTGTATCTGATATGTCACTTAACTGACCAGTTATACACAAGGAACTTTAATATAGCATTTTCATGCACATTGTGGAAAGGGAGTTTTGATTTAACAAAGAGAAGGAAAAAAATGCCCTCAATACCATGTACAGTCAGAATTGTCACTAAAACTCTCTCATCAAAAGAAAAAACAAAAATTCCTTCCCAGCTCTTCTTACTTCAAAAAGTATAGGTCTTAAACCAGACCACCACAATATGAAAACACACACAACAATATCCAAAGGGAGAGAAAAGTTTATACTTGTGAGTACTCTATCAGACCTTTCTTCACAATGCCCAAATTCTTGTAATCAAGCTCTTCACAGACGATTGACTTTCCTATGAAAATTTGAAGCATTTGTATGGAGACTGCTGTACAGTGAGGATTGGAGAATTTATATTTTCTCCACTGTAGTGCAATCTTTGAGTTAGTATATATAATTTGCAGGGGGTGTTGTGAGATGCAATGTAGATTTTGGTTGCTTTTGTTTTGTTAGAGTTTTTGGAAACTTGAGCATATAGTCTCGACCATATGAAGTTCAAGTTCCCAAAAACTCAGTAATCTGACAAAACCCCTCCACAATACCGATATTCTTATAATAAAAGCACTGTATGTAGAAGTTCGTTTTGCAGAAAGCATATTCCACAATACCCATATTCTTGCAATCAAGCATTCCACTAAACAATTAATTTCCAAAAAAGCATATTCTTGCAGTCGTGCACTCCATTAAACAGTTCACTTACAAAAAAGTTCACTTGAATTCAAATGTGTTATTGTGCACTTGTTGTTTAAGATTGTATTTAGCATTAGAAGAGAGAGATTATATTAAAACATATTTGTTATCTGTGTTTACCTGAATGCAGATAAGAATAAGCCTATTACCAAAGTAAGGCTTTTTTCCCCCTTTCCATTTTTCTTTTTGCATATTAGATTCTATTTACTAGGATCATCAGTGATAAAACACACATACTATAGATTGATGGAGTCTGACTTTAAAAGGTTATTTAGTATGTGAATTCTTCATACATTTCAAGGGAGAATCAATAAGCTGATCAGTCTTCTGCTTCTTCTTTTATGTGTCAGTCACTGTTTTATCACAAGATCTTTTTAGGATAGTCGTTGACCAGTCCATATCCTCAGTAGAAGGAAGAATATTATTATTTTGCATGTAGGAAGTCGCTTCTTCAATGGTATTGAAAGTTCTTGTGTCATGCTGTAGTTGAATTTTTATTTTTGCAGGAAACAGAATTTGAACTTTTCTGTTATTTTGTTTCAGTAATTTCACCATTGGCCAGCATTTTTTTCCTTTTTCAACAGTCTTTGCAGAGTAGTCTTGGTCAAATCTGATATTGTGCAGACCATATTTTAAAGCTCCTGTTACCCAAGCACCCTTAAGAACAAGTTTTTTTATCAAGGAATGAAAATAATTTTATAACCATCGATGTCAGAGTAGAGGATGAATTAGATAAATAAGCTTGCCTATAGAATGATGGGCCCTCTCAATGCCAAAAGATAAACCTTCCTGTAAGTTTAGAAAATTAGGTATCCAAGATAACAAAAAAGTGATTGTGCTCTCTCCTTTTTTTCTGGTAAAACAAAAATCCTAATTTTACACCTTCTTTCTCTGTTCTTCAGGTAATCAGATTTATTGTATAACAATGTATGCTGCTTTAACAAAAAGTATGTTTGCAGTTCTTCTTCTTCTTTAAGTCTTCCATCAATGTCTGTCACAGCAGTTGCTATATCAGTATTTTAGTTTGTTGTTGGTTTATCATTTGCTTTAATATGTCAGTTTGTTTAAGACTGATTTCTCTTAATTTTTCATAGATTTTCCTGAAAGCCTTCCATTTTTTGTTGAGAACTCATGCAGAGAAGACATCATTTGTTGAATATCTTTCTTCAGAGAGCAGTCTGTATGTGAGTGTTTTAAAGTGCTCATCTTTCACTTTGGAAGGTAGGTCACCTGGTAAATTTGACAAGAAAATGTTGGAAAATCATCACAAAATTGTCAGTTTTCTAACAACATGCTAGATAAAGTGGTTATAATATTTTGATTGTAGAAGTAATATTTTCCTGGGTAATAAGAAGCTCTGAATAGTTACTGCTTTCAGTTAGCTATCTTGGCCCCAGCCCCATCCTCCACAGTTTGTATTATTAACTTCCTCATTTCAGGAACTCTTCCTATTGAACTGGACAGCCTATCTGGCAGCCTTTAAGATCCAGTTCCTGCTTCAAGCATCACATTTGTATCATACAAATATTTATTTGAAATCATATGAAAACATCAACTAGTTGTTTTAGTATTCCAGTTTCAGATTCATACTTCCATTGCTACCTAGATATCTGCAGTCCTCACAGGGAAAGAAAATATACACCTTCTTGGTTCTGAACTGATATACATTAACACATATTAGTTAGTCACTAATGTGGCATCTGCCTGTTCAGTTTCAAAACTTTTTTTTATCTGGGAGAGGTAATCATAATACATAATACTGTGTTCAAGCTGACAAATGTTTTAGTTTGCACTCTTTTCCTCCTGCCCTTCATCTTTCATTGAGTTATTTGTTCATCAGATTTTACATAACTTTGATTAAGCCTTATTATTTTAACTAGCAAAAAAATAAATAAATAAAACTCGCTCTTCAATGGGAGCAGATAAAGATATACTACCAGAAAGCCTGATCAAAATCTACAACTCACATAAGAAATTAAGACCTTCTAGGATTTAAGTAATAAAATGTAAGATTTTCTCATCAAACATAGCTAATTTCCAAAAGCTTTGAATAAAGAACTGCCCAAGCTGAGATAATCTGGCACAAATGCTACATTCCTGTTATTTGGAAACATATGTGATCAGGCTCCATACAAAAAGAGTTAGGATGACAGGTCACAAATGATCTTTTCTCTAAAATAATAAAATATACTGTAAAAAAAAACTATACTGTATTTTCATATCTCCCATTGATTATTTTATACGATTTAAGATATCTCTGTTTCACATGAAACTATTCCCACTGTGTTCCATTGCAACAAAGTGAGAAATTTCTTTTAGAATGGGGCAAGGCCAAGATGGCAGAGTGAGAGCAGCAACTACAAGAAGTTGTGTAACTTTTTAAGTTCTTTCTGGCTTTTAGTCATTAAAAGCTATTTAACAGAGGAACTAAAGCTATCAAGTAAAGTTTAATAAAGTGAAGAAAACAGATATAGCTTTTAAAGTTTTAAATCTTAAAACATCCAGATAGAAACTTAATTTAATCTACAGAGCAAAAAGAGACTGTAAAATGAGCTACTGAAAAAACAACCTGCATGATCCTACTTTTAAAAAGAAATCCAGTCCCTTTTAACTGGCATCCAAGATTGTCATTACAAAAATTGACAAACTGGATTTAAAATTTGACATTTTTAAAGAAGAATGTAAGAACCAAATCTATACTCTAAGTAACCTGATAAAACAACAAGGCACATAAATAACCAGTATGGAGGAAACTCTGAATGATCATGAAGGAAGAATCTCTGAGGGTGAGTCATACACAGAATTATTTTTAAAACAAAACATTTGACTTATTAAGAAAATAGATGCTATGGAAAACAGACTGAGGCATAACACAAGGATTTATCTGATTCTTGAAAAGCTTAAAGGAGAAAACATTTGTCAGTTTACTAAAAAATAAAAATAAAACAGAGCTAGGCTGAGGCAAACCAAGTAATAAAATTTCAAACACCAGTTGACTGTGAGCACTTTCGTCCACTTTAATGAAATAAACTTCTTCAGACAATTGTACAACTGTTAACCCCTCCTATTTGTACACATCATAATCACATGACTAATTCAACTTAAAAATGCATTCTTTTTGAAAATACATTTTAAAAATGCGTAAGTATATAATATGAAATATGAAATACAAACAATGAAAAAAAATTACTTCTACCAGTCCTAACAAGCATTTTCTTAAAAACATCTAAAACATATTATGTTATAAATAATTTCAACATAGTAAACTTTTTATTTTCAACAAACAAGCTATGAAACATTGGTCATTCAGGCCTGGAAAGCAGTAGGTATTTAAATACAACTGCCACCATAATTCTTATTTTTCTAAGATTAGACCTAAATTACCCCCTCTATCATTCAGCTTTACTTGATCAATGACTCTGACTTTAAAAGTATGCACAGGGTTTTCCTGTACATGTTAGGATAATGCATTGTTCTCCTTTGCCTTCCTTATGCTATATAGATGTACATATACTCTTTCCCTTAGCTTTCGTTCTGTCTTATCTATATAGAAACTAGTGCAGTCATTACATTTACTTAAATAGATGACATTCTTTGAATTACAATCATATTTTTGTTAGTTTTAAAGTTTCTATTATTGGTCTTATAATTAGCCCCTATATCTATATATCTGCAGTATGGGCAGGCTTCACACATAAACATTTCTGTATTTTTAGAATGTATTCTGATTTCCCTTTCTAAAATGTCTTTCAGATTCTCCCCTCTTCTGTATGTAATGCTTGGCATTAACCCCAATTTGTTCCTACAATCTGCATTTTCTAAAAGGGTTCCCCAATTTTTCTTCAAAATATTAATAATCACCCCCGTTCCTTTGTTAAAGGTGATTATAAAGCTCATTTCATATTTTCTCTCTTCATTACTAACCCTGGTTTGCATATATACCCTCCTTTCAGTTGAAGAAGGTTGTCCTAATATGGGTAAAAAGTGCCCATCCTGTCTTTTATTTATGACTTATTTAATCAACTCTTCTAGAAACAAATCCAGGTATCCTCTTTTTAGGAACATATTCTTTAGGGTTGAGAATTCAATCAAAAAATCAGTATCCAAAGTGTTCATTCTAGCTGCCTGTATTAACTGGCCTTTTACCACAGATTTCTTTTGATACTTAGGGTGGGCGCTGGAATAATGCAGAAATTAATTTGAGTACATTTCCTTCCTAAATATTTTAGCTACAAAACATAGATTGATTTGGTCTTTTATTAATTCCATATGTAGACAGGCTATCTTCTCTTCCCCAAAAGTATATGTAAATTCTAGAAAGTTAGTACTTGTATTCACTATTTCAACAATTTTCTCTGCTATTTCAACATCCTCTTTCAAAATAATAAAAATGTCGTCCAAATAACGTGTGTAGTATTTAATACTGCTCATAATTTCCTTGTTATTAAATACATAATGGTTTTCTCAGTATGCCATAACAGAGTTAGCAAAACTGGCGCCACAGGGAGACCCCATGGCTACACCCCTTTTTTGCAGGTAAAAATCTCCATTAAACATAAAGTAGTTATTTTTGAGAACAATGTCTAACAGTTCTTCCACCAGTCATATATCATTCCTTGGCATACCTTTTTCTGGAAGGAACTTTACCACCCATTCTATGCCTGTCTCATGAGGTATAACTATATACAAATCTTTTACATCCACAGTTAAAGAGTGGAAATCATTTTCAAACTTTTGTTTGTTCATGTCTTCCAAAAAGACCATGAATCGTTACTGATTTGCTTTTCTTTACTAATGTATTTCTTTATGTAATTATCCACTACTTTTGTACATGCATAGGTGATAGAGTTCTTTCCATCTATATGTCTCATTGGTGGGTCATGCAAACTGTTATGTATTTTAGGTGTTCCAAACATGACAGGCTTAATAAGCGTTTCCACAGTTAAAAAGTGAAATAATGTCACATCAGTCTGGCCACAAATAAACAAATCTCTAATAAATTCCTTAACTTTACGATAGGCAACATTTAATTCATTTAAAGTTATCATATCATAGGTGTCTGTGTTTAAAACGTTATACATTCTGTTCACATAGTCTTCCTTCTCCATGAATACTAACCCCCCACCTTTGTCAGGTTTCATTACCCTAGTGTTTGCTGACTTTAAATTATTTGCCATGAGTATTTTGCTTTCTGTAAGATTGTAAGATTGTTAAACTTCCCTTCATTTTTATTATTATTGGGAATATTCTCCCTAAAGTCAATTTCACACATCTTTTCAAAGGTTAATAAAGTTGGATGCAATGGGGGGCTAAAAGTACTAGAAATTGAAAAAGCTTTTTTAACTAATGATTCTTTCCCACCAAAAAGCATTTGTAAATTAAATATTCTCAAATACATTTTAAAATCCATTAATAAATTAGGCATATTAGCATTCTTCGAGGGGGGACAAGTAAGACCTTTAGCTAGAATGTCTATTAATTCACTATTAAACATATTGTCAGTGAAATTAAACACATTAAAATCACCTTCTGTGTTGGTTATCACTGTGGGACCATTCATTCTTGTCCATTGGTTTATTCTGCTCCTAATGTATTCTCGATTGTCTGGTACTACCTCCTCTGTTTATTCCTGTAGCCCTTCTTGCTCTTTCAATTGCCTCCAGACCCCTTCTGAAAATTTTTATTCCTATCAGCGTTATTCTGCGCCATATTGGAGCCTTGTGCCTGCTGTGTTCTCAGACGTTCACTACGTCTGACATGGTGATTCTCTTCCTGTTTGTCGTCACCAGAAAGGGGTGTGGTATCCTCATTCTGTGGATTAGCATATGATGCACTATTGGATGGAATCCAAGTTCCTATTTTGTCTGGTTTAAATGAAGGTGGGGGAGGAGGGAAAGCCTTGCCTTCTGAGTAATCCTATTGGTCTCTTTCCAATTTTCTTATTTTAATTGTCTTTTAATTTAATAATTAATTGGTCTGTACTTTCCAGGATCCTTGTGTATTCTTATTTATACCTGTGGAAATCAGGACTATTATGAATACTGTTTTCAAATACTGTAAGTTCACCCAAAAGTTTATCACTTTCATTTTTGTAGTTCCCAAACATCAGTTCAGCCCTTTTTGGTTAAAGAAGACACTAGTCTGAGATGGAATTTAGAGTTAGCAATCACACCCATAGGGTAGGTCCAGGTTCTAACTCCTTTGGGGACATGCTCTCATTTCAGGCATTCATCCAGATACCCAATTTCGAGCTAAGTCTTTCTATACTTCAATAATTTACTGTCAAAAAGGTTTAATTCTGTAGTTATACCTGTTCCACAGCCGGTTGTTCCCTACTGTTAATGTTTCCAAAATCGAATGATGCTTCTTTCTGTAGCCATTCAGGAATGCAGGAACTCCTATAAGCCTCTGTGGTAACTCATTACTAGTCAAAAAAACGCCTTGTAGATTCCTATTAGGCGGACATAAGTTCTTTGAATTGTTAGCTGCTGCTGTATTGTTATTAACAGCAATTGGTCTCCCCAAAGAAGTTGAAGGGAGATTACTTTGCAAGTTGTTAGGACCAGAAATGTTATTATGCACTTGTTGACTAAGGTCTACTCTTAGAAAAACAAGAATTATGGTGGCAGTTGTATTTAAATGCCTACTGCTTTCCAGGCCTCTGAATTATGTCATGTGAATTAGAGATATCTTAAATCATATAAAATAATGGGAGATAAGAAAATACAGTATAGCTTTTTATACAGTATAATACTTTATTATTTTTAGAGAAAAGATCATTTGTGACCTGTCATCCTAACTCTTTCTTGTATGCAGCCTAATCACATATGTTTCCAAATCACAGGAATGTAGCATTTGTGCCAGCTTAACTCAGCTTGGGCAGTTCTTTATTCAAAACTTTTGGTAATTAGCTATGTTTGATGAGAAAATCTTACATTTTATTACTTAAATCCTAGAAGGTCTTAATTTCTTATGTGAGTTGTACATTTTGATCAGGCTTTCTGGTAGTATATCTTTATCTGCTCCCATTGAAGAGCGAGTTTTATTTATTTTTTTTGCTAGTTAAAATAATAAGGCTTAATCAAAGTTATGTAAAATCTGATGAACAAATAACTCAATGAAAGATGAAGGGCAGGAGGAGAAGAATGCAAACTAAAACCTTTGTCAGCTTGAACACAGTATTATATATCATGATTACCTCTCCCAGATAAAAAAAGTTTTGAAACTGAACAGGCAGATGCCACATTAGTGACTAACTAATATGTGTTAATGTATATCAGTCCAGAACCAAGAAGGTGTATATTTTCTTTCCCTGTGAGGACTGCAGATATCTAGGTAGCAATGGAAGTATGAATCTGAAACTGGAATACTAAAACAACTAGTTGATGTTTTCACATGATTTCAAATAAATATTTGTATGATACAAATGTGATGCTTGAAGCAGGAACTGGATCTTAAAGGCTGCCAGATAGGCTGTCCAGTTCAATAGGAAGAGTTCCTGAAATGAAGAAGTTAATACAAACTGTGGAGGATGGGGCTGGGGCAGAAAAGATGTGTGGCCGAGCCAGGTATGGAAATAAGGTACATAAGGAAAGCTGGTGGTGAAATGCAGAAGTCCAGGAAGTCATCAAAAGAAAGAAGGAGTGCAGGAAGAAGTGGGAGATAGAAAAGACTGACCAGGCTAGGAAGGACTACTGGATGGCTAACAAAAAAGCTAAGAAAGAGGTTACAGTAGCAAAGAATAGGGCATCAGAGGCACTCTACCAACTTCTGGAAAGTGATTCAGTAAGTCGCACAAAGAAACTATATCAGGCTGCAAGGCAATGACAGAAAGATAAAGAAGATAGTCAGACACCCTTCATAAGAGATGCCAGCAACAACCTGCTCACCAGTCCACAGGACATCAAAGGCAGATGGAAGGAGTATTTCCAGCAGATTCTGAATGAAGAAAACCCCACAGAAGTGTACTGCCCCGGAAACAGCCTACAATGAGAGAAGAAGAGGAGCCCAGCTTAGAAGAAGTAAGAGCAGCACTAAGGAAAATTAAGTCAGGGAAAGCAGCAGGCTCAGATGAGATCACAGCAGGTATGATAAAGATGCTTGGTGAGATAGGGGAGAAATGGCTCCTGAGGGTACTCATAGCAGTGTGGAGAGAAAGGCATACCCCAGATGACTGCAGAATAAGCATACTCGTGCCAGTGTACAAGAACAAAGGGGACATCCATAACTGTGGGCAGTACAGAGGCATCAAACTCTTACCACACTGCATGAAAGTTCTGGAGAGGGTGATTGATAAATGGATATGCAGAGTAGTAGAATGTAAGATAGGAGATGAGCAGTTCAGACTCAGATCAGGATGCAGCACAACTGACCGGATGTTTGCAGTGAGACAGACACTTGAGAAGAAGCTAGAGATGAGGAGAGAGTCTAACTGGGCATTCCTAGACTTGGAGAAAGCATATGACAAGGTCCCAGGAAAGCTGATCTGGGCAGTACTACAGTGGTTTGAAGTCCCAGAAACATTAGTAGAATTAGTACAGGCTGTGTACAAGGACCCAATGACTCAAGTACAAACAGTGTTCTGCTTCACAGAGCGGTTCCCAGTCAGAGTGGGTGTACACCAGGGTTCAGCTCAGAGCCCACTGCTGTTCATACTGGTGATGGACTACATTAGCAAACAGGTGGGAGGGGACAGATCAGCAAAGTTGCTGTATGTAGATAATGTGGAATTACAGGTTGACTCTGAGCTAGAACTTCAGCAAAGGATAGGAAACTGGAATGTAAAACTGAAGGCACATAGGATGAAACTAAGCACAGATAAGGTAGTGGTAATGGGAGCAAATTGGGGAAATCAGAAGTATTATTTATTTTATTTTACATTTGTTAACCGGGGGTGTCTGACTGAACCGAAAAGGCCCTTTTTCAGCAGAGGCCCAGGGAGAAAAGCTCCACATAGAAAAATTACAGATACATTTAGACATGATCAGTATACACACAAATTACAAAAGACATGTTTTTACAGTGGTATGCAGCACATCAACAGTTACAGTGGAGAGAACAAACAAAAAAATATTAATTTAAAAATAAAGGTACTTACTAGATTTGTGGTTTACAGCTGAAATTTGGAACATAGGTAGAATACATACATAGTACACAGGTACAGTACATACATTGTAGATTAGCCAGTGTTTGTGAGAATAGTTTTCAATCTTAATCAAGAACTCTAGGTTTAGTATGTAGAAGTAGCTGAGAATAGAGATAGAAGGGAAGATAGTGAAACAGGTAACAGCTTCAAGTATCTGCGAGGGGTGGTTGAGGAGAAGGGACGTCTGAATGAAGAGGTCAAAGCTAGAATCAGAGGGGCTGCAGCCAAATGGCATAGAGTGTCAGGTATAATCTATGACAGAAGAATGCCAAATAAGCTGAAAAGTAAGGTGTACAAGAGAGTGGTGCAGCCAGTACTACTGTATGGTACAGAAACCTGGGCAGTAAAGGCAGAACAGTTGAAGAATCTGAGGTGATGGAAATGAAGTGCCTGAGAAGGTGGCAGGATGCACACTGTGGGACAGATGAAGAAATGAGGACATAAGAGCAGAAGCCAAAGTAGCTCCAATTGCAAAAAAGATCAAAGAGAACAGATTATGGTGGTTTGGACACATGCAGAAAAGCAGAAGGCAATCTGGTGAGGAAGATTTGGGACAGAAAGGAAGAAGGTAAGAGGAAGTGAGGACATCCAGCAAAGAGGTGGCTGGATTGTGTGAAAGAAGATCTGTAACAGTCAGGCATGAGTGTTGAAGAAGGCAGGAGTGTGGCACTAAATTGAGAGAGTTGGTGACAGTTAACATGATACCCCAACCCCATGTAGAAAAAAAAAATGGGAAAAAGGGGGCTGAAAATGATGGAGATGAGAGTTGTCTCTGTATTACCATTGTGTAATAAATACAGACTTGAGTAATGATATATATAAAAGTGTAATATCAACATAATTATAACACAAATATATTTAAGTATTTTAAGACATTTTAAAAGTAACATTTGTATATCTTGTGAAAATATGAAAATATTTAGTAGAAATGTATATGTGTGTGTATGTAAATATATACATATGTGCATATGTATGCATCTAAATGAAAGTGTGCAGGTCATCTGTATATACTGTATGTATGCATTTGGATTAATGTATATGTGTGCATAACCATGTTTATGTCTATGTGCATGTACATGCATGCATATGTATATATATATATATATATATATATATATATATATGTGTGTGTGTGTGTGTGTGTGTGTGTGTGTGTGTGTGTGTGTGTGTGTGTGTGTGTGTGTGTGTGTGTGTGTGTGTGTGTGAGTGTGTGTGTGTGTGTGTGTGTGTGTATGCATTCATATATTTCTGTATGTGTATATATTGCATTCAAGAGATGTTGCAGTATTTAATTACTTTAAAGCTTGAGTACTTTATAAAGCAACTACTGGGAAACTGGTAACAATATATGGGAAAGTTCAGTGTCACTTATACACTGCTAAAGACAGTGCTTTGTAGTAGTTAGATCAAATTAATTCGTTTTAAACCTTTATCTTTTGATTTAAAAACTAATGTGCTCCCGATGCACCTTGATTTTATTTATCAACTTTTAAATTACAAAATGTGATTGCCAATGAAAAAGGAAGAAGAAGAGACATTATATTAATTATACAGACTTAAGAATTGTTTACACATGGTTTGGAAGAAAGAATTGGCAACAATAATTCTTCATAGGAGCCAAGAATAGAATCAAAGATGAGTAAGAAGAGAAAACCCAGAAACTTGAGAACAGAGCCGTTGACTTGATTTTAATAACATATCTTGTATACTAGTGCATATTCATTGTTATATTGCTTAATGAACTATACAAATCTGAATTCAAGATATATGTAACATAAGATAACTGAGTATATAATTGATTTGTATGTATATATATATATATATATATATATATATATATATATATATATATATATATATATAAAATGGTAGTGAAATTTAAAGGAAATTAGTAGAGTAATAAATAATGCAGAATGATTAAATAATATCTAGACAGTCAATTAAATTAGAATAGGGATGTTAAAAGAATAAATATATTAACATATTATTTATTATGGAGTTAAACTGATAAAGATTTCATTCTTTTTTCCTTTCATCTTATTTGTATTAAACTTTTTATTCATTTACAGTCATTATAATTAAATAGTAATTTATTAATGTATTATATATAAGTTAAAGTAGCTAATGGTTAGGAATTGCATGGATAGAAGAGTATGACTTTAGTTAATCGTCTACATGTTTAGATAATTAGGAATATTTGTATCCTTATATTGTATGGTTATAAGTATGCTTTGGTTTCATGTTGAAATGTTACAGTTAATGTTTTATAAAGTTACTAGTTTACAATCTGGAAGGAAATATTTAATGCTAGTAGTAAAAAAACAGAGCTAAAGTATTTTAAATAATGCATCATGATTTTTATTACTAGCAATAAATAACATAAGCAATCTTCAATTTGTAGAAGACATAAAATATATATAGGATAAAGTTAATAATTATTAGTATTCATTGATTAAACTGGGGTAAAAAAAGATGGGCTTTATAAAAATACCTACAATTAAACAAAGGTGATATTATATATTTACAAGAAACACATTTAGTAAAAGGGATACTCAATTGCTAAATAGCTTAGGTTATAAAATCTTTGTCTCTTCTAGTTTTGATAAAAAAAGGAGAGGTACAAATATCTTATAGAAAAAAATCACAAATTATGCCAAAGATCTTAAATACATTTATTGATTCCAAAGGAATGTTTTCATCTGTGGTTATCCTTCACAACAACAACAGATTATAAATACTGGCCAATATTCACAGGAGCTCTAGTTTGGGTATTTATATGGTTAAAAACTCTCTAGAAACCTTACAAGGTATATGGAAAGGAAATGTTATTATGGCAGGAGATTTTAATTATATATCTGATAAAAAAGATACAAGTTGTGGAAAAATATTAGAATTCCTGCTTTTGCCAAGGCTTTAACTAAATAAGTGATTAATAATCATTTGAAAGATTTTGCTTTATCAGCAGAAACTACAAACTACCTCTCTATTCTTTAATCATTATTCATACACACATGGCACTCAGATATGGTATATATATATATATATATATATATATATATATATATATAAAGAAATGGAATCCAGAAATTTTCAGTTGATAAATACAATTATGGTATCTATATAACAAAACTAAAAGAATTTAGAAAATATATCTTGGAACAAACTGATTATTTTTGTCTGTTTAAAGATAGTAAAGAAGTTAATTAAGTAATGTTATTGGATGCTTTAAAAAATCATATTAGAGAAAACATGGGAGAGTGGTCCTACAATAAAATTACAGAATGGGATAGAGAATTGTTTAATATTAAAAATGTATATAAAGCTAGATTAGAACAGCAAAGGGGGAAATAATAAGGAAACAATAAAATTATTAACATCAGAATTCCAAAAATTGTATATCATAAAATTGAAATAGCTTTGGAACAAAATAAGATATGTAGTTATGCAATACTACCTAAAAAGTACATTCATTGGCAAACAAAATTAAGTTAATGAATGGGAACCTCAAATAAGTAATTTAATAAATCCATTGAATTTAAGAAATACATCAGATATCAGAGAAAATTTACAATTTTTAAAGAATTTTATGAAAAATTTATAATAATAATAATATTTATATAGATGATAATATGTTAAATAAATATTTAAAAAGGAATGTTAGCATGAAGTTGAGCAAGGAGGAAATATTAAAAAGTCTAAAAAAGAAAATTAAACAAGTGATCAAAAACAGCAAGATTAGGAAAGCTCCATGGGTAGATAATTTGACAGTGGAAATCTATAAATTATTACCTAATAAAATAATTACATTAGTAGATGATGCCTTTGAATTAATACAAAGTCATACCCTGGGATTTAATAAACTCTGTGTAGACTTTGTGTGAAGCTTGCACAGAGTTTACATGTGTGCACAGTGATGGACAATAAGCAGCAGTGCTCATTGCATATTCATGCTACACACCATGTTTAAACATAAATAATCATGGTTTTGTGTCTGGCAGCAGTGTTGCCAGCCAGGAAACCATGTAAGTCAACACAGTCAGCAATCTTGTTTAAGTCAGAGCAAAGAAGGTCCGCGGTTTTGCACACAATGCCACAATGATCACCAGGGCTTAACAAATAATAGTGGCCATAGCTCTTAATTTCTTAATGCAAGACATCTAGACAAAGCCCAACATAATGGGGGGGGGGGACAATGACTTAGAAATAGGGACAGATTTAACATATTTGATCTTTTTGAAATCTGCTAGAATAACAAGAGGGTTGTGTTAAGATACATTTTCTGAAGGATTTGAAGTCTGAAACTCAAATGAATGTAATTATTGAGTCACATCAGTTCTGAGATCATCCCAGTGATATGGCAGAAATCCACAAATTTGATAAGGAACACACTAAAAGATACATAAGGCAAAACATCTAGACATTTCTGTGAAAATCTGGACAGTTGAGAGGTCCAAACACAGCATTGGACAGTGTATACAGTGCTGAGTATTGTAAAATCCCAGTCCTGGCATTCTGGACTGAAGTTGTGTAAATTATCTGTAAGGATACATGGACTGCCATGTAAAATAAATACTCAGGGGAAGTGTGTGCATTGAATAGGGACACACAGTTGAATACTAGGAATGAAAACAGGAAAATGATGACAGGTGTAACAACCTAATGTACTGCAGATGAGAGCATGTCAATAGAAGACAGATGTAGCAGCAAAACCAATCACATATAAATATGGTAGATTATGGACTGCACAGTGAAAAATGTGTGTTATGTGACTGTCATACAAGGTGACATATCAATGGGGAAGATGTCTGTATAAGATAAGCATCTTACATGAACATTGCAGAAGACATCTGTCAGGGATGTTATATACAATTGAGGTGGGTTCATATTGTGAAGCTGGGCAAACTGATTTGCATGAATATGAGTGTAATGTCAGCAGAGATCTCCAGCAAGTGGGACACAGGTAAAGGCTCACGGACAACAGTAAAAGAAGCGAGCACAATCATGGACAATATCAGAATAATACCACCAGTAATCCCATGTCTCTGACATAACATATATGATTTAGAGTGATCAGAGATGATTTTTCACAAATACACTTGTACGATTATTATGGCATGTCCCAACAGCAGCTAGACTAAAAAACTTCTCCAAGGCAAATTATAACCTCTTACAGGATGGTATAAATAGCTTCACTGCACCTCCCCCCAAAGATGGAATTGGCAGCTATGTCAGGTTCTACACCAGTGCTTTATACAAACATCTGTATAACTGCATTGAGTCGGCCGTACTGGTTAGGATCAAAACAAGCTGTTCAAGGAAGAGCAAACCTGCCTGGTAGACAATTGCCATTAACAGGCTTTACAATAATAATAATAAGAAATGGCTATCTAAGAATAAGAGGAAGTGAGCCCTAAACTAGAAATACTCCCTCCTCAGCTTATACAAGCAAATAAGACTTCTTGTGAAGTCCTCCAAAGCAAATTAGGAATCCAAATTAGCATATGCAACTAAGGACAATTATAAGGCATCCTTTAGTTACATCTGTAACCTAAAAGGAAAGGCCCATATATGCACCAATCTGGTAGTTAATGATACCACATATACTGAGCCTGCAGACATAGCTAACCTGTTAGCAGACAGGTGCTGTGAAAAATTCAGTCTCCTGTCCCAGCCACAAATACCCCATGACATCCCTACCACCTGAAGAGGATTCTGAGATTACGTGCCCATATTCATCCTGGGCTTAATAATTGTGTCAGCATAAAACCTGCACTGGAGGCACGGTCCTTGAAATAACCAAGTGAACAAATGAGTTTGTTATTAAGTTAAGAAGGAAACTGTAAATTGGTTTCTGTTTTACAGTTCCTATGCCTTGCACTTTAAAGCTTTTTAGCTTTTTATTCTTAATTTGTTTTAATTGGTTTCATCTAAATTGATTGATTGCTGTGAGTTATTTTAGTTAATTGAGGTGATTTTTGGTATTCAAACTGTGTTGTTTGTTCTTTTGTAAGATCTGATGAAGCGTGAGTTGTTCACGTGAAAGCGCTTATCCTGTTTTATCTCTGTGAATAAATTTATACTGGATTTTAGAGGCGTGGTGGTCGCATCTTGCTGTTTTTTTCCTGATTACTTTTGGTCTTCTTGGTGAGGATCTTTGGGTAGCAGTTTGCACGTTTATTTTCATATTTGTTGTCTGTACTTGGTGCTGCTGCAGCCACATGGCCGAAACAATGTCTCTGGAGTTGGAATATAACCCTGAAAGAATGGACATACAGACAAAATGGAATAACATTTTCATGCAGCAGAATAATCCGCTACTGAGTTTGGATTTGGAGCGTCTGCCTGCATCTTTGCTCACAGGTACTGTTGACAATATTCAAGAGTTTAGTGCTGTGTTGAAAGAGCTTGAAAATGATTTATATAAATTACAGAGGTTGGCTTGGCAGTATTGGCATTTGGAAGCTAGCATTCATTTTCATGTTGTTCCACGTGGGATGAGGGCGTTGTGTATGCCGACATATGGTGACACCCATCCCGAGCTGTTAAAAAGGTGGCAACAACTGAATATTGAACTGGGGTACAAATACATGAAGTTGTTGATTGAATATTTTGGCCCCATTGAGGAAGAGCTAAACAAGAAGGTAGAGGATTTGCATAAAGATCTGTCCTATCGTTATAAGAGTGATGTGTGCATGGACATGCTAGCAAATACCTACATGAATGTTTCATTGTACAGCAGTAGACTATAACAAACTAAGCAACATAAACTACAACAAGATTTTAAAGATTTTAGCCTTGGTAATGTCTTTGTTTGGCCAAGGAATAATACCATCATCAATGTTGATGCAGATACTACCATTCGTAATGCTAACCTGGGTCCTGACTCAGTTGGGAATGGTAATGTGCATAACCTACCGGCATCTCAGCCGGTATCGGCTCTTACCTCTGCTTTGTCT
Organism: Protopterus annectens; assembly: GCF_019279795.1. Classification (NCBI taxonomy): domain Eukaryota; kingdom Metazoa; phylum Chordata; order Ceratodontiformes; family Protopteridae; genus Protopterus; species Protopterus annectens. The sequence goes on along the minus strand of NC_056746.1, from coordinate 1,235,295,439 downwards.
GAGTCAGTAACTGTTGCTAACAGCAATGTTTTGGGTGAGCGTCTGGATCTTTCATCTGACCTGATACAGGGTCAGACGCCTCCACCTAATCAGCAGGCTTTATTTAATCCTGCCTCTGATCCTGGTGCCAGACCCAAAGTGTCATCATTGCTGAACATGGATCATTTTTTGCCCTTGCCAGTAAAGGCACGTACAATGTCCCAAACGAGGTAGAGCAGTCGGGGCTGACGCAAGACAAATTATTCAAGGGAAGGCAGCAACATGCATCGGCAAACCAGGAGATGAGCAGTTTAGTGTTTAATCTTTCTAACCACATTTTAACCTCTGCTGAGTCTTCTCTGTTGGACAAAGGGTTGTCTTTTGTCCCTTCGACAGGTATGGATGTGACTGTTTTGCTCACAGATCTGAGGATGTTTGAGCGTAGTGTTGCACTGAAGTTAATACATTTAAAAGACACTACTGAATGTACTGGACAGGGTTGCTCACTGAGACGCAAGAGCTTGTATAATCCCATATTACCAGCACATGATGATTGTTTTATAAAAACCTGTGAGAGGGATATATATGAGGGTTTTTATAATAGGAATGCACGTAGATGCTCCTATTTAGTTTGAATGCTGGCCAAAGAGAGGCCTTGTTATCTCTACAGAATAATACTGACTTGTTGATTAAGCCAGCTGATAAGGGTGGGGGGATTGTACTCATGAACTATACTGATTATATTGGTGCTATGTATGAGTTGTTACAAGACATAGAGACCTATATTGTTTTAGATGTCATACAGTTCATGAAATTGGTTAAACAGGTTCATGATAATTTATACGATTTATTAATGTACAGGCAAATTGATTTTGAACTGTAGAGTTATTTTTGTGTTGAATATCCTTTTATTCCACACATCAAGGGCCTGCTGAAAGTGCATATGAAAAATGAATTTTAATTTTTATACACTGCTCTATGCTGTGCTGGATTTTTAAGACACATAGTCTTGCTGTGCTGTTTACTGTTGAATCAGAGACACAGAGCTTTGCATGACTCCATCTGTAGTCTGTAGTCTGTTTAAAGCGCCAAGCCTTTCAAATTGCACACTGATAAAGAAATATATTTTGCAGCTATAAGCACAGTTACAGATAACTTATTTAATAACAAATGACACATACTCTTTCTGTTAGTTTGTAGCATATACTTACAAAGTTTTCCTTCATTACAGATATGAATGATGACTTCTACAAAATACCTCTCTCTGTCCCTCTCTCACATAACTGAATTACTTACAGTTGTTATATAGAGTGCTAGTCACGCACACATATTTTGTTATTTCCTCTTGGTATCTTTTTTGGCCTTCTGTGGGAAGTCACATAATGTCTGTTTTTAGACTTTTCTATTGTCCTGTCAGCAGTTCTGCTGATGTGAAAATACACAAATGCACGCAATCAGAACAACAGAGTATGAAAGGAAATGCCTGTGCAAGCTGTTCTGCTGCTGTTCCTGTCTGTTAATGGATATTTGTAAACTGTTCTGCAAACATGAGAAAAGCATATAATACTTGCTTTCCAATATTGCTTTGTTAGGCTTTTTTTCTTTTGATGCTGTGAAGAGAAGCCTATTTGTTATACATATAGTATAAATGCACATTTTACATTGCTAAACTCTATACATATATTCAAGCAAACTTTTTATTCTATGCTTTATCTTTCAGCATATTTACAACAGAATTAATTGCAGCCTTATATTCATAATCTCTAACAATTCCCTCTTTTTTTAAACATACTCAAAACACTTCATACTGATATATATATTTGATCACATTATATAGAAAACACATTAAGAAACAAAACCTTCAGTCTTCTTTTGATACAAGTCAAAATGCAATTTTACATAGTTAATACAATGATATCAAGTATTACTACCAAACTGAATGTATTTAACTTTTTCTTTTGCAGACCATTCTGTGAAAATATTTCATCAATTATGGGCTGTCTGCTTTAATTTTATTTTTTTACTAGATTAATTTATTCTTTTGCAATTACAAAATTTAATTTATGACTTAGAACTGTTCCATTAACTCTTTGCAACTGTTGAATTAACTATAAGAGACAAGAGCTATGTGCTACTGCAAGCATTTATACACTGCTGAAAATATACAGTTTCATTGTCATTTTAACCATCACATTGTAGTCATGTATCTGAACTGCCCATTAACATCTTGGTTGACAGTGAAGTGAACATAAAGTACTGAACTGGGCTTAGATATTTGAATGTAATTATTTCAGTATATTTAATACTTGAGGATTTAAAAAAAAAACATGATTTATATACTAAAGAATGTTATGTACATTTTAGTCCATTAGCTGTATGAGTACAATATTTTAATATAATTTTCCTCTAACTGGGGTAAAACCAGTGATATTACCACCTGACAAATTACTTTTGAACTTATTACAATGTATCCTGTACAGTATGTATTTACACAGACTGTTTGCTATTTATGCATTTCAATCTAGTAGGTACCCTGGACCCATTTTTTTAAACATGTTTTTTTTTACACATATTCATTACTAGACGTTAATTTAATTTCTACTGAATTCTTCTGCATTTGTACACACGAAGACTATAAAGTACATTTAGTCTAATCTTACAAATTTAATAACATTAATATTAAGCAAAATCTTGGAAAATGTTTATGTCTCTTTAAAAATATCTAGTGGAATTGGCACCAAAGGCATATGTCCTGTTATTTTAAACTACATACTCAGCAATTAGAAACATTCATTTTTTATACCAACATTGTTTTGCCAAAAACATATTAAAATAGTGAATAATGACCAGTCTTGTTCAATTTTTTATATATCTTTACTCTCTCTTGTATAGCTGTAATAAAGCAATTTTAAGCCATCTCATTTTTTAAACCATCTCCTGTATAGTTTTACAGTTTAACAGGTTGTAAATACAATTTAATATTAAACAATACAATAATAACTATTATGATAGCTATTAACAACTTGTAAATATCTTATCTTGTCAGGTTTAATCCAGTTTAGCAGTATTTCTAATACACTAATACCTGTTTTTCTCTCCCCCCTAAAAGAGTATCGTCAAAAAGGAATGAGATATTTCTTCCTGTAGCTTTATTTTAGACCCTTGTGCAGTACTGCTTATACAGTCAGTGTAAGACTGAGAGTGCCCCTCCCCCTGTGGCACTGCAGTATTATTTGCTTTAGAATGTACACCAGCCCAATACTTTGGCCACACATCTGCTCCACTAGGCTAGCAAACTATGGACCCCTGTCTGATTTGATCATTTTTATAAAGCTTTTGCTGTTTATTACTACTAGTAGGTATTTATACCCTCCTGCACAATTGATTTGAACTTTATGTATACTATAGCCCATTTGCTGGTTGTATTTGATGCAACTGAGGTTTTTTGTTTTCTTTTAACATTTACTTGCAGATTATCAGTGACATCTATGCACAATTGTGACATTTTATTACAATTACCAAATAGTGTTGCATATAAACGTTTTAATAATTATGTTTTAATAACAACGATGCTTTAGAAAAACTCAAGCTAGTTTTCTGGCAATCAAGTCTTGTTGTTTATCTTATCTTTTCAATATTTCCTGTAACTATTTATCTAGTTTAGGAAGGTCTGAGCTCACATTTCAGACTCTATAAACTATAGTTAATTATTTTGGCATGTTTCCTTTAATTTGATTGTGATTTGCATAACTATGCATTTATACTACATAAATAGACATTTTACAATTAGCTTACATGGATTTCAGTATTTTTTATTTATTTATTTAACTGCCCTGCCATCAATTTTACAAAAACTGTTTGACTAATACCATCTGTGATTTTCTTTTTAAAATTGTCTTTTAGAGCTTTAACTGTTTGGGGTGGTGCTACTATACAATTATAAAAAATTGTAAAAAACAAAATAGATATTAGCTTAACTAACGTATGTTTATATTTACTTTATTTATATTTGCTGTTGTCTGCCTTTTGCTTTTGTTCATTGTAAACAAATGTACTCTAGATGAAAAGAAAATACGTGCATGTCTGTCTGGTATCTTTATATCTTTATACAAGCATGTCAGTCTTGTGACTTTAAATCTTTACTCTTATTAACTATTTTTATTTAATTTTATGCACTAGAACTGTTTTGTGTAACTATTTTTATTTATTTTTTGATACACTAGAACAGTTTTGTTTACCTTTTGACTATGCTAAGAATGGCAGTCATATGCTCTACTTTATTGTAGTACTAATAAATGTCTTGCTTTAACTGAATGGAAGTGTTAAACATTTGAGAATGATTTGTCCAGACATCACATCCTACCATGTATGCTTAACCATTTTCAAAACACAAACATATAAAATATATCTCTTTTGTACAGATCAGCTGTAGTTTCCTGCTCTTTTCCAATGTTCTTTTAAGCTCAGATAATTTATTTCCTTTATCTTGTAACTGCTGTTTAAGAGTTTCCTATAATGTTGCATGGTCTTTCTGAGATTCTTTAGTAACCTGTTCTGCTGAATCTGAAACTCCTATGCACTTTTGAAAAGATGTATGTATAACTTGTCTAAAATTTCTGAACTCATTATGTCTGTCTTTTAGAAGTTTATTACATTCTTTTGTAACAAAATGTACTAGAGGTGCTATCAGTAACTGATTTGACTGTTGTTGCAACTCTGAAACAAACCTTTTACATCTGGTGACAGAATATAACTGTCTAACATTTGAATATAATGTCAACATATTAACTTTTCTTGGTTCTTTACCATTACATTTTTTGTCTGTACAGTCTAACCTTTGAATAGTGGCATGCACTGTATTTTTACGACATTGTACACACAATAAACATTTTTTTATACCACACATGATTTTGTTTGAGATACCAGTCAAATATTGTAATTCATTTGCATAATGCCTTACTATCAACTTGCAATCCATTTGCATAATGCCTTACTATTAACTTGTCCTAATAAGGTTTTACATTTGCTAATATGCTGCATATACATTTCATTCTATTATTATTACTATTATTATTGTTATTATTACCTTTATGGCATTCATACTGTATGTAGCACACAACAGTTTTCTTACCAGTCAACAGAGAGGCAGATGGCCAAGCTGCTTTACTGTAGATGGTTGAAAAGTTTCTGTAGTCACTTGTGAAGTTGGTGCAGCAAAACTGGCAGTTTCAGTCTTACAACTTTGTATTGTACCTTTTTTGTAGAATTTATGGCACTGCTCACCTTTCTGCACTGCAGTTTCATGAACTGTATTATTGCTACAAACTGTAGAAAAAATTGGGACCCATAGTAAAAGGAATCCCTACCATTTTGAACAATACCATTCAGTTGCTGGATGATATAGACATACACACTAGAGAAGCTTTGCCCCCGGGATGTATATTAGTAACATTAGATGTAAAAAACTTATTTACATCCATACCCAATGAATATGGCTTGGAGGTTGTTTGCCTGTACAGGCACTTTGTGGATGATATTCTCCTGTTTTGGTATGGGGAATATTCTGATCTATGTGAGTTTATTCACTACTTAGAATTGACAACTGATTTTCTGAAATTTACAATGACATTTTCCATGACTAGTGTGGACTTTTTAGATGTCACTTTGTATAAGAATGATTTTGGCATGATATCTACTAGCCTCTATTGCAAGCCTTGTTGGAAGAATAGTCTTCTGGAGTTTGGTATCATGGACCCTAGGTTTGTTTTTTCAAACATAAAGGGCAATATCACAGGGTTAAAAGAATATGTAATGACAATAATGATTTGAAAGTTCAAGTGGATCTTTTAGATCACTTGTTTAATGACAGGGGCTATAGTAAGTCCATACTAGATAGAGCTAGGAATGAGGTTTTTGATAATTTGAGACTATCAGGATGTGGTATGGGTAAATGATATAAGGGAAATAGGCTTTGTTTTACAACGACCTATACCAATGACAATACAGTTGTGACGGACATTGTCAAATGTAACTGCCATGTTCTTACTGTAGACCCTATCACAGCTGGTATAGCTGGGGAGAGACCATGTTTTGTCTATAGAAATAGCTTAAATTTGAAAAGACTTTTGTGCAATGACAAAATCAAACATTGGGTGATGTTATGAGTGTGAGGGATTCAAGACTTGGTACCTTCCCTTGTAGACACTGCAACATGTGTAGTGCAATATCCATAACACAGTTTTTCAGTCACCCTGTTCTGGATTTTAAGTTCTTTCCCAGGTTTAATGCCACCTGCGACAGTAGTAATTTAGTGTACCTTGCTAGCTCTAAGTGCTGTGATTGCTTCTATGTTGGTAAGACCTTAAGGAGGTTGAAGGATAGGATATATAATCATGTCTACGATATTAAGAACATGCACCTTCAGAATGCTCTAGCAAAGCATGTAGCTGTTTTTAATTTACATAGTTTTAGTTTTATAGCCTTACAGCTTGTACATAAAAACAAGAGAGGGACCAACTTAAATAATCATCTGGAGTCCATAGAGTTGAAGTGGATTCTGAGATTACATGCTCATATTCACCCTGGGCTTAATAATTGTGTCAGCATAAAACCTGCACTGGAGGCATGGTCCTTGAAATAACTAAGTGAACAAATGAGTTTGTTATTAAGTTAAGAAGGAAACTGGAAATTAGTTTGTTTGATAGTTCCTATGCCTTGCACTTTAAAGCTTTTTAGCTTTTTAATCTTAATTTGTTTTAACTGGTTTCATCTAAATTGATTGATTGCTGTGAGTTATTTTAGTTAATTGAGGTAATTTTTGGTATTTAAACTGTGTTGTTTGTTCTTTTGTAAGATCTGATGAAGTATGAGTTGTTCATGTGAAAGTGCTTATCCTGTTTTATCTCTGTGAATAAATTTATACTGGATTTTAGAGCAGTGGTCGTCCCATCTTGCTATTTTTTCCTGATTACTTTTGGTCTTCTTGGTGAGGACCTTTGGGTAGCAGTTTGCAGGTTTATTTTCATATCAGCTTTACAATAATTAGAAGAAATGGCTATCAAAGAATAAGAGGAAGCGAGCCCTAAACTGGAAATACTTCCTCTTCAGCTTATACAAGCAAATAAGACTTCTTGTGAAGTCCTCCAAAGCAAATTAGGAATCCAAATTAGCATCTGCAACTAAGGACAATCATAAGGCATTCTTTAGTTACATCTGCAACCTAAAAGGAAAGGCCCAGATATGCGCCAATCTGGTAGTTAATGATACCACATATACTGAGCCTGTGGACATAGCTAACCTGTTAGCAGACAGGTGCTGTGAAAACTTCACTCTCCTGTCCCCACCACAAATACCACATGACATCCCTACCACCTGTCCCCTACCTTGTATCTCTAAACAGCGGGTCATAAATGGCCTCTCCAAGGCCAAAGCACAGCATCTATGGGACCTGATAACATCCCTGGCCATGTCCTACATGGGCTCCAACAAGAATTAGCAACAACATCGGGCACTCTTTTCATAGTCTAAGCACTGGCTTCATTCCACCTGAATGGAAATTGGCCACCGTTATCCCCTTGCACAAAGGTGGTGCTTCAACTGAGCCCAGGAACTATAGCCCTATTACCCTGGCTAGCCTAATCTGCAAGGCCATGGAGTGAATCATCATGGACCTTATCAACAAGGATATAGGTAATCTCCAAACACTTGACCCTACTCAGTCTGGATTTGTCAAGGGAAGACCATGGCTGTTAAACCTGGAGGACTTCTTCGAGACAGTTACAAAGGCCCTGGATGAGGGAAAATCAGTGTATGCAGCCTACCTAGATTTAGCCAAGGCATTTGGCATTATACCCCACTCAAGCATCATTGGCAAACTTACCCAATTAGGTATCAACTCTTATATCATTAGGTGGGTCACTAACTGGCTCTCTGGTAGAACCCATACAGTCAAAATAGAGGAATCTATCTCCAACAGCAGACCCATAACCAGTAGCGGTCCACAGGAATTAGTCCTGGGAACTCTTCTGTTCTGAATCTATTTCTCTGAAGTACAAGCAAAAACTAAAGGTCTGTGGCTGACAAAGTTTGCCGACAACTGCAAACAGGGAGCAGTTATAGACTCTCCAAACAATGTCAACATTCTTCAATAGCTTCTTATGCAAACAAATGATTGGTGCCAAAGTCATGACCTTAAACTCAATGCAAAAAACGTATTATCATCCCTTTTGGTAAAGGGGATGTTCCTACTAACTACCTCATCAATAGCAACACCCTAAGTACGCACTCAGTGGTGAGAGACCTAGGCACACAGATTGACAGCAAAGTTACCTTTGATCACTATGTCTCCACAGTGGTAAGAAGGGCATTCTGTATTGCTAATCTCATAAGTAAGCGCATTGCCTCCAGAAAAAAATAAGTTATAACCTCCCTGTACTTTTCCCTCATCAGGCCAATAATTGAGTACAATGCCCCTTTTGGTATGTACCTTTCCAAGCACATGCAGCAACTAGAGAGATCACAGAGGTTCCTCACAAGGAAAATTCAAGGTCCCTTCAGCATCTTTCCCGTGTGGATCAGCTGAAATTACTGTCACTTTATTCTGCTTTATACAGACTACTTAGAGGTGATCTCTGCCTTGCGTATAGCACAATCTCTGACTCTGCTTTACTGGAAATGCTCCATATCCACAAGTCAAATAGCACACGGGTTAATTGCTCTAAAGAACTTAACCTGGTATGTGACATTAATAGAACTTGACAGAGGGACAGATTTGTCTTCCAGAGGTTACCACATCTATGGAATAGACTCCCACTTCATGTCAAACAGAGCACCTCATTAGCCCTCTTCAAACGCAATCTGGACAATTAGATAGGTAACCATAAATTCACCCTGGGGGTTCCACCTGTGTCTCTCATGGACAGGGGCAATAGGTGCTGATCATGGAAACAAGGGTAACTTAGCTAGGCTTGTAAAGACCCTAGGGCCATTAGCTTAGTAACTTCCTATGATCCTATACGGCAATATCTGACAGTATTGAGTGAATACCTCAGTGTGGATTTGTATCAAATGCATTGGGCTTGTCAAGTTCAGAAGGATGATAGTGCTGTCATCAAGCATACCCTCGATGACCTCTTTCAGGACATGATGTAGCATTAACAACTTGCAAAGGTCTATTGCACACAGCTGGGATATCACTAGTGTCCATTTAGAAAATGTCTACGATAACATGTTGGTCTACCTCACAGATGAGGAGAGTCAGGATGTGTCTATACACGCATGCATCAGGTGCTGCCCCCCCCAAACTCAGATGGATGCATGTTGATGTACACCCTTCTACAGGGACATAGTCTGTGTGGAGGGTGTGTTAAAGTGTGTATTCAACTGTGTCAGGAAGGTGTATATGATGAGTCATGTAATAGGCAATCTGTGATGTTGTCACAGCCCAATGATTGCGTGATAGGCCAGGATGAAGATAAGACAGTGCATACTGGCTATCCTCAACTGGCCTAGGGTTTGAATACAATCCCCAATACAGGTATCATTGAGAAACTCTCCCAGCTGAGGATTAACCCTTACATCACTAGATGGGTAACCAACTGGCTCACTAACAGAACATATACTGTGAAAGATGGTAAATAGAGCTGTCCCCATTGGCATACCCCAGGGATCTGTGCTTGGCCATTTACTGTTTGGAGTCTATTTCTTGATAGTTCAGGCCAAAGTATATGGCCTTTGGCTTACTTCGTTTGCTGATTGTTACATACTGGGTGCAATCATTGAGTCCACCTATGATGATAACATACTAGAGGAGGGACTAACACAGAAAAATAATTGGTGACAAAGCCACATGGTCTACAAATAAATGCAAAAATGTGTCTTTATTTTGTCCTTCTGCAAAGTGAAATTTCCTGCTAATTACAGCATTAACAACAGTCCCGCTGTGCTGAAACCCATTGTTGCAAACACTGGGAACACATATACATAGCAATCTGAACTTCAACCATAAAGTGTCCACACTGGTAATTAAAGCCTATGTTGTGCACATCATAAGTCATGCCATTGTATTCCAGTCTCAGGATTATATTACAGCACTGTACTCAAATCTCATCAGGACACTAATATAGAGTATAATTCTCTGTTTTGTGTGTACCTCACCAGGCACATGCAGCAGCTGGAAAGACCACAGGGGTTACTCACCAAGAAAACACAGTGCCTACAAACCATGCCATGATGTAGAGTATGTGGATAGACTAAAATCCATGCAACTGTAATCTGTATTGTATAGAATGAGGGGACTTCTGCCTGGCCTCCAGGACAGTCTCTGGCCCTGCCCTAATCTGAGTAGTGCACATCCACAAATCAAATGACATCGGTTGTGTCTGGTGCGGAGAATATGGCAATATCAGTGTCCCACATGCTGTCATAAAAGGCTCTCTGTAATGTTAAGGAAGTGTGTGCACGCACACACACACACACACACACACACACACACACACACACACACACACACACACACACACACACACACACACAAAACCCAGTTGACTGCAGTGAGAATAGAACCCCTACCTAAGTACACAGGCTACAGAACTCTGTATTTAAGGCAAGCGCCACAGCTGAAGTCTGAACTGGAATGTCTCAGACAATACTTTATAGCTGATGACATCAGCAGTGTCTGGTGAGGAGAATATGGCAATAACAGTGTCCCAAATGCTGGTGTAAAAGGGTCTCTGTAATGTCAAGCAAGTGCGCATGCACACACACACACACACACACACACACACACACACACACACACACACACACACACACACACACACACACACACACACTCTCACACACACACACCCAGTTGACTGCAGTGAGAACAGAACCCCCTACTTGTCTGAATACATAGACTACAGAACTCTGTACTTTACACAAGTGCCACAGCACAGGTCTGATTTTTAGGAGGTTACTGGGTTAATGGCCTTAGGGACTTTACTTGGCCCTGTCCATGTGGGAACATAGGTGCCACACCTAGGGTGAATTTATAATCACAAATCCAGCTGTTAAATTTGTGCTAGAATAGGGTCATTGAGTAGCAATGCTTCACATGCAGTGGAAGCCTAATACAGAGGAGCATCAATCGCTGGGAGATATATCTGCCTTTCTAGTATGTTCTGTTTATGTCACAGGCTAGGTTGAGATCCCTAGAACAAGTTATTCTTGTTCCAGTTGATTTGCGGATGTCCAGCCTTCACATTTAGGCAGGGTCCCAGACTGCTCTGTAGGCCAGGCACAGGTCACCTCTCAGCAACCTGTATGATACTGAGTACAGTGACAGGGCTTTCAATTTTTTTGTATATGTCATGTTATGGTGGCCCTGGATTCTCTGTGGTCTCTCCAGTTGCTGCATGTGTCTGGTGAAGTACATAGAGAGAGCATTGTACTTAATTAGTTCTCTGATAAGGGTCAAGTACAGCACAGCTAGGACTTCCCTGGTCTTGGATGAGATGCCCTTAGTTATGAGGTGGCAATGTAGAATGTGTGTCTTACCACTATGAACACATAGTGATTGAAGTGTAGATTGCTATCAATCTGTGTTCTCATGATTCACTCCAGTGACTTAAAGCTTAGAAGGTGCTGTGTATAACATAATAAACAGGGCTACTGTTGTGCCAAATGGGACAATGAGGCATTTTCTTGCATTAAGTTTCAGTCTGTGAGTTTGGGACTAATCATTTGTCTGTGTCAGGCCCTTCTGTAATATGTTAATATTGTTGAGGGACTCTAAATGATTGTGCCCAGTTGACAGTCATCTGCAAACTTGGTAGGCCACAGGCCATCTACCTTCTCCTGAACTTCAGAGAAATAGTTTCTAAACATTAGAGAGCCCAGGAGAGATCCTTGTGGTATTCCATTGGTAACTGGTCTACTGGTGGAGGTGGACTCCCCAACTTTGACAGTGTGCATTCTGTCAGTGAGCCAGTTGGCTACCCATCTAGTAATGTATGGGTTAATCCCAGATGAGAGAGTTTCTCTATTATACCTGAATGGGGGATTGTGTCAAAGGGCTTGGCTAAATCAAGATAGGCAGTATGTCTTGTTTTCCGTCATCCAGGGCTCTGGGAACACTATCAAAGAGGTTCACTAGGTATAATCAAAATCTACCCTTGACAAAGCCAATATGGGTCAGGTAAAGAGTGTTGAAGGTCACCTATGTCCCTGTGGATAAGATCCATGATGAATCTTTCCATAGCCTTGCAGATAAGGCTATTTAGAATTATGGGTCAATAGTTCCCAGGGTAAGTTGATGGATGTGTTGGCATGTTCAACTATGAAGACAGTCCTAGTTCTGCATGTTACCTCATTTACGTGTATTGCATATCACACAACATTTTATATTAACATAGGTAGTGTAGTTGATATATTTGTGAAAAAGTACTGGAGACACCAGGGTTACAGTGCATAGGGGGAGGCAACACATGGCTACATTGTAAATACGTGACATAGTATTCAGTTTAAGTTTCCATATGTAGTTTCATGGCATAAAGAGTAAAATGGACAATAAACAGCACTAATACATGTTAAATTTGCCTTGACCTAGTGCAGCGGTGATCAGTGGGTTTGCACAATGGTTGGTAAAGTGTTTGCACATGTGAGATACACATTTCCATTCAATTTCCCTGTTTGCACATAGTTAAGCAGTGCACAAACATGAGCTGCATTGCTAAACTTCTGAGAGTTAGTAGTGAGTGTATGAACCATATGTGCTGCTTAGCTGACTTTTAGCAGCAGCTGCAAATGCATTGACATATTTCATTTTGAGCTCAGATGATATTGGGTTTGAATCCGGGTGTACCTAATCTTATTCTTTCGGCTTTTCCCAGTCAGGGGTCACCACAGTGGATCACCTCTCTGCTCATGATTGGCAGTGGAGTTTTATGGTGTTGAGTTGCCACCCCAGTGCCCAACCTTCCACGGAAGGCACACACATACACTCATGCCTAGGGCCAATTTAGTGTGTCCAATCCACCTACAGCATGTCTTTGGGATGTGGGAGGTAACCAGAGGAAACCCACTTTGCCACAGGGAGGACATGCAGACTCCGCACAGAAGGCACCCCAGCCAAGGATCTAACCGGAGAACCTCTTGCTATGAGGTGACAATGCTAACCCCTGAACCACCGTGGCTGCCCAATCCAGGTGTATCTAATATTTTTAAATAAATAGTGATAATTCAATGACATTATTGTGCATAGTACATTTAGTATGTATTACTATATGTTGGCATAGAGCAGTGGGGTTAAGCGGCATTGTGTGAAGGTAAATGCAGCATTACAGAGCCACTCACTGTCACTTAGCATTGGTGCATGATGCCAAACTCCGTGGAAACACAGAGGCCAAAAAGTGAAGGGATTCATTGCTTTTTCTGCTACTTATATGTCTGATTCTATTTTTTGACCAGATTATAAGTGTTAAAATGGGGAAGATAGGAAAGTAGTGAAATAGAGAGCAAGAAAGGGGAAGAAAAAAGGGAAAGCAATACAAGAATGTGCAGGAGGGAGGGAGGTAAAAACCATAGCTATCCATTTCTTCAACAGTAAAAACTGATTATATATGCAGAATATCAGCTGAATTTTTGACTGTCACCGCCAGAGATTAGGGTGACAATGACTTAATCATGTTGTATGGCCAATTTGACTGAATCAAGTGTGTTAAGAAGACGTGTGCAAAATGAAAAGCTATGTCTGGGATGATTTTTTTTTGTGGAACAGCTGCCCATTTTTCTTTTTTTAATTCAGTAACAGAGGAATGCTGGGTAAGGGACATAGGTATTCCCGTGTCAGGTAATGTGGGTAGGTGAGAAAGCAAATGCAAACAAACAAGACAAACTAGACAAGAGACAGGGATAGTGAGGGACACAAATGGTTGGGGGACACCATGATTAGAATGAGGGAGGGGATACCATAGGCTCATGCCTGTCAAACATGGAGACAGTGAGAATCAAGTCCTCACCTACTGAACTGTCATCACTGTCCCCTTACTCCACTGGTGGATGGAGTGCTTTATGTCTTCTCCTCCTATGGACCATAAGGAACAGCAGCCTCTCCATTTGGTGTAGGCATACACCAATGGTGTGGTGCATGATCCTACACACTAACACTGGCATCTCCCAGTGGGTGATAAAATCACCACCTCTGCCACTGCTCCTGGAGGGTAACATTGCACCAGCTGCTGAGAAAGCACCACCTGAGGGCTCAGGTAGTGCAGGGGCAGCAGAGGCAGTGCTGCCAGGTTCGGTCCCAGATGTGCTGGGCATTGGTGTTGGAGCCAATAGAGTAGGGGCAGGCTAATCCATGGGGGATGGCCTACCTCACTGTGCTGTGTAAAATTTACTGATTTGGTACAGATGGATAACTTGGAGACATTCTGATGGCACATAATGTAAAATAAAAAAGAGCGATAACAATTGGGGTGAGAAAAAAAGAGATAAAATTAGTACCATCATATATGACTTACAGTGCATTACCAGTAGTATATAACTATTGTATCTAAAGTATTTCATTTTATTATATGTCCTAACAAATAAACAGTATAAGTACATATTGCTGAAAGTAATCTTTGAAATGTGCATATATTCCATATATGCATGTTCCAGTTATACAGATTACAGTAACAGCAGGGCATTTATGCCATTTGTATAAAGTTTAATTTAATGTAAATATTTATTAAAGAAATCCAGTACTGTATATATGTTACTCATGGTATTTGAACCCAGAACCTGTGACTACATTGTTATATTTGACTCATAAAGTTGGTTTGTGCTACAGACTAATGCATGCATACGTTGCTGTTACAGTTAGGATATGCATGCTCAAGTTGCTACAACTATATAAAAAACAAAAATCTATCTTTAAGCTTTCTAAGTATTACAAATTCTCCCTTATTATTATACTTACATAGCTGCGGGATGTCTGCAGTCTCAAATTCATTCAGCCAATGGTTGATGGTATCTCTTTTGCACCTATGTACGTCATTAAAAATGATGCCTACACTGTTCTTCAGTGTGCAGGATGCCAGTAGAACTGGATACAGCCTGAGCTAAACTACTCTACACCTCACACTTGTGCTGGGAGCCAGAATAGTCCCCCTGCAGAAGCCTTTAGCTGTGGCGCTTTACCAGGAGTCCATCAAATAAGCTGGACTCCTGGACACCTAACTTCTGCACCCTAAATTTGATAGCTTCCCCACTAACTCCAGTCTTGTCCAACACCCAACTTAGAGCAATAGAAATTATGCTTTCACACCAGTTCCAGTTATCACATTTACTGGTAGTGCACAAACCTGAGCAACAATGCCAACCATGTTTATGCGATGTTAAGTAGAGTGCAGCAGTGCCAAGCAGGGAGGACATAAATACTTGAAACTGTAAGGTTAATCTTACACTTGGCCTTAGTTTGAGGTGTGTCTGGTGATGTAGCTTGGAAATATATACTGGAAATTGGGAGATAATTGTTAGGCGAGTTTAGTCGTCATAACCTGACACTTTTGTTTTTGCCTTTATAAACTGAAAAAATAGATTTTTACAGTGCTGGATTCAAACCTAGGCATAAGTAACAAAACATTTTCTTCCACAGCATTGATTTTTCCATCTTTGTCGCAGACAAAGTGCTGCTCAGACATAGTAATCATTTATAAATACAGGTGACATTTTGAGGAGTTACACATGTATGTGTGTGACCTGACAAGATTCTTGTATATAGATCCAGTTGTGTATGTGTGTTATGTAATTGTGAAGGTCATGCAAGTCAAGATAGCAGAATTATGCTTACAGAAATATAGTAGACATTATACCCTCAGTCATACATTTGAAAACACAATAAGGGTGTCTTATTCTCATACATATAATTCATATCATCTTCACTATCTAAAGTGTTATAAGTGACAGAGAATATAATGGGAAGTGGAACAACAATAAAAATGTATGGAATATCCTGTATTAGAACCCAGGACCATGTGTATGGCAGTCCTACACTTAGGCCTATTGCCCCAAGAATGTTGAAATAACACTTCTCTATTTTTCAGTTCATTGCTGTAAACTGCACTGTTACAACAGTAAAAATAAGTTGCACACCCTGAAGTAGAACCTAGGACCATCTGTACTCCACCCCTACACTTATACATGCTGCCACACGACTAGTTGTATGCCATTTCCATAATTTCTTACTCATTCTTATGTTCCCTGTGTTAACTGCAGTGCAACATCACTTGGTGTGTTTATGCAGTGCCCAGTAGAATTAATTGAATTTTTCTGTTTTCAGTTATTGGGTGTTTGAGTCCTGTCAGCCGGTGTTGGGGAACTTTTCTAGCTGCCGTGCATTACCATGCAACACCGCTAAGCAAAGTTACATGAAGGAAACCAAACATTGCAACAGTGTATTGTTTTTGACCTTTCCCCCTTTTCAGATGCCCTGTCTGCAGATGTTCTGCAGCTGTTCTGTCTGCTTCCTGGGTGGTCCACTAGTCCAGTCTGAAAACTGATAAGTATCACACAAAGGAGATAACCCCAGCCAAACTTGACATTAATTTTTCTCTGTTTTCTTTGTTTGTGCTAAGCCACACACCACGCAAACACTGGCATTAAAATAAATAAATAAATAAAAGTGAAAAGTGTTTAAAAATTAAAAAAAGCAATCTATGAAATTAACAATACCAAATGGTTGTTAGTACATGTGACATATTTCTACATACGGTTGGATTTGAACTCTTACTCCAATAAACCTTCAGAACACACTAAGAGTGCTTTATCCCTCTTTGCCACACAAACAGCTTTGCAGCAGGGAACTGAAACTTAAATAAAAGGGAAAAGTAATAACTGAAATAGACACTACAAAATGCTGGCTGGCATTGAACACAGTTGTAGCAATATTTTTCAGCGGAAAGCTAATAAATGAAAAAGGGTCTGTGATGAATATCTTAAAGGCAAGGCATATCATTTTAGGCCAGTTGGCATGGCAATAAGGCAGGTTCAACCAATGAAGGAAGTGAACTGAACAAGGAAGTGATGTCACCACTGAGCAGTTATCAGTAATGGCAGATGGATTCTCCTTTAGATGGCGGCTCTAGGAGATCCAAGAGACTGAAAGAGAAGGGGCAAGGCAGTTATTCAACAGGGAACGATGCCAGGAGATTTGTGGAGCAGGGAGCGAGATCGAAGGATTACAAATATCAGCATCAGCGCCAGCAGCATTATTGGCTGAGGAGACATTAATGGGCTCCTTGGGTGAAGTAAGTCTGTATTTAGAGGCTGTGCTTGCCAAAAGTTTTGACTATGGACACATCGAGCATATTGATGGTACGGGTGAAAACGGACATAATATCAGTAATAATGAACTGAACAACAGGGACATTGTGTGTGCTAATAGTGCACACGTTGTATGTAGTAATGAACAAGTGGATAGTAATGATGTCGGTAATGAAAATGCACAAGTTGAATTTGATGTTTTGTTTGATGTTTTATTAAACATGGAATACAAAGACAGTAGAAGTAACCCTGATATTATCACTAATATGCTGGGTGATTATAAGTTATATAATTACTCTGAAAGGGCGTTGGGTGTTATGCATGCAGATTTGTTATCTAAAGGCTTCACCTTTGTGCCAGGTAGATGTGGGGTTTTGCCTGACACCTTAATTGACTTAAAGTTGTTCACACGGAAGATGAATTTAAAAATATGATTTAAAAGTGGAACCATGGAAACATATGAGCCAGGTTTAAAAAGGCCTAGTAGTTTTAACCCCCCCGCCAATAATTTAGTAGCTGTCTATTAAAAAGCATATGAAATCGATATCAGGGAAGGATTTAAGAGCAAGCAGAGGTACTGCAAAAGCAATTTATCCATGGAGGAGAGAGGTGTGTTAGCTGAAATTGCCCAAGATAGGGATATATGTATAATGAAACCTGATAAGGGAAATGGGGCAGCGATAATGGATAAAATGATAATTTTGACAATATGGCAGTGCTTTTGATGGATGATACTTACAGTGAAAGTAACATTAATGAGATTCACATAGCTTACAAAAAATTGGACTTGTTGTTGGATGATATGTTATATCGGGGGAAATTAATGAAAATGAACACAGATATATGAAAAATGAATATCCTATGGCTTCCAATATATCTGGAATACCGAAAATACACAAGGGATTAGAAAATTTAAAGTTCAGGCCTATAGTGGCTGGGAAGCGTGCTAAGACTTCTTTCAGTAGCAAATATCTTGATTATCATTTACAAAAAGGGCTGGACATGTTTTCCTATATTACTAAGGATTCATGGCACATTTTAGAAAAGTTAAGAGACACAATTATCACTGAAGACACAATTTTGGTTACTGTGGACATATGTAATTTATTTTCTGTAATACCCATGTAGATGAGTTAGAATGGTTGGAACAACAGTTAAATAAAACCCAGTTATTTGACTAAGACCAAATTAATGTGTTTACTACATTAATGGAGGCTGTGTTGAACAACAATTTCTTGCATATGAGGGACAGTTCTATAAACAGCTAACCTGTGTGGCTATGGGGGCTGCATGCACCCCCATATATGCCAACTATGTTATGTTATACTGGGAACAGGAACATATATTCCCTAGTATATTTATAGCCCACATTAAGCATTATATGAGATTCCTGAATGATATTTTTATCATTTGGAAAGGGCCAAAGGATGTGTTGGGACAATTTCTTGTATACATCAACCAGACAGTGGAATTTTTTTTAATTCACCTATGAATATAGCCCTGAGATGATATCCTACTTAGATGTAAAGTTAAGGAATGACAGAAGGAATAAGTGTTTGGGGTCAGGGATACATAGAAAAGTTACCTTCTCAAATTCTTATTTGGAATACCATAGCTGGCACCCTGACCACCAAAAAAAGTCTATAGTAAAAGGGCAGTTGGTAAGGGCAGCCAAAATGGTTAGTGATGAGTTGGAGTTTCCTGGTGAAGCCGACTATATAATAGGTTTATTCATGAAGAAAGGTTACCCTGAACCCATCTGTACTTTGGTTAAAGAAGAAATTATAAGAAAAAGGAACAAAGGTTTTTATAGACCCATTTTAACAGGAACTGCAGCAACAATAATGAATAGGAATGTGCAAGGGTATAGCAATGATGGAAAGGAGAAGGAAAGTAGTTTGATGTTCATTACTGCATTTAATCAGGATGTGGAATGGGTTACCCAGGTCAGGACTGAACAATGATAGAAAGGAGAAGGAAAGTAGTTTGATGTTCATTTCTACATTTAATTAGGATGTGGAATGGGATACCCAGGTCAGGACTGATCAATGATGGAAAGGAGAAGGAAAGTAGTTTGATGTTCATTTCTACATTTAATCAGGACGTGGAATGGGTTACCCAGGTCAGGACTGAACAATGATGGAAAGGAGAAGGAAAGTAGTTTGATGTTCATTTCTACATTTAATCAGGATGTGGAATGGGTTACCCAGGTCAGGACTGAACAATGATGGAAAGGAGAAGGAAAGTAGTTTGATGTTCATTTCTACATTTAATCAGGACGTGGAATGGGTTACCCAGGTCAGGACTGAACAATGATGGAAAGGAGAAGGAAAGTAGTTTGATGTTCATTACTGCATTTAATCAGGATGTGGAATGGGTTACCCAGGTCAGGACTGAACAATGATGGAAAGGAGAAGGAAAGTAGTTTGATGTTCATTACTGCATTTAATCAGGACGTGGAATGGGTTACCCAGGTCATTCAAAAAAAAACTGGGGGCTGTTGCAGTTGGATAGGGATGCTGAACACAAATTGGGAAGAGCCCTGAAATTTGTCCTTAGGAAGGATAGATCCTTTAAAGACATTTTGGAGATGAGTAGCAGGATAGGACCCCACTGCACCAATAGAACAATAGGTAATTTTAAATGTGGAAGATGTGCAATATCTAAACACATAATGGAAACTGGGAGTAGGTTATGTATTAATGGAATTAGAGTGCAATTTTATGGGCATCATAATTGTTTAAGTCAAAATGTGGTTTATATTGCTAAATGTGAGCACTGTTTGGCATTCTATGCAAGAAAGACTAATAGGCATTTCAAAGATAGGGTGTACAAGCATTTATTAGATATTAGAAAAGGGAAGCCTACTAATACCCTGGCTAGACACATTTCTGCACATCAGGGACATGTTTTTAGTTTTTTTGTTTTGCAGCAATTGGTTAAAGATGTGCAAGGCAGGGTTTTAGACGTGCATCCTAACATTTGTGAATTAAAGTGGCAATTGTGGCTGGATGCAACTAATTTCCCAGGAATAAATGATAATGTGAGTATTTCTGTTTTGTTGAAATTGAAATACATTTTAGGGTAGATACCCAAGTTATTTAAAGGGCTTGTGGTACACATTTTAATGCACATAATTTTGTATTGTAATTTTGTATTGAATTTTTACTGTGTCTTTAAATGGTTCTATTGTGATGTCACTAATTAATGTGTAATTAAGATTGTTAAGTAGAAGGCCGTGGGTATTTAATGGTTGGGATTTTAGCATTATGTTGCTCTGAGGAAGTCCTAATAGTGTTTGGATGAAAGCGCTAAACCTGTTGGCAAAGACTGTTGTTGGCTGACAATAAAAGCTTGGAATTCAGTCGCTGTGGCCAGTGGTTCTTCTGTTGTTACTACAAAATGTCTGTTAGTACACATGAAATATTTCTACATAGGTCTGGATTTGAACTCTCACTCCAATGAACCTTCAGAACACAGCAAGGGTGCCTTATCCCTCTTTGTCACACAAACAGCTTTGCAGCAGGGAACAGAAATCATTCTGCATACAACCAAATGCAACATCATCTATAATGCTAAGAAATCATATAACAGTTACTTGTACATGTATTAATTTCGGATATAGCACACTAAGTGATCACACAACCATTTATGACTATTGCTTGCAAAAATGCAGCCATACCTCTCAACCTGGAAACATCAAAAATCTGGACAAGGCCCATGAAAAATAGGTACAAATCTGTATGCTGATTAGCATACAATTTACGTACATAATTATGTAACCCCACCCACTCCGATGGAATTTTGGGATACCAACTTTCAAACACAAACTGAAGAACAACCAACCAAAATATGGCACCAGATTCCAATGTCCTATTACCTGGCTATTTTGCCCCATTTACCATAAACACTAATGTGTGCATGCTGCTTTACTTCTACAATCAATGATTATTTGGATTTTATTTTTACATTTTGCAGCACATCAATGCACAAACACTAACAGACATCTGATAAACAAAGCAATACTGTCTCACAATGAAAACAGACTTGGCATTAAAACTTCTCTGCCCTTGAAACTCACATTTATTGAAAGAGCATTGAAACCCACACCATATACAAAGAAAATGCATCTGGCCAGTGGTGGATAAAGATTACCTTTGGGCTGTTTTCAAATCATTGGCCCATTGCACACAAAACAAGAAACATACATGTGTTCTTTTCTTTGATACACCTTCCTGACTTTAAGTTATAGTCCTTGTATAATACAGCACACTTGTTAGAGTGCATTTTAAATTTATTGTTTGAATGAATATTTTTCCAATAGGCTGTACTGTAGGCAATGACATAAATGCATGAACCAGTAATTACAAAATTGGCCAATTCAGAAAATTTCTATCACAAAAGTCTACTTCCACACCCAAACTATAAACAGAACAACAGCAGTGTAAGCCATAGGCATCTTGCACAGCTTCTCACACTTATTTTCAAATAAAGTTTTTTTTTTTTTGGGGGGGGGGGGGAGGTCAAAAACCAGGGACACATTTTAAACATTACTTGCATAATTTTGGAAAGTTGCTAGAATAAAATGTTGTGCTATCACCATGCATGTTACTGACAAGTCTTGAAGCCAGAACCCTATATACTACAGTCAGTGCAACATACCACTATGCTAAATCAGCAGTTTGAAAAATAGTAAGACTGAAACTTAATGGCTATCATTTAGTGAATTCAGTTCTCACTTCTCACTATAGATCTCAACCTCTTAGCACAAAAAACCTGGACAAACAACAAAGCCAATAACGGGGGAATATAAATTGTGTTCTCACTTCTCAACATAAAAGCAAGAAAATCTAGGCAAAGCTCAGAAATAGTAGTGGCTAGGGACTTTAGGCTCCTTTTACCCTGTACTAAAGCTACAGGGTTTGAGCCCAAATACCTCTAGCCACCAGGTGTTATTACATTGGGGACATTTTCACACACACACACACACACACACACACACACACACACACACACACACACACAATATGGATTTATTTTTAAAAATAAGCAGCTCAGATAAACTTTTTCTTTTTTTTTTCTCATGTTCTAATGAGAAGATACATTTTGAAAAGCTTTTTGTTATGCATAAATGCATAAAGGTTATAAGGGGCACCAATTGTGTGAAATGCATTACAACAGTTTCCTTAGAGCTATTCTCAGCCCTCTACCATAAACATCAATGACAGGGCTTAAAAAATCAGGGACAGATGAACACTGTTGTGGAAAAAGCCTTAAAATAAAAACATTTCTCACTGACTGAAAATTATTTACATATTTCTGGAATCATTAATTTTCCTTGGCAGAAACATATGTATTTAAGAACAGATGGCAGTTTTTCATGCAAAATAAGGGATGCCCTTAAAAATTAAGAAAAGTGAGTTACGTTTTCAAGCTATTGCAAAGTTTGACTGGAATACAAATAGATTATAGCACTGAAAACATCATGCCCTTTTTGCTGTCTTCTGATCCGTTGCTCTGGTGACATCAAAGCTTTAGAAAGACTGCTTTACAAGAGCCTCATTTGCATATAAATGAAGGTTTGTTTGAAATCCACAAGCCTGTGTCAAACTGCTAGAACTCAGATGCATGCTGAAACACAACACACTAATTGATGCTTTACTGACATTTGTGATGCATTGCATGCTGTATATAAAAAGTGTCAGAACTTAGAATACTATGTAGAAGGAAGCAGGAATGTTCTACTTTAAAAGGGGTCAAAGCTGAAATTCAGGGACACCAAAATAATTATGGAATGCACAGACAAAGGCTATAAGAGAAAACACCACCACAGCCTTCTGCCCTGCAATGCACTTCATTAACACCTTGCACTTTAGTGTTAGTATGAGCTTGGTGCCTATCTACAAGTGCTTACTTATTTGCAAGCTCCAGTCTGTCAAAATCAGGGACCCCATGAAGAGATTTCTTTCCCCAAAGTTTAAGAATCAAGTAGTATAAAAATACATGAGTTCTCTTTCATTTGAAATCAGGCTGCCCAGAATAATATTCTGCTCTGTTACTTAGCTGCACTATCAAGGCATCAAGTGAAAAAGCAAACACTATACTCTCAGAAAACGAATATCAGTACAATCCAGAAATATTTATATAAATTTGTGCATTTGTACACAGTCACACACACACCTTTGTTTCCTTACCTAATTCCCCAACCGAGAGCTTTATCCGTCCCACGTTTACCCATTCACGCTGCCTGCTGCTTGGAAAAAATAAAACCGATAGTACTGCTGCCTGTAATTCTCATTGCTGCTGTATTCCTGCTCCCAGCCAGCTTGGAAAAAAATAAGATAAGCATTACTGCCATTAGTGTTGCTGCCTGGTTTTCTCGCTGCTGTATTCCCGCTCACAGCCAGCCGGAAATAATGACGTGAGCTCCTTGAGCTCAATTCCAACAGGCTGGTAGCCCTAACAGTGCTGACATCATCGCACACGTGATGACGTCAACTCTGACAGAGCGATTTTTAAAAAAATAAAAAAAATGAAGCAAAAAAATTGGAAATGAAAGGGTGCCAATCGGGAATCGTGGCACCCCTTCATTTGGACCCCAAAACTCGGTAAATACCGGGTAATTCGGTATGGTTGGGAGGTATGAATGCAAATCTGTCTTACCTCTCTGTGCTTGTTGCACATACTTGTCTTATCTGACCAGTAATCTGAGACATGCCATCTGTAAGGCATTCCGTACCCTTGTCCTTAAAATGTGTGAGAATATTACATGGCAATAATATACAGTTGCCAACAAATGAAGGAGAGGTTGGATGTTAATGAACAGAACCTGTGAATTATGTGCTGCTTACTTACATTTCCACTTCTATACACTTTGTAAGTCTAACCTGACACACCCACTGGAGGTAAGGTAGTCTGCATTGCTGTTGTGTTTTCATTTTCCCTACCAATAATCATTCACAGTTGCAATCCATTAGCAGCAAGCACTGAAGAGAGTGCCTGCACTATGTTTACTTCTCCTACAAGGAGCCAAGTATTTGGGATTCAGCAATTCTAATGAGTTCACACCTCATTTGCATATTCACTGTGCTGATAGCACTGACTCTTTATGTATTTTTTTATTTATTTAACATTTGTTAACAAGGAAACTCTGGCTTGGAATGAAGCTAATTTTCAGCAGAGGCTTGGGGACAAATGCTCCCAAGACATTGCTCTACACCGTAGAATCTACACCATAAAAAGGCAACCATGTAGCTAGGGAACCTGAAGGTGAGGAGACTTGTTTATGTGGATAACACAGAAAGGACACTATTACTTTGGGCTATATCTGCACAAAAGTTTACTGAACTTGAGAAGGTATGCTTGCATTTTTCAGCTATATACTGCATATTCTGAAATGTGATTTAGAAAAATCTGTTTAATATTTTATATATATATATATATATATATATATATATATATATATATATATATATATATTGCTTAGCAAATGCTACACTTTTATCTGTATGCATTAGTTAGAAGTGTATGATGGCATGGGCATGTTTGTCAAGACATTTCACGGGTATACATGATTGGCAATACCTTAAAATGGAATGTTCTGTGTAAAATCTGTAGGCATGTTTCAGGGATATTTCATTTGATAGCACTTTTAGTATTTCAATAATGGTTTGTTAGCAAAATGTGTCATTTCTCTGTTCTTTTGGGGGTGGGGGAGCAAAGCTGCATTTCTGTTATGGCATAAATAAGGATATGATGCTGTTGTTACTCTCCCTTTCTGGCATCCAGCCTAGTGATATATTTCAAATTTCTAGACTGTTTTATGTTTCTTCAGTGGTTAATACTGAAATGCTACATTTTCTGTTTTATCTGGGAACAGGCATTTAGTAGTTATGTGACAATTATGAGTATTATCCATCTGTTGTGTTTTAGGACACATTACACTATGGCACCCAGGCATCTCAATCCCCAAAAACCACCCTTCAGTGACCTTGAAAATCAGGTAATTGTGGAAGCTTTTAGGTGACATGGTGCCTTCTGCTTGAGAGGGTACATGGAGATATGTCAGGCAGAATGCAAATTTGGCAGCAGATAGTTGCAGATGTTAATGCATTTGGTGGACACAACAGGACATATGATCAGGTGTGCCATATGACCACTGACATGATCTCATCAGCAAGGAGGAGAGCAGCTGCAGTGGCCCATGATTGGATGGGTACTAGGGGTGCCTGCTACAGAACCACCAATAACAGCTAATGAAGTGTTCCTGTCCACTGTCAGGGATCCAGACAGCTCCCAGGAAAGTGCAGAATTGCATGTCCTTGATATTGGTGCTGCTGTTCCAGTAGGAGCTTCCAGGTAGGATTTTGTATCCCATAGCATCATAGGATCACAAGAGCTTACTAGTTTATCGATCCAGAGCTTATTTCAGGCCTAGCTGTTTAATTCCAATGTAAAACAATAGATATTCTAGTAAATACCCAGGACTGCATTTAGTAATGACTGCCCAAGTCCAGGAGAGTTGTGGGTGCTACCCCTGGTAAGAATTGATGGTACCCCATCCAGGTTCCTCTTGAAAAGTGTCATAGAGGTGCTCTGTTTCACATGAACTAGTAGCCTACTCCAAAGATGCATCAGTCACTTGGAGACAAATCTGTCCCTCCAGCATGTTCTATTTCAGTTGCAGGCCATATTTAAGTCCCTGGAATGGGTAGCTCTAGTCCCATTTGATTTATGGATATGCAACAAGTTCATTAGGTTTTGGTCTGAGATTGCTCTGTAAAGCCAAGCATAAGTCCCCCCTAAGAAGTCTATATGATACAGAGTATAGTGACAGGGACTTTACTCGATCTGTGTAAGGGACATGCTGGAGTCCCTTGATCTTCTTTGTTAGAAACCTCTGAGGTCTCTCTAATTGCTGTAGGTGCTTTGTAATGTAAATGCCGAACAGGGCATTATACTCAATTATGGTCTGGATTAGTGCTGAGTACAGAGGGGTTATAACCTCCTTTGCTCTCGAGGGGATGCCTTTACTAATAAAGTGTGCTATGGAGAAAGCCTTCTTTACTACAATAGACACATGGTGTCGAAGTTAAGGTCACAGTCATCTTGTGATCCCAGATCCCTTACCACTTTGTAGGTACTTAGGGTATTGTTGATTGACAGTGTTTTTGCTGAAGTTAATAATGATGCATTTCTTTGCATTCAGTTTGAGACTGTGACTAAGACACCAGTTGTTGATCTGCATAAGATTCTCCTACAGTATACTGGTGTCATTTGGGGATTCAATAATTGCACTCAGTTGGCAATTGTCTGCAAACATGGTTAGCCACAACCCCTTAGTTTTGGCCTGAACTTCTGAGAAGTATATACCAAACAGTAGGGGCCCAGCACTGACCCCTGTAGCACTGCTTGTGATAGGTCTGCTGGTTGATGTAGAGTCACCTACTTTTATAGTGTGTGTTCAGTTTGTGAGCCAGTTATATACTGTTGTATAGTAAAATATTTACATCAATGCATTAGTTCTCTTTAACAAGATATTGGTTGGGGGGGGTGAGGGTTGCTACAGTTACCAACACATTCTGATTGATTACACATGGATCTTAGGTTGGGTTTGTCATCCAAGTTCTTGTTGAAAGTAGAGTTAATTGGCATATAAAGGGCAAAATGTTTTACCCCCTGTGTTACTGTTAATTGTAATGTTGCTGCCCTTACCTTTTGCTTAACTTCTTCCAGGACTATCTGGTATAGGGAGCATACATTCATATGCACATGGTAAGCCAAACATTTTTATGTCAGTACTGATGAGCAGTTCAAAGAAATATTTCAGTGTGTGTGATGGAACCTCACATGGCCTTCCTGAAAACACTAGAGGGGATAAATGTATCACCAAACACCATCATACTAGGTGACTTCAATTACCCTAATATAGACTGGGAACACTACTCAAGCCCAAACACCCTAGCCCAAAAGTTCCTGGAATTCATAAACTCAAATGCCATGGAACAACTAGTCACCATCCCCACAAGAGGAGAAAACATACTTGATCTCATCATCACGAACATGGGAGCACAATGTTCAACACCGGAAGTATACCCCTCACTGGTGAGATCAGATCACAAACTAATCTCGCTGGAGGTCCTCATCCCACCCCACCTGAAATAAAAAGACCACAGTAAAGAACTTCTCGAAAGCCGACTTCACACTTCTAAAGACTAGTGTGGTCTCCTTTAAGGCCCCGAGTCAAGGAAAACAGTACTCAAGCCGCTGAATCACTTACAAATGCCTTCTACCAGCACCTGCAGGACTGCATGGATAAGGCAATCCCAAGCAAAACAAAGACTCTTTGTACCAAAGGCAAGCGTCCAGTCTGGTGGACCCCAGCCATAAACAAACTCTACAACAAAAGGAGGAAGCTACTACAAGATAGAGCAAAATCCTTAAAAGGTAAGACACCCTTGATCACTATAAGTAAAAAACTAAGAGCTCTCATAAAATCATCCAAAGCAAATTTTGAGAGAAAAATAGCTAAAGACTCAAAAGACAATCATAAGGCCTTCTTTAGCTATGTTAGAAACCTGGGAGGAAGCTCCCAGATATGTTCAGAACTAGTTCAAAATGATGTGAAGATTACTGATCCTACAGACATTGCCAACATACTGGCTGACAGGTTCAGTGCAAACTTCTCCCCCCTCTCCCCCCCCAAAAGGAGAGATATCTATACCAAGCGATTGCAGCCCCACAAACATCTCCAACGCCCAAGTGAGAACTGCTCTCTCCAAAACAAAAAACACAGCAACCATGGGACCTGATGGTGTCCCCGGCTGTGTGCATCACCAACTCAACGAGGAATTAAACCCACAGCTAGGACAGCTGTTTAATCATAGTCTTACCTCTGGATACGCACCCAGGAGTGGCGCACTGCAACTGTGGTCCCACTTCACAAAGGCGGTGCCTCCACCGACCCTGGAAATTACCGGCCCATTAGCTTGACAAGCCTTATCTGCAAAGCCATGGAGAGGATCATAATGGACCTCATAAATAAAGACATAGGGAATTTGCAGACGTTGGATCCATCCCAGTTTGGCTTTGTCAAAGGCAGATCATGCCTTCTAAACTTGGTTGACTTTTGTGAAACAGTCACCAAAGCCATTGATGAGGAAAGGCAGTCCATACAGCCTACCTCGATCTGGCGAAGGCCTTCGATACAATACCCCACTCGGGTATCATTGAAAAACTCATCAGCTTAAATGTTAACCCATACATCACAAGATGGGTTGCAAACTGGCTGAGTGACAGAACCCACAGGGTCAGAGTTGCTGGCACCATGTCAGACTCAAAGCCTGTCACAAGTGGTGTACCACAGGGCTCAGTCCTGGGCCCACTCTTGTTTGGCATCTACTTTTCCAAGTACAAGCAAACACAGGAGGGTTATGGCTGACAAAGTTTGCAGATGACTGCAAACTGGGCGCCATAGTAGAAAACACATCTGACACAGATATCCTTCAGAAGGGTCTCACA
The DNA here is from genome assembly GCF_019279795.1 of Protopterus annectens. Taxonomy (NCBI): domain Eukaryota; kingdom Metazoa; phylum Chordata; order Ceratodontiformes; family Protopteridae; genus Protopterus; species Protopterus annectens. Next base: position 1,235,266,651 of record NC_056746.1, on the reverse strand, counting down.
GAAACGGATAACTGGTGCCAGAGCCATGGCCTAAAGTTAAATGCCAAAAAATGCATAGTCATACCCTTCGGGAAAAACAAGGTTACCCCTAGCTGCCAAATAGGTGGCAATCCACTGAGCACAGAAGAAGTTATCAGGGACCTGGGGACCCAGGTTGATAGTAGTCTGTCATTCGACACCCATGTAGCTAAAGTAGTTAGGAAGACCTTCTACATTGCCCACCTTATCATGAAGGGATTCTCATCTAGATCAAGGGAGGTCATAGTCTCCCTATACTCATCACTCATCAGACCAATGATTGAGTACAATGCCACATTCGGAATGTATCTGACCCGACACTTGCAGCAGCTGGAGAGGCCACAAAAGTTCCTCACCAAAAGGATAAAGGGTCTCAAACATCTGTCCTATGCTGCCCGACTGAAAGAACTCCAGCTCTATTCAGTCGCCACCGCTTGCTCAGAGGTGACCTTTGCCTAACATACAAGGCCATGTCAAACCCAGATTTGATGAATATGCTTCACCTCAAAAAATCTAGATCCGTCAGAGCCACAAGGGCGGGAGACTTAAACCTCGACACGGCTATTAATAGGACGTGCTGGAGGGATAGATTCATCACCCAAAGACTCCCTATGCTGTGGAATAAAATCCTGGTATATGTGAGGCAGAGCACCTCGCTGGCCTTGTTCAAGAGAAATCTTGACCAATGGATGGGAGATCACAGATATACCCCAGGGATTACCTCAGTGTCACTGCTGAACAGAGGCACAGCAAAATAATGGGTATAGTTCCCCATACTAAAGGGGTGGCGTAAGCCACAAAACTATGGGCTAGGCTTGTAAATGCCCTCGGGCAGATAGCCTAGTATGAACCTATGAACCTATGAACCTATGTTGATGTCAGAACTGTTGTGTGTATTGCTGTACTGTCTGTAATACTGGCACCACTGTTAGTTTGTTAGCATATACTGCACTATAGTAGTGTAGGTATTACATTTTTCCTGTGTTTGTTGCTTAATATCACATATCACAGGTGAGCCTGACAGTGGTAGTGTGGGACCTCTACCTCCTGATGTCATATTATCAGCAGACTCTGTTGATGGTGATGGCCAAACACAGGCACAGTTGGGAGGTGCAGATGTTGAATTTAACACTGAGGTTGACATATAGCCATCCACTGAAATTCCATCACACACAGCCAGTAGGCCTATGCCTACCCATTCCAATCAGCCCTCAGATATTGGACAGGTGGAGAAAGAGACAATTAATCAGGGAAATGTGGTTACTGCTGCTTCAGTGCCTGTTGACTCTGACCATAGCCAAAGTGTGGGAGAGGTGCCACTCAGGAAGGTTGTTAGATGTGCTTGGAGGAGGCCTACTGTCCATCCTCCACCTTTCCAGGTGTCTCTTCCCATGCCAATCAACATAGGTTTAGGGCCTTCATGGAGGCACAGGCATGTTGTCATAGGTCCTCCAAAGAAATGCTTAGGGTTGTAGATATGGCACAGGCTGGCATGCATGACTGTCTCCACCTTGTTGCCGATTCAGTGGATTGCATGAATGATACATTGGAATGGGCAGTGTCTGTGGTGGAACATCTGCTTTGAAGGTGACGGCATCTTCATGGGTCTAGGTTAGCCACATAATCTGCTGTTAGCCAACCTGGCTGTGCCAGATCACACTCCCATAGTGGCAGTATTTCCACTGCTCCATCAGTGGTTGGGGTGTCCATACCCAGATGTGGTAGGCCATGGGGTCATGGTCCTGGGTGTCCTCATGAGGGAAGCTCATCCAGCAGCCATCAGTTACATTCAGGTAGCAGCAGTGCATCTAACCATGGGTGTGGATGTGCCAGTGCAACTCCTGGCAGTCAGTTCTCATGGTCAGGTATGACAACGATGAACTACCACTTCTACCATGCATGGCTCACACCTGTCTGACATACCAAGATGTAGAGCTAGCACAGAGCTTGGACTTGTTCATGCAGACACTCACACACAAATTTCACCTAGTGGATCCATACAGACACATACACACAACAGTTACATGGTTCAGCCGTGAAGCTTAAAACTAATTTTGCCTCACTGGCCATTTGTTACTTTATCCAAATGTCTGCCTGCTTCTCTTTCTTACTGACACGCACTTACTGACTTTTTGTGTCAGGCTAGGAATGGAAGTCAAACCAGAAGTAGATAAAAATCAGGCAGCAACTAAATGTGCCAAAAAATAAAAGAAAGAATATAAGGTGAAGGACCAGATGAAAAGGCAAGAAATGTGGAAAATGCATAAATATAGTTGCAAGTATAGAAAACTTCTGGAAGAACCTTATGTTGATCAGGAATGAATGCAGGAATGGTTAAGGAGAGGCGAATTCAAACCAAGAGATGAAAGGTTAATATTGGCGGCCCAAGATAGTGGACTACATACATGTTGATTTACAAAGTCCATTGAACATGTGGGAGAAACAGACAAATGTAGGTTTTGTAAAACTGAATTGGAAACAGTAGCACACCTCATTGCTGGTTGTGACATACTAATGGCAGAAGAACTGTATACTGACAGGCATAATAATGTGGCAAGATTGTTGCACTGAGGATTGTGCAAACATTATGGTATTAAAATGGCTAAAAAACTCTGGAAACATGAGCCACAAAGCATCATAGAAAATTATGAAGTTTATATCACATGGGATCATCCATTACCAACACTTCAAAAGATAGATGCTAGAAAACAGGATATAGTGGTCCATGAAAAGAAGGCAAATGTAGCATTGATTATTGAAATCTCCACACCCAGTGACCACAGTGTCTTATGTACAGAGACAAAAAGTCATAAAATATCAGGATTTGCAAGCAGAAATGAGAGCAATGTGGAAGAAAGTTACCCAGACAGTCCCAATATTAGTAGGAGCAATTGGTCTTATAAAAAAATCTACAATCATATTTAGGTATGTTACCAATACATGTAAGTCTGTACGAAGTGCAGGAGTCATTACAGGTGCTGCGAAGAGCACTTCTGGTTGACATAAAAGATTGAAACAATACTAATTTCATGAACTTTAATTGTACTTTGACTTAGGAATGGGGTCCATTACCATCATGGTATTAGAAACCCAAAAGATTTGGAGAAATTAAAAAAAAAAAAAACAGAGCAATGTTTTCTTGGCAAACCCATTACTGGAACAGATTTCCTTTCATTAAACAAAATATTCAGTGGTATGTGATCTGTGAACCTGGTAAATCAAGGCCTTTGCAAGTACATAGAAATCTTTGGGTTCCAGAAATTAGTTCTTGTCTATCTTTGACCACTTGTGAACATTTTTCTGTCCAGGGGCATTAATGCAGGAAACATAAAACCAAATGGCTTTTCACTAGTATGAAATATTCTGTGTGAAAAGTGGTTTGTGCCTAGTCTGTGAAATTGAAACAGAGATGGAAGCATCAATGTGCAGCATGGATATTCCTACATTTATTATTAAAGACACTTAACATTCCTAAGGAAATTGTAGTTGAACAACCCATGTCTTCATGTACACTGAAAGCAGCCAGACTTGCTTTGAAATCCTGCCAGGTTATGCACAGGAATGATTTTATTTCATGGAAGTGAAGCATTTTTTTCTTAGAAAGAGCAAGCATGCACTTTGGCTTCAGTGAAGGGCTGATAGTCTGCCTAGATGTTCCTAGTTAGTAACTACCACTGAGGACTCTATTGTTGCTGTCTTTCGGCTTTTCCCAGTTAGGGGTCGCCACAGTGGAACTCCGGTCCACTAATGAATGGCAGTAGATTTTCACGAACGTCGAGGTACCAGCTCGACATTCAACCTTCAAGAAGGCACGCCCATTTACGCATGTCTTTAGAACACCCACCCAACCATGGGGAGGACATGCAGACTCCACACAGAAGGCACTCCCCGCACTCCAGCTGAGAATCGAATGGGAGAACCTCTTGCTGTGAGGCAACAACACTACCGCTGCATCTCTGTGGAAACCACTGAATGTGTCTAATTTCTTATGGATTATTAATTCAGTACTAGTAAACGTAATACATGTCAGTTTGCTAATTTTATTTATACTAAAATTTCAGTTTTTTGCCAATGTTATCTGTACTAAAAGTTCAGTTTAACATATAATTTTTAACTTAAGAATGACGGGGTAATATCATTTTAATTGTTTGATAACTTACTAAATGACTGTATTACAGAGCAAGAATTCGGTAACTGTGCATATAAAGTACTAGACTCTATCCAAAACAGAGCAATCTTATCCTGTGTCTTGTTTTATCGAAGCTATTTTTTGCTGAGCTGTTCATTTTGATGTTGCTGCCATCTGTGAAGTTTGGATTACATATTAAAGCTTCTGAACCATTCTGTTGGCTGTGTGCCATAGAGAGACAAAGCTCTGACTATTCCCCAGGGAGCTTGGGGAAGGAGAAAGGAGCTAGATGAGAAGCACAGGAGAGAACAGTTGAAAATGGCTTACCTACCTTGGGGAGGAATACACCAAGGTGCTGCTGGTATGCAATGTATATCAGAGGACATCCTGAGCAATAGTTAACGGTGAAGAGCGTGCCGGACTAACCAAGTGGTGCACCGCAATGTTGTTCTGCTTAGGTTCATAGGCTGTTACTAACAACCACTTGGGCTCCTACAAGCTTAGTCACACACCCCAAACCATTTGTGTCCCAAGTATTATATTTGAGGGGCATGTTAGTAGGCAGGTACCTAAGGATTTGTCTTGGATGTGTTAGTTATGATAAATACTTTTCTTATTAACAGCCCCTGTCCATAAGGGAAGTGGGGGCTTTCCCATCCAGCTGTCAAGATTTGTTTGAAAAGGGTCAGGGATGAACTCTGTTTCACATGGATGGGGAGCCTATTTCACAGTGTGGGTATCCTTTGGGACAAATATCTGTCTGTCCCACATGTTCTGTTTATGTCACAAGTGAAGTTCAAATCCCCAGATCTAGTGTTTCTGGTGCTGTTTGTTTTGTGCATGTGCAACAGATACCATCAGGACTGGGTTTTAGGAACCTATGAAAGCCAGGTAAAAATTCCCTTTCAGCAGCCTATCGGAGAATGAATACAGAGAATGAGCATTTAGGTGATCACTTTAAGACAGGTTATTCATGCCCTGAATTCTTCTGCTGAGAAACTTTTGTGGGGGCTTCAAGTGTTGCAAGCGTCTGGTTAGGTGCATGCCAAAGGGGGCACTGTAGCTTTGATAAGGGCCAAGTAGAGTAGTACTATAACTTCCTTGGACCTGGACGCCATACCCTTACTTTTAAGTTGGGCAACATAGAATGATTTTCCTATTATCTTACCTGTATGTTGGCCAAAGGCCAGATTGCTGTCTGCATATGTTCCCAGATCCCTTACTACTGAGTTGATTCTTAGGGGTGTTTTATTGGTGGAGAAATTAACTTGCATTGACAGTTTCCCAAAGGATATTATAATGCATTTTTGGCATTATGTTTTAAAACATGGTTTTGGCACCAGTCATTTGTTTGTGTTAAACCCACTTGCAAGATGTTTGTGTTTTGGGGAATCTCTAATAGCTTCCAGTTTACAGTCATCTGCAAACTAGGTGAGCCAGAGGCCTTTAACTTTAGCCTTAACATCTGAAAAGTAGATGCTTATAGTGGCAGGCCCAGTACAGAGCCCTGGAGTACTCCACTGGTGAATGGTCTCCTGGCAGAGGTGGTCTCACTGTTCCTGACTTCGTAGGTTCTGCCTGGAAACCAGCCATCAATCCAGCGAGTTACATAAGGGTTTGCACCTAGATCAGGGAGCTTGTCAACAATACCTGAGTGGAGTATTGTATCAAATGCCTTAGCCAGGTCAAGATATGCAATATGCCCTGTTTTACTCTCATCCATTGCCTTGGTGACCCTCTCAAAGATGTCTACCAGGTTAGGTAGGCATGACCTTCCCTTAAGAAAGCCAAGTTGGGATGGTACCAGTGACTGTAGGTTGGCAAAGTCCTTGTTTATCATTTTTATGCCAATTCTTTCTATGGCTTTGCATATTAGCCTTGTCAGACTGATGGGTCTGTAGTTCCCAGGGTTATCCACCCTTGTGGAAAGGAATGACTGTTGTGGTCCTCAATTCACTTGGAATGTAGCCTGTTTCAATGTATTTGAAGAGTGCCTCAAGTGGTCCTGATAGGTCATGTTTTAGACTGTTCAGGAGGCAACTGGTTATGTTATCAGGACACATGGAGGCGGCAATCTTGGCTTTAGCAAGTGTTGTCAGCAGCTGAACCCTGTTGATAGCTGATGGAATTATGCTGAGGGAATTTTACCCAGTGTAGGGTGAATTCTGAGCTGAATTTATCAGCAAATAAATTTTCTAGGTCACCCTGATCAGTGGGGTCTATATCACATTATCGAAATTCCAAAAGATCGAACACCATAAGCTCACCTTGGAATCTTGAAATGTGATATACTCGAACACTCAGAACAGTGAATTTTTTCCAAGGGAAAAAATTTGCTGTTCCACGAATACACACACACAGCACAAGCACATCAAAATACATAATCCACACATACACACTTCATAGAACCCTACACTAAACCGTACATACACTACTAGCTATCCACTTACCTTAACCCAGTCCTAACCCTAAGGTCCCTAACTAACGGCACACTCACCTTACCCACTCCCTAACCCTAAGGTCCCTAACTATCACACAGTCACCTTACCTGCTCCCTAACCCTAAGGTCCCTAACTATTGCACACTCACCTTACCCGCTCCCTATCCCTAAGGTCCCTAACTATCACACACTCACCTTACCTCGGTCCGTTCGCACACTTACCTTACCCAGTCCACCACCTTTGCACCACAGTCGAGGAAATAGTGAAGCTGCAGAAATGGCCCAACGAATACTTTCCCTAGGAAAATATTCGGTGTTCTGCAGCTTTGCTATTTCAAGCGTTCGCTGAATAGGGGTCGATATTATAACATTCGAAGTTTTAAGCCTTCGATGTTATAATATAGACCCAATCAGTCTAGGTGGTACCATTCACCACCAGTTCAGCATACTGTTGAGTGTTATCCCTAAGATTGTGGACATTGCACTAGGCCTTCTGATTGTCCTTAGTCTGTAAAGCTATGCTGACCTCATAGCTGGCTTTGCTGGACTTAATTAGACATCTTAATTTCTTGCTAAGTTGTATAAAGAGCACTTGTCTTTAAGGGATTTCCTGATCTTGGCAATGAGTTTTCTTCTTTTATTATATATCCTATTTAGGTGAGGATTCCACCAGTGGGATTTGTTTTTGGTATTTGTTTTGGTTTATTTCTGGTAGGTACAGCAGCCTCTATGCAGCCATTCGCAGGTTTGTATAGTGACTGCGAATAATTCTGTATAGGTAGCTGTGACCTTGGGTGTGTGGGGGGGTGCCTTGAATTTTGACAAACTGTCACTTAATAAAATGTAGTTTGACTGTAAATAGTTCCTAACTATTACAGGTTTAGCTGGATTTTTTGGATTGATTTTTTACTTCAAATGAGACAGTGAGGACATGATGATGGGGGGAGGAGGCTGTGCAATGCTCTCCCATGTTGGTGTGCACCAGATCCAGTATGTTTGATCCTCTGGAGTGTTCCAGGGTGTTTGTGTTAATAAAGTCCAGAAAGCTTTGTGACAGTGTACATTTCCCAGTCTAAATAGGGTTAAAGTCACCCATGAATACAGTGTTTGGTTGATCCTGACTGCTCTAGTTGATTTAG
>NC_056746.1:1235243925-1235256425 GCF_019279795.1 Protopterus annectens | reverse complement strand
TCTGTAGACTACTCTTGGGCAAGCCCCTAACTTATTAGATAAGAAAGAGTCACTATTGATGAGGTACCAATTCTTACAAATGGAAGACCAAATTAATTTAGACTCCATGTTGAAGGTAGAAATGAAACTAGTTGGGAATTTTTTATCCCCTTTCCTCATTATTTTATCATCTAAGGTGTTATAGATTTCTATCCCATTTCCACCTTCTACATCATCAGATGACATAATAGATACATTCATATGAACGTTTTCATCCAAAAGTGGCTTATAAAAGCCAGTGGATCTTTTAGTATCAACTTCTTCAATAATCATATCAACAAGGGTTACTGGGTACCCTCTGTTGGTGAATAGATCTCTCAAAAAATTACATTCCTTTTTGAAAGCTATGTATGTACTGCACATTCTCACTGCTCTGACCACCTGTCCTTTAATAATTGAGTGTTTTTGTTTGTAAGGGTGGAAGCTGGAAAAATGCAGTAGTGAATTACAATAAGTTGGTTTTCTAAAAACCGATGAGCATAACTTTCCTCTTGTTACATCTTTGACTAATATGACATCCAAGTAGTCAATCTCATTCATGGAAAAATGATGAGTAAATTTAAGGAAGGAGGTTGTTTGATTTATGTACTTGACTAAGGTTTCCGCTTCTACGGCGTCGCCCCGGAATAGTATAAAAATGTCATCTAGAAACCTTGTGTAAAAAATCAACTGGTGTTTAAATTCAGGATGATCCATTATGAACCTCTTTTCCCAAAAAGCCATGAAGAGATTTGCAACACTTGTACCACAGGGTGACCCCATAGCAATTCCTTGTTTTTGAAGATAATGTGTTTTATCGAAAATGAAGTAGTTGGAACTTAAAATTATATCTAATAGCTCCATAACCAAATCAATATCATTCTGTGGAGCTCCAAGGTCTTTCAGTAATAGCCCTATCCACTCAGTGGCTTCCTGGTGTGGAATAGAAGTATAGAGATCCACTACGTCGATGGTAAGAAAGTTATTTCTTGTGCCATATTCGATGTTATTGATGCTAGATAAAAGAGACCAAGAGTCCTTGCATATTACTGGAATCAATGTGATGTATTTGGCAAGGATATTGTCAATCAGTCTAGCTGAAGGATGGGTCATTGAAGACCTACCATCAATCAATGCTCTCATCGGGGGGTTCCCAAGATCTTTGTGGAGCTTGGGAATCCCGAACATAACTGGTACTTTTGGAAATGCGATGTCTATGAAGTTGTACGTGTCGACATCAATTTTACCTGCTAAAAACAGGTCCCTGTAGTAGCCTCTATTTCTTTTATAGGTAAGATTCATCTCATTAAGAGAAGATGGACTATACGCTGGAGAGTCTAAGACAGTTGACATTTTTTCAACATATTTCCAATTATCCAGAATTACCAATCCACCCCCTTTGTCAGGCTTAATAACTCAGACAGGAAGTTGACTGAGATGATTCAAAGCTTGACTTTGCTCCTTAGTTATGTTAAACATGGAAGAGTTGTTTTTATAACTACCAGAGCTGAACAGATGTCTCAGATCAACTTCACATGCTTTTTTAAAGGTAAGTAAACCTGTGTGGAGGGGTGGATTGAACACACTGGACAATTTTAACCCAGTGTGCGGGGCATGGTTTTCATTATTATAAAGCACATCTAGGTTGAGTCGTCTAACAAAACATTTCAAATCCATGATTGTTTCAGTTAAATTGCAGTGCCTGCTCGGGATAAATGTGTTCCCAAGACTCAGTAGTTCAATCAAGTCAAGATCAAGCAATATTTCTGAAAAGTTATAAATTTTAAAGTCACCTTTCATGTTAGATAAGATTCGTGGGAGGCCCTCTCCAGGGGCATCTTCCAATGTCGAAGGGTTAGATGAGAAATTCCCTTCCAATAAGTCCAAGGACCTTACGCATTCTACGCTCTTTTCTTGTTCTGAGGATATCTCTGTAGCTGTGGCCCTAAAAAATTATTACTGTTCTTTCTTGATCTATTATACTTGAAAGAATTGTTCGAGTGATTATTCCTACCATTATTAAAATTCTTTTCTTTTAATCTGTTGCTACGTCTTATTCCATTACTTGGACCTTCTCCAGTGTCTTCCCTTGTGAAGTCATCATCTTCTGGAAATACCATCTGATCATTGGAAACTGGAGGGTCGACTATAGTATCTCTGGAAGAGGCCTCTCTTGACTTAGAAACTTGCAGTTTGGGATAGGCTAGATGTTGTTGATATGCTATTCTATCCCTTACCAATTTCTTGGACTTATTTTGTTTTAGTTTCAATAGTAAAGAGTCTATGCTGTTGAAAATGCGATTATAGTCGTATTTGTAATGTAGAAAATCAATATCAGATTTAATAACTTCATCCAATGTATTAATCTCCGTTGTGAGTTTGTTGATATTGATTTTGTAGTGTTTGATCAATAAATCCAACAATTGTATACCCTGTTGTTGGAACAAATCATTTAGGTCAGTGAAAAAAACTAAATCGTTGACAAGTCCTGAGGGTGAAAAAACACTACGTAAACCCTTAGGAATGATATTTTCATTAATACATTGTTGGAAGTAAGAGACTTCCAGTTGTAACTTTTTTACTTTCAATAGTTTCAAATCCAATAGTTTCAAGTTATTCATGATAGTGTCCTTAAATTCATTTGTTGTACCCATGGCCGGTCGCTCCGTAGAACCACTTTGCATGAAAGCAAAAGGTTCTAAGTTGTTAATCCATTCAGAAATGAGCAGAACTCCAATAAGCCCTGGGTCGCCTAGTCCAGTACACCAATTATCACCAATGTCGATAAGCGTGGTGTGCGGGCGTTGAGCATTAGGTATAGATCCATCTCCTGACGATACCATTGATGCAAACACCACATTCGTGCCTGATTGAAGATTCCGTTGGACTGGTTGACTGAGAGGCTGAGCCCTAGCAGTATTCGCATTGTCAAGACAGTCCATGCGTGAGTGCAAAGAGTCCAACCTTTGCGATAGGTCAAGCAACAGTGCTCGAACATCCAGATCAGCTGGAGATGTCCTGGAACCGACTGTTCCAAAAATGTTCAGAGTGCTAGGACTGCTTGGGCCCCCTGTAGCCATAGACACAAAAGAAACTGTTGAAATAGAGCAAAACGACCGAAAAACAAAAACAAGAGGCGAAGCAGTCAGAATTAGCACCAAAACTCCGAATCCAATGGTTAGTTGAACGCAGCTTTATTAAAATCGAGTAGCATTTTCGCTGCTAAAAAACAATTGCAGCTTCTTCAGAACATACAAAAAAGTGAAAGTAAACGCCAAATATTTAGAAGGAAATCAGAGATGTATTAATGACATCACTTCCTCTAATGCGCTATTTCACTTAAAGTTCGCAACCACATAAGTTCATAGGTTCATAGGTAGGTACTAGGCTATTGGCCCTGGGGCCTATACAAGCCCACCCAAAAAGGTACCCTGGTTTTTGCCACCCAAGAAAATTATTTTCCTGTGCCACTGTCGAGCAGAGCCACAGAGGTGATCCCCGGGGTGAATTTCCTATTTCCCATCCAATCATCAAGATTTTTCTTGAAGAGTGCTAATGAGGAGCTTTGTTTGATATAGATAGGTAGTTTATTCCAGAGTATGGGAAGTCTCTGGGACAGGAATCTATCCCTCCGGCATGTTCTGTTTATTGTGGTGACAAGGTTTAGTTCCCTAGAGCGTGTAGCTCGGAGGGATTGGAATTTTTTTAAGTGGAGCATGTCCAGCAGCTCTGGGTTTGACATAGCTTTGTATGTTAGGCAGAGATCACCTCTGAGTAGGCAATATGCGACAGAGTAAAACTGGAGTTTTTTGAGACGGTCTGCGTAGGGCATCTGTTTGAGGCCGGTAATCCTCTTTGTGAGGTATTTCTGTGGCCTTTCCAGTTGTTGTAGTTGTCTTGTGAGGTACATACCAAAAGGGGCGTTGTACTCTATAATGGGTCTAATGAGTGATGAGTAGAGGGGAACAATGACCTCTTTTTTTCTGGATGAGAAACCTTTTGTGATGAGGTGTGCCACGTAGAAGGATTTCCTGACTACTGTGGTGATGTGATTATCAAAGGAGAGACTGCTGTCCACCTGTGTCCCAAGGTCTCTTATCACACTTTTCGTGTTAAGTAGACTACCAGCTATGTGATAGTTCATGGGTACAGAGTTTTTACCAAAGGGAATGACAATGCACTTTTTGGCATCGAGCTTGAGGCCATGGCTTTGACACCAGGCATCTGTCTCAGTGAGGCCCTTTTGTAGGATGTCCACATTGTTAGGAGTTTCGATTATGGCTCCTAGTTTGCAGTCATCTGCAAACTTTGTTAGCCAAAGACCTTCTGTGTTAGCCTGTACTTCAGAGAAGTAGATACCAAACAGGAGAGGACCCAGGACTGAACCCTGTGGTACTCCACTTGTCACTGGTTTGATGTAGGATTTGGAGTCTGCTACTTTCACAGTGTGGGTTCTGTCAGTAAGCCAGTTGGCAACCCATCTTGTGACATAGGGATTTATACCTAGTTTAGTGAGTTTATCAACAATTCCAGAGTGGGGGATGGTGTCAAAAGCCTTGGCAAGATCTATATAAGCTGTGTGAACCACCTTACGCTTGTCTACGGGTTTGGTGACTGCTTCATAGAAGTCTATCAGGTTTAGGAGACATGATCTGCTTTAACAAACCTGATCTGGGTGGGGTCCAGAGTTTGGAGATTACCAATGTCTTTGTTCATAAGTTCCATGATGATACGTTCCATGGCCTTGCAGACCAGGCTTGTCAGGCTAATGGGGCGGTAGTTTCTGGGGTCCATGGTGGCTCCCCCCTTGTGGAGTGGGATAACCATTGCTGTGCGCCATTCATCAGTCACAAAGCCTGAGGTGAGGCTATGATTGAACATTGTAATTAGGTGGCGTGCCAGTTTGTTCTGTAGTTAATATATATATATATGTGTGTGGGGGGCACAGAACCCACATTGGGGGGTGTGGGGGGCATAAAACTGCTTGTCGACTAAATGAATTGTCGACCAAATAAAAGTCGATCAAATGGCTTGTCAACCATGTCAGGTAGACCCATACACACACACACACATATATATATATATATATATATATATATATATATATATCTTTATATATATATATATATATATATATATATATATATATATATATATATATACACATCTTTATATCTTTATATCTTTATCTTAGATATATATATATATATATATCTATACATCTTTATTTTTTCCCTACTCTATCTCTCAGCTAGTGTGCTACCCTGGCTCCAGCGTCCGCTTCCTAGTACTTGGGCACCTGCCACCCAGCCTTACCTCCTAATAACACCCTCCTGATCTCACAGGGCAAAAACTGACTAAATGGACTCCTACTCCAAAACTTTAAGACCTCTGCTCCCTGAGTTCCTACTTCAACAAGGATTCCAGAAACTTGGGCACCTGCCACCCAGCCTTAACTCCTAATGACACCCTCCTGATCTCACAGGGCAAGAACTGACTAAACGGACTCCTACTCCAAAACTTTAAGACCTCTGCTCCCTGAGTTCCTACTTCAACAAGGATTCCAGAAACTTGGGCACCTGCCACCCAACTTTACCTCCTAATAACACCCTCCTGATCTCACAGGGCAAGAACTGACTAAACAGACTCCTACTCCAAAACTTTAAAACCTCTGCTCCCTGAGTTCCTACTTCAAAAAGGATTCCAGAAACGTGGGCACCTGCCACCCAGCCCTACCTCCTTATAACACCCTCCTGATCTCACAGGGCAAGAACTGACTAAACGGAATCCTACTCCAAAACTTTAAGACCTCTGCTCCCTGAGTTCCTACTTCAACAAGGATTCCAGAAAGTATGTGTACCTTTGTAACCCTCTGCAGCTAATTACGTTGATTTCTACTAGGTCGCTGACACTTCCCTGCCAGTCTGCCAGCAGTCACTATATCCCCTCCCTACTGCTTGTACTTACCACTACAGTCCTTCCATCTGACAGCTTGAGATCTATCAGAAAGGTAACTGGAGAACCAGGAAAGAGTATCTGGGGAGAGATTAAGGTAGGAGAGATGAGAGAGAAGGTGTGTATGGGATATGGTGTCAAAGGCTTTTGAAAGATCTAATAGAACAGTGGATACAAGTAAACAAGAATTGCAAGCTTGATTAACTGTTTCTAAGAAGGAGAGTAGGGCAGTTATGGTACTGTAGCCAGGGCGGAAGCCGTGTTGGGTGGGAGTAAGTAGCTGATTATGCGTTAAGTAGGGTAAAAGTTGGTGGTGGACGTATTTTTCTAGAATTTTAGATAAAGGAGAGAGTAGGGCTATGGGGCAGAAGTTAGAAATAGAGGTATTTTTACCTCCTTTGTGAAGTGGTAGAATGTAGGCAGAGTGTCAGAGTTTGGGTACATATGACTCTTTTAAGGATCGGTTGATCATGATGCTAATAGGGAGAGCAATCCCTTCGGCTGCGTGTTTGAGGAAGGAGGGTGGAATGTTGTCAGGGGCATTAGAGCATGGCTTTAGTTTAGATAGCAGCTTTTTTATAAAGATTGTGGAGACTGGTTTGAGATGGAACATAGAGGGGCTGTTATTTGGAGAGTCTAGGAAATTGGATGTACTGTTGTTGGGAAATGTTTTGGTTAGCTTACTTATAGAATCAGTAAAGAAAGTGTTGAAGTGAGAACTTAGTTCTTTGTTGGATAAATTGGGGTCAGGGCAGGGGTTACTTCTTGACCCAGGATGGAGAAGAGAGTTAACAGATTTCCAGAAAAGTTTACGGTTGTTATTATTGTTATTATTATTGGTCTGAAATGTATTGTAGTAGTTTTTTTTTTGTCTGTGGAAATTAATTTTTTTACCTGGTTGCGGAGTTGGGTATAATGGAGCTTAGCAGAAGGAAGTTTAGTTTTCTGAAAAAGCTTCCAGGATTTGTCTCTAAGATGCATGGTATATTTAGTCTCTTTGGTCAGCCAAGGAGCAGAATTGGCTTTGATTCATTTGTATCTTAGGGGGGCTAGGGAGTTAAGAGTATTGAGGAAGAAAGAGTTGAAATGCTCAACAGCATTGTCAAGGGAGAGAGTGTTAAGGAATTGCCAATTAATTTGCTTGAAAATGTTGGAGAAGTATGTGGGGTTGAAGTTGCTAAGGTTACAAGTTTGGATGTAGTTATGTTTGTATTGGGAGGTGTTGGCTGAGCGATGAATGAAAGCAGGGAGATGGTCACTAAAGGAGTCAGGGATAGTGCCAGAGAGAGAGATTTTGTTTGGGTTGGAAACTAAAATCCAGTCTATGATAGAACCTGGGGGGTGGGTTTTGTTAGGTCGGGTTGTGGAGTGGATTACTTGGGAGAAGTTGAAGAGATTGATGTCTAAGGAGGAGGAAGGGGTGGTGATTTTGTTCCAGTCAATGTTGACGTCACCCAGAATAAAGGTTTCATATTTTATTTTAGATGAGGCCCAGTGGAGAATATTCTCAAGAGTGGAGATAGTATCACCTGGGGAGATTTATAAGGAGATGAAGCAAATATTTTTGTGTTTATTGAGTTGTAGGAGACTTGCAGTTAATTCAGTATTTTTGAATTGAGAGATTGGGATTTGGAGGGGGATAATGGAGAGAAGGTATAATGGAGAGAAGGTTAGAGTAGATTATGGCAGATCCACCACCTTTTTTGTTTAGTCGGTCAGTCCTGAGGATATTGAAGCCAGGAGGTAGGATTTCTGAATCAAAGATATGAGGTTTTAGCCAGGTTTTGGAGATGGCTAATATGTCTGGTTGGTTGTTACTGATCCAAGCGTGGACATGGTGAATTTTTTTGTTAAGGCTCTGGGCATTGATAATGAAGATCTTGAAGGTGTTTAGAGAGGAAGTTGGTGAAGAAGGAGGCTTAGGTGAGGAAATGTTGGTGGGGGAAGGAGAGAGAGGGATGTTAGTCATGGGGTAGGGGCCAGGGTTAGGATGAATGTCTCCAGATAGGGCAAGGAAATTACAAGAGATGACTTTAAGCTTTTTAAGTCTGGAGTGGAGGAAGTTAAATGGGGAGAGTGGAGGTATGAGAGAGAAACTTTTGGTAGTGGTGGAGAGTAATTTGGGATGGAAAATGTGCAGGGGGTTTGTTTGGATAAGGGAGGGGGAAATGGAGTGGAAGTGAGAGAGTAGAAGAGGATGTGGGTGAGTGGAGGTGATTGAATGAGTAGAAGGTAGGTATTGTGGGGCTTTTAAGGTGTAAGAAGTAGTGTGATGGAGAGAATTAGAAAGAGGAGGAGACAGAAAGGGAGTCTGAGAGTAAAGAGGATTTGGGAGGGCATGTTTGGAGTGGGTGGGGTATGGAAGTGAGAAATTAAGAATGGAGGGATGAATTAGTAGTGGAGAGAAGGGTAGAGGGGAGGTATGAAGGTTGAGTGGAGTGGGAGAGGGGAGGAGACAGAAGAAGGAGAAAGGGCAGGAGTAATAGTGGGTGGGGAGCTAAGAGGGGTGTAGAGATTGGTTAATTGAAGAAGGAAATTGAGGGAGGAGGGAAAGACTGTGATTGGTTATGGGAAATGGTGGGAGGGGATAGAGAGGTATAAATGTAGAGGTGCTGGGGGTGGGTGGAATTTGGGGGCAGGGTAGGGGAGCGGAGTGAGCCCATAGGGCGAACTGAGCGGGAAGAGCCCAACGAGGAGAAGTGCGGAGGACAATCAGTAAAGAGAGAGTATTCAGAAGGTAAGTTTAGCAGAGATGAGAATAGGTAAGGTAAGAGATGCAGGGAGTGTGAGTGGGTAGTGAGATGTACAGAGAAGTGGAATTAGAGAGTAGATGCAAGGAGAATAACTAAGAGAGAGGGAACAGACTTCAGAGAAGGGATACCGTAGGGCTGTATATAAGGGAAGAGAGGCTAGGATACCTGGATAGTAGAGAGGGAAAGAGCAGGGGGAAGGATGTTAGAGGGCTGAAATAGGGGAGATAAGGGAGGAGAGGGTAACGTAGAGGGGATAATAAAGATGGTAGGGGAGTGCCGCCTAGAGGCCAGGTAGTCAGAAACAGTGGAGATCCCAGGGGGAGAACAGGCAAGGGGAGAAAATTAATGGAGGGTCAGGAGAGGGGGGTAAGGAAATACGAGGATAGCTACAAGTAGCAGAGAAGGGGTTAGAGAATAAGGGGAGAACTAGTGGAGCAAGCAGTAAGAAGTGGTGGTAGTACAAGCAGTAGGGAGGGGAGGTAGTGGCTGCTGGCAGACTGGCAGGGAAGTGTCAGCGACCTAGTAGAAATCAACCTAATTAGCTGCAGAGGATTACAAAGGTACACATACTTTCTGGAATCCTTGTTGAAGTAGGAACTCAGGGAGCAGAGGTCTTAAAGTTTTGGAGTAGGAGTCCGTTTAGTCAGGGTGTTATTAGGAGGTAAGGCTGGGTGGCAGGTGCCCAAGCTACAAAACAGGAGAAGGAAGAAAGGTTGTGAGCAGCAGTGAAAGCAATTCAAAGGTACACAGGAAGACAGTTTCAGGCATACATAGACTAATTGCTAACAAAATAAAATGTCTGTAGCAGCTAGAAAACAAATAGTAAACAATGGTTACACTCTACAAAATGTCACTGAAACAGCTATGTAGCTATGTATATAAGAAATAAAACAAAGTAAGTTACACTCATAAAAAAAGTAATCACTCTAACAGATAACACAGGTAAATAACAGAGACCCTCAGTTCTGTTTGTGTAGAGGAATAAAGTAGTAGTGCATCCTGCACGAACAGTCATTTAGAGGCTATATAGGATGGAGTACTGTGCGAATAGCATGCTTAGTTAAACTAGGGAAGGCCCAACTGTTCAGAGCACAGCCTAGGCTACTCTTAGCAAACAAGCGTTCAGGCGACAACACTTTGAGTTCAGTGCTACTACCTCAAGGGATTAGTTGATGTAAAATATAAGCCCCAGGCCAATAGTTAAATATAATATATAAGCCCCAGGTCAAATGCAGCACGTTAGAGTTAAGAAGTGCGCATACAATATTGCTAATCCAGTATGCTTATATAGATAACATAAGGACCCACTTCAACTAGCACAGATTTAGTTACACTATCATTAAAGCAGGTTGGGAAATGTAAAAATAACATAGTTTTCAAACAATCTTAAACAGAGAACATAAAAACCCTTAGCGACTAGCACTGTTTCAGTTAAAACTAACAGCTAACATACTAAATAAGCAGGAAAAACTGTGAGACAGTTAACAAACACGCCTACAGAGATTGTATAAGAACCCTCAGTGACTAACACAGTTATAGTAAACCTATCGGCTAGCATATAGAACAATTAAGAAACTGTAAACATATGTAGAATCGCTTTAGTAAATAAGCGGCTACAAACAAGAGATTCCTTTGCAGATAGGACGCCCGGTACACGGGAAACGCCCAGACTATAAGGCGTGTACAATCAGGAGAAAAACAAGTACAATTTCAGATTTAAACAGCCGATAAAATATCAAGAGCAGTCCCTTGTTACAACAAGCAAAAAAGTCAGTAACTTACTACTAGGGAGCAGACGCTGGAGCCAGGGTAGCACAGCAGCTGAGAGGTAGAGTAGGGAAAAAATAAAGATGGCGTCAATCTTGAGACGGGAGCTATAAAGAGTAGGAGAGGAAGTGGGCGGAGAGGGGGGAGGGAGGGGGGGCAAGGGCGGGAGGAGAGAGAGAGCTGAATACAGGCAGGAAGTCGGGGAAGAGCCCGAGGAAGAGAAGTGAGGAGGACAATCAGTAAAGAGAGAGTATTCAGAAGGTAAGTTTAGCAGAGATGAGAATAGGTAAGGTAAGAGATGCAGGTAGTGTGAGTGGGTAGTGATATGTACCGAGAAGTGGAGTTAAAGAGTAGATGCAAGGAGAATAACTAGGAGAGAGGGAACAGACTTCAGAGAAGGGATACCGTAGGGCTGTATATAAGGGAAGAGAGGCTAGGATACCTGGATAGTAGAGAGGGAAAGAGCAGGGGGAAGGATGTTAGAGGGCTGAAATAGGGGAGATAAGGGAGGGGAGGGTAAAGTAGAGGGGATAATAAAGAAGGTAGGGGAGCGCCACCGTGAGGCCAGGTAGTCAGAAATAGTGGAGATCCCAGGGAGAGAACAGGCAAGGGGAAAAAGGTAATGGAGGGTCAGGAGAGGGGGTAAGGAAATACGAGGAGAGCTACAAGTAACAGAGAAGGGGATAGAGAATAACAGGAGAACTAGTGGAGCAAGCAGTAAGAAGTGGTGGTAGTACAAGCAGTAGGGAGGGGATGTAGTGGCTGCTGGCAGACTGGCAGGGAAGTGTCAGCGACCTAGTAGAAATCAACTTAATTAGCTGCAGAGGGTTACAAAGGTACACATACTTTTTGGAATCCTTGTTGAAGTAGGAACTCAGGGAGCAGAGGTCTTAAAGTTTTGGAGTAGAATTCCGTTTAGTCATTTCTTGCCCTGTGAGATGAGGAGGGTGTTATAAGGAGGTAGGGCTGGGTGGCAGGTGCCCAAGTTTCTGGAATCCTTTTTGAAGTAGGAACTCAGGGAGCAGAGGTTTTAAAGTTTTGGAGTAGGAGTCAGTTTAGTCAGTTCTTGCCCTGTGAGATCAGGAGGGTGTTATTAGGAGGTAAAGATGGGTGGCAGGTGCCCAAGTTTCTGGAATCCTTGTTGAAGTAGGAAATCAGGGAGCAAAGGTCTTAAAGTTTTGGAGTAGGAGTCCGTTTAGTCAGTTCTTGCCCTGTGAGATACCCAATACCTACCTTCTACTCATTCAATCACCTCCACTCACCCACATCCTCTTCTACTCTCTCACTTCCACTCCATTTCCCCCTCCCTTATCCAAACAAACCTTCTGCACATTTTCCATCCCAAATTACTCTCCACCACTACCAAAGGTTTCTCTCTCATACCTCCACTCACCCCATTTAACTTCCTACACTCCAGACCTAAAAAGCTTAAAGTCATCTCTTGTAATTTCCTTGACCTATCTGGAGACATTCATCCCAACCCTGGCCCCTACCCTATGACTAACATCCCTCTCTCTCCTTCCCCCACCAACATTTCCTCACCTAAGCCTCCTTCTTCACCAACTTCCTCTCTAAACACCTTCAAGATCTTCATTATCAATGCCCAGAGCCTTAACAAAAAAATTCACCATGTCCACGCTTGGATCAGTAACAACCAACCAGACATATTAGCCATCTCCAAAACCTGGCTAAAACCTCATATCTTTGATTCAGAAATCCTACCTCCTGGCTTCAATATCCTCAGGACTGACCGACTAAACAAAAAAGGTGGTGGATCTGCCATAATCTACTCTAATCTTCTCTCCATTATACCTTCTCTCCATTATCCCCCTCCAAATCCCAATCCCTCAATTCAAAAATACTGAATTAACCGCAAGTCTCCTACGACTCAATAAACACAAAAATATCTGCTTCATCTCCTTATAAATCTCCCCAGGTGATACTATCTCCACTCTTGAGAATATTCTCCACTGGGCCTCATCTAAAATAAAATATGAAACCTTTATT
>NC_056746.1:1235231425-1235233925 GCF_019279795.1 Protopterus annectens | reverse complement strand
AACATTTTTCTTTAGAATCTTTAGATTGTTTTTTAGAACATTTTTAGAACTTTAAAATGTTATTTTTTAGATTTCATTCTTGCACTGTTCTTACTATGTATAATTAATTCAAAGACACTTCTATTGTACCTCTATTATATTTTATCTTTCATTTGTAACCTTGATTGTACTGCCTTTGGACCTTTTCTCCCGGGCCTGCACTGAAAATGGGTATCTTCGTAGCCCAGTGGACTTCCCGTAATCAAACTGCAAATAAATAAAATAAATAAATATATATATATATATATATATATATATATATATATATATATATATATATACACACACACACACACACACACCCATATATATATATATATATATATATATATATATATATATATATACATACATACACACACACACACATATATATATATATATATACATATACATATATATATATATATATATATATATATATACACACATATACACATATACATACATATATATATATATATATATATATATATATATATATATATATATAGATACACACACACACACGCACACACACACACATATATATATAGGTTCATAGGTTCATAGGTTCATACCAGGCTATCTGCCCTAGGGCATTTATAAGCGTAGCCCATAGTTATGTGGCTTTAGCCACCCCTTTAGTTTGAATAAAAACTATGCCTATCATTTTGCTGTGCCTCTGTCAAGCAGTGACACTGAAGTAATCCCTGGGGTATATCTGCAATCTCCCATCCATTGGTCAAGATTCCTCTTGAACAAGGCCAGAGAAGGTGCTCTGCCTCACATGTGCAGGATTTTGTTCCACAGCATAGGGAGTCTCTGGGTGATGAATCTGTCCCTCAGCACGTTCTATTTATAACCCGTGTCAAGGTTTAAGTCTCCGCCCTTGTGGTTCTGAGGGATCTAGATTTTTGAGGTGAAGCATATTCATCAAATCTGGGTTTGACATGGCCTTATATGTCAGGCTGGGTCACCTCTGAGCAAGCGGTATGAGACTGAATAGAGCTGGAGTTCTTTCAGTCGGGCAGCATAAGACATATTTTTGAGACCCTTTATCCTTTTGGTGAGGGAACTTTTGGGGCCTTTCAAGCTGCAGCAGGTGTCTGGTCAGCTACATTCGAGCAGGGCATTGTACTCAATCATAGGTCTAATAAGTGATGAGTACAGGGGACGATGACCTCCCTTGATCTAGATGTTAATCCCTTCATGATCAGGTGGGTGATATAGAAGGTTTCCTAACTACTTTAGCAACATGAGTGTCAAACGAAAGGCTACTGTCAACCTGGGTCCCCAGATCTCTGATGACTTTTTCTGTGCTCAGTGGATTGCCACCTATATGGTAGCTAGGGGTAGGCTTGTTTATCCCGAAGGGTATGGCTATGCATTTTTGGCGTTTAACTTCAGGCCATGGCTCTGGCACCAGTTATCCGTTTCTGTGAGGCCCTTCTGGAGGATATCTGTGTCAGATGTGTTTCGACTATGGCGCCCAGTTTGCAGTCATCTGCAAACTTTGTCAATATAACCCTCCTGTGTTGCTTGTACTTCAGAAAAGTAGATGCCGAACAAGAGTGGACCCAGGACTGAGCCCTGTGGGACACCACTTGTGACAGGCTTTGAGTCTGACATGGCTCCAGCAACTCTGACCCTGTGGGTTCTGTCCCTTAGCCAGTTTGCAACCCATCTTGTGATGTATGGGTTTACATTCAAGCTGATGAGTTTTGCAATGATACCTGAGTGGGGTATTGTGTGAAGGCCTTTGCCAGGTCGAGGTAGGCTGTATGGACTGCCTTTCCTCATCAATGGCCTTGGTGACTGTCTCGAAAAAAGTCAACCAAGTTTAGAGGCAGGATCTGCCTTTGACAAAGCCAAACTGAGTTGGATCCAAAGTCTGCAAGTTCCCTATGTCTTTATTTATGAGTTCCATTATGATCCTCTCCATGGCTTTGCAGATAAGGCTTGTCAAGCTAATGGTGGTAATTTCAGGGTCTGTGGAGGCACCGCCCTTATGAAGTGGGACCACAGTGCCGTGCGCCACTCCTTGAGTGCGTATCCTGAGGTGAGGCTAAGATTAAACAGCTGTCCTAACTGTGGGTTTAATTCCTCATTGAGTTCATAAAGCACACAGCCGGGGACACCATCGGTCCCATGGATGCTGTGTTTTTGCCTTAGTGAGGGCAGTTCTCACCTGGGGCGTTGGAGATGTTTGGGGGCTACAATCCTCTGGAATAGATATCTCTCTCCTTTTTGGGGAGGGAGTTTGCACTGAACCTGTCAGCCAGTATGTTGGCAATGTGTAGGTTCAGTAATTTTTCACATCATGTTGAACTAATTCTGAGCATATCTGGGAGTTTCCTCCTAGGTTTCTAACATAGCTAAAGAAGGCCTTATGATTCTCTTTAGAGTCCTTGGCGATTTTTCTCTCAAAATTTGCCTTGGATGATTTTATGAGAACTCTTAGTTTTTTACTTATAATGAT
>NC_056746.1:1235221425-1235223925 GCF_019279795.1 Protopterus annectens | reverse complement strand
TTGGGTCCCCAGGTCCCTAATTACTTCTTCTGTACTTAATGGATTACCACCTATGTGGTAATTTGTAGGCACTGTTTTTGCCAAAGGGGATGACTATACACTTTTTGGCATTTAGCTTGAGGCCATGGCTCTGGCACCAGTTGTCTGTTTCTATGAGGCCCTTTTGGAGGATGCTTGTGTCGGCTGGAGAGTTGATTATGGCGCCCAGTTTGCAGTCATCTGCGAACTTGGTCAGCCACAGTCCTTCTGTGTTGGCCTGTACCTCCGAGAAATATATACCAAACAACAGAGGTCCCAGGACTGAGCCTTGTGGGACGCCACTTGTAACTGGTTTGGAGTCTGACATGGCTCCAGCAATTCTAACCATGTGTGTTCTGTCCTTGAGCCAGTTTGCAACCCATCTAGTGACATAGGGGTTTATATTTAAGCTGGTGAGCTTATCTATAATGCCAAAGTGGGGTATTGTATCGAAGGCTTTTGCGAGGTCCAGGTAGGATGTGTGGACCACCTTCCCCTCGTCAGTGGCCTTGGTGACTGTTTCAAAGAAATCTACCAGGTTTAAGGGGCAGGATCTGCCCTTAACAAAGCCGAACTGGGTAGGATCCAGTGTCTGTAGGTCCCCAATATCTTTATTTATGAGATCCATGATGATCCTTTCCATAGCTTTGCAGACCAAGCTAGTCAGGCTTATGGGGCGATAGTTTCCAGGATCCGTTGAGGCACCACCTTTGTGGAGAGGGACCACTGTTGCTGTACGCCATTCTTTGGGTACATATCCTGTAGTAAGGCTGAGATTGAACAGTAGTTTTATGTTTGGGTTTAGCTCTTCTTGGAGTTCATGTAGGACGCAGCCCGGGACACCGTCTGGTCCCATTGATGCTGTGTTTTTTGCTTTGGAGAGGGCGGTTCTTACCTGAGCATCTGAGATGTCAGGAGGGGGCAGCACTCTGCTGGGATAGATATTTTCCCTTTTGGTGGGGAGGGGGGGAGAAGTTTGCGCTGAACCTGTCAGCTAGGATGTTGGCAATGTCTGTGGGTTTGATGTATTTTTTGTCATTTTGGTGTAATTCTGTGCATATCTGGGAATTCCCACCCAGGTTTCTAACATAACTAAAGAAAGCCTTGTGATTATCCTTAGTGTCCTTTGCAATTTTTCTCTCGAAGCTGGCCTTAGACGATTTTATGAGTGCCCGTAGTTTTTTGCTAATACTGATCAGAGATGCCTTCCCTATTTGGGATTTTGCTCTATCATGTAGTAGCTTCCGCCTTCTATTGTATAGTTTGTTTATGGCTGGGGTCCACCAGACAGGACGTCTGCCTTTGGAGGATTGGGTCTTGGTTTTATTTGGGATTGCATGATCCATGCATTCCTGAAGGTGTTCATAGAATGCGTTTATAAAGGATTCTGCGGTCTGGGTTATATTTTCCACAGGCTCGGGGTTTTTGAAGGATTCCACCTTCGATTTGAGGAGTGTGAAATTTGCTTTAGAGAAGTTTTTCACTGTGGTTTTCTGGGCAGGGGGTGGGGTCGGGATGTGAATATCCAGTGAGATTAGTTTATTGTCTGATCTTACCAGTGAGGGATACACATCTGGTCTGGAGCATAGAGTCCCCATGTTGGTGATGATCAGGTCCAGTATGTTTTCCCCTCTTGTGGGAGTGGTAACAAGTTGTTCCATAGCATTTGAGTTTATAAATTCTAGGAACCTTTGGGCTAGGGTGTTGGAGCTAGAGTAATGCTCCCAGTCTATGTTTGGGTAGTTGAAGTCGCCCAATATAATGGTGTTTGGAGAGACCTAAATATTTTCCAGTGTTCTCAGGAAGGCCGAGTAGGGTTCCTGGGTTTGGGAGGGTGGTCTGTAGCAGGCTATAAACTGGAAGGCAGTTTTACCCACTGTTAGTTGCACATGGATAGTCTCTGATGCTTTGTGCTGTGCCACCAACCTGGAGGTGTGGGTATCTTTGACGAATATTGATACCCCCCCTCCTTTTGTGGTTCGGTCCAAGTTTCGGGGCCAAAAAGCATGGTATGAGGTATAACCTGGTAGTGCTGGGGTGCTCTCGGGAGCCTTGAACCAGGTTTCTGTTACTGCACAGATATCGATGTTCTCCATGCTAAGGAGAGTTTCAAGTGCGTGCATCTTGAGGTTTAGACTTCTGGCGTTGAGTAGCATTACTCTTAGTTTCTTATCCCTTGTGATACCTATGGAGGTGGGTTTGTCTTTTGAGCCTTGCCTAAAAAGGGCACTATGGGGGTGGCAAGAGCCTTTGCCAATATCCGAAAGCCCAGGGGTGACAGGTGCAAGCCGTCCCTAGCGAAGCATCATGGCTAGTCAAGCATGTCATCCCAGGTTGACAGGCATTGGATCCCCTTTGAATGACACCACTACTTAAGCCAATTGTTGAAATTGATCATCTTGTCTTCATATTGTGGCATCATTCTTGGTGAGGATAAGATGCTACTCAAGGTCAGGGTCATACTGGCCTGGGCTACATGCTC
>NC_056746.1:1234918925-1235216425 GCF_019279795.1 Protopterus annectens | reverse complement strand
GTGTAGCATAAGTTGAGTATTAAGGGTTTTCCAAGTTCTTGAATTAACAGGGCAACCCATGGAAGACTACTTAAATCCTGATTTTTGTTTTCTGGTACTGAATAGAGTGATGACTGTAAAAAGGTTCATGACAAATACATACAGCGTTTTCTACAACCTCACATATGTTATATCTGTATTGAATTTTCTATTGCAGAATTTCAGTAAACCTTATGAATCTTATGTTGTTATTTTTTCATTTATTTTCTCCCTTGTCTTTATTAAATCTGTGTCTATACTATCCACTTTTTTACTTTTGCTTCGATAAATGTAGGGTTGTTGGTCGCTACTTCAGCATAAGGCTTTCTGCAAATATATGTGGCTTCTTTTCTGTATGTAGTTTCTGGGGAATATTAAAGAATGAACCAAACGTAGTCTGGGCCCCTTCTAATATCAATGATTTTGGGACCCCTTCTTTTTAGTCATTAATGACAGTTGTCAGTTAGCTAAAAGTGAGTTGTATTGTAATTATTTTTTGTCCCTTCCTCTTTTATGGCAGTTTTTCTTTCTTGTTCATTATGGTTTTCTCAATGTCCTTAATTCAGTATGTAGGCCAAATACAGAGAAAATGTATGTAGCCATGCATTTCCTCTGATGCCATATCTGTTGCTGTGTGTCACATTGCAGTGCTCTTATGAGTTGCTCCTGTTTATCCCTAGGATAAATGACACAGTAATTTTCAAATAATTTCTTTTCACTCAATCATATGACCCACAGCCAGTCTTACCCAATACCTGAATGATTTTCCTAGCATCTTCCAACTGTATACATAGATTTGTGATGCTGATTACCGGTTAACTTCTAATATAAACCTTAGCCTTGTATAATTTTCTCTGAAACTGATTAGTACTCCACCTATTAACTACAATATTAACATTTTCTGCCTTACCAAGTTTCTTCACTCACTTCCATTTCTGTGCATTTCTAATCACAGGATCTGTTATCTGGTTGACAAACCAACTAATATACCTCTTCAGATGATTAAAATTATTTAAGCATGTAGTAAATGTTGAAAATTATGTTGTGATAGTTTCCTTTATTTCATATGACTGTAATTTAATTAACAAATATGCGTAATTGTTAAAAGTATATTATTCAATGTCTGATCATGTATATTACTGAATGTTTGTTTAAAAATGTTTTGTAATATGTTGGCGTCTATCTCTCTGGGCCTCTGCTGAATTTTTATTTTGTCTAAATCCAGTTGGACCAAACCTGGTAAACAAAAGTAAAATAAATAAAAGAGTAACCACTGCATTAATGAGCCAGTGAGAAGTGTACTGAGTTGAAGAAGATTTTTAGCTTACTAGTAGAAGTGCTGTGATGCTAATGTAGTAATAGTACTAGTTATTCACCAAAAAGAAAGATTCCTCATTTGGGTGGTGAAATGCAGACTGTGGAGAGCTGTTGAGGTTATGACCCCATACAGCTGGTTCTCTGGTTAGAAGAAGTTAAAGAATACTACTGTTTCCATTATTTGTTTCTCTTAAGGAAAAAAAAAAGATTTCATGATTAGACTTTGCAGCACTCAAATTCTTGAATGACTTTCTTCCTGTAAGACTGTCACAGTAATAACATGCAAAAGTATATTAGGTTCATAAATAAAATCAGTAAGATTATAATTGACATTAGCAGCACCAAGATGTCTTGCTCATGTATTCCTGTAAAGTGATTTACAGCTGTCTGCCATCAGTATCGTTAGCAACTTTACATCATTGTTTTGATAATGAACTTTTGGTACCATCTGTGAGCCAGACAGAAGGGAAACATCTGATATGCCGGAGAATTGGTAATGCAGATTTCGTTAATCTTCTAAATGCATTGTTGTATTTATGGAAGATTCTTTATGCCTCTGGATATGTATGCATGTTTATTATGGAAGATTCTTTATGCCTCTGGATATGTATGTATGTTTATTAAACTGAAAAAGTCATCTGCCCTATGTGCAGCCCTTTCAGTTGTGACGTGTGTGTGTGTGTGTGTGTGTGCGCGTGTGTGTGTGTGTGTGTGTGTGTGCATGTCGTCTATCATAACAAGATGGTGTTGCCAGGAGGTACTTGGCAGCTAATAATGACATGAGGGTGTAACATTGCCAGCCCAACAAAAACCTGAATAGCTATGAATTTTTTTTTTTTAACTTTGAGTGTTGGAACTTGGCTTGGGGCATGGTAGTTAGCTGGACTTTTAAATCCTCGCCAGTCAGGCAGGTTATATCTTGGTGGTGGTGGGGGGGTTGGCTGCCATTATGATCAGTGAATAAAACCAACAGTGCAGAAGTTAAGAATAAAACAGGCTGTGTGTTCTGTGGAGGTATCTACAGAACCTGGAAAGAGAGAGTGGAGCACTGCTGTCAGGAGAGTAGTACCTTAAGAGAGTTTGAGAACTGGAAACCACATTTTCTTACAGGTGAGAAGAAAGAGCTTTCGGCGTGTCTGCACTAGTTGCCCCAAAGCATCCTACCTGGATTGCTGGTCTGCACTGGAACCAATTTGGTAAAACAGTTTGTGTTTGTATCTTCGTCAGTATCAAGAGACTTGTTTGTTTATCCTGCTTCCCAGAGCTGCCTGTCTGCTTGCACTAGCCGTACGAGATTTTGTTCTAATCCTGTTAAGTTTTTATGCTTAAAGATTGTCCTTCAAGTGTCACTGTACTGTCTGCGCATTGAGTTTGATCCACAGATTGTAATAGGCACAACCTTAAATACCAAAGTTATAAGGTGGCTGTATTTAAGAACTGTTAATTGTCTGTACCTTTTTCTTCATGTTACTGATCAGGAAAAACTGTACAAAAATTGACTGAACTCTTGCCAGTTTGTCTTGTTGTTTGCTTGTGTGACATATGAACAGAGGAGGAATGACTGATGGCTTACAAATCCACAGCAGCAGAAAGGAAAGGAAAGAGACAGTTGTTTTCTCCTTGTGAACTGTTTCTTTGTTCTGCTGCTGTAAAAGAGAGAGTAATTTTTTTTTGTAACTGTGATGTTTTATACATTTCCACTGCTACAAAGAAAGAGGGAGAGCAGATCATTTTGTTTCTGTGGACCGTTATGTGGTCTTACTGCTATTAAAAAAAGCAAGAACCATTGCATAGTTTAGACATGGTAAGAGAACAATGAATAGCTCTGGCACCTCATCATTAAAGTGAATACATACCCGAAGCCAAGCTAAAAGGAAGAAATGGAATTGTTACTTTTGTTTTTCTATTGTGAATTGTTTTATTTTCTTGTAAAGTTGGCCATAAAGTGGTTTACATAATAGTTTTTCTCCAGAAATAAAATTTAAAAGGTTAAAGAAGTATTGACGGCATCCAGTTTCTTAAAATAGATATAGAGATATGCACACATGCAAGTACACATACACCTGCTAAGTGTGACCCTTATGACGAGCAAGCACCTCCCCCTTCCCCCCAGGATGAGGTGAGCTGGCAGTAGCTGCTCACACCTATATTTCGTGGCTAACTCCTGCATGCACCCAAGACATTGCTCTAACTCAAGTTGCCTGTGCCCTAGTTGGAGCACGCTGCATACCCTTTTACTATATTCTTTGCTACATGCAGACAGCATGGCACTTTTGCCACACTTAATTGATTAGAGAAGTATGTAATTCCTTCTGTGGCAGATTGACTATTTCCCTTTGCAGCATGGCAAAAACTTGTGTGAATTAATATGAAGGCTTGTGGCAATGCTGTCTATAATGATGCTGAATACCAGTAAGTGGTATTCCCTTACCCCTAACCTCACTTATAAGCGACTTTTGCATTAGTATCTTTAGAATTATGGAGATTTAGAGGAGAGGGAGCATTCTCCTGCAAAAAAGATTTTTAAGTCAGCACAACTTTAGTATGATCTTTGCTGTTTAGTCAATGTTGTGTTTGTGTTCATTTTATAATGACATGAGTGCATTGATCTGTATGTAATGAGAATCCTGGCAATGTGCAACAAGTATGCGGAAGTAATGCCACTGAGCTACTTTACCTGGTGAGGTCATTGAAATATTAAACAGTTGCATGTTTGAGTAGTGGTTTGTTAACGATGATTTTTTTTTATATACTAATATTGCGCACCCAGTCGAACCTTATATTTTTAGAAAAATTGTGTTGAACCTTGTTGGCTGCGTGGCTTAGAATGTGAAGTCCTGACTACAGCCCAGATTACCCACGTTTGATTATTCTCTAGATTACATCCTGACTATAACTCAGATGACCCATGTTTGATTAGTGGCCTAGCTACCACAGGGCGTAAACAAAGATGAGTGGTATGATGAGGCAATGCCTGCTTATCTTTCTTTGGGAGGAAGGATCTGGATAGTGTTTGTTATCATGACTGAACACTAGAGTTATGCCTGTTGTCATGACTGCAGTGTTTAAACAGGAGCATGAGCAAAGAGGCATCAACTGTTAATATGAAGAGTGTGAAATTTCTTATTAAATGTGTATGAAATTAAAACAAAAGTCAGTAATGGGGGTGGGATTTTGGGATAAAACTGTTTCCGCTCAGAAGTCATTTTGTCTCTCGTTCCTTTGCACATTTCACTGTTGAAAAGGCTTGGTTTTGTCATATTGACTTTCAGTTCTCTTCTGCTGTTGCTGCAGTGCTATAGTCCTTCATATATCATGGATGTCTTAGGATGGGGTATGTTAGGTAGTTTCTAGAAGTTATAGGGTGGGGTTGTTAGTGTCTATCAGAGATGTGGGGGCTAGACCCGGAGTGAATTTCCAATTTCCTATCAATTGGTCAAGCTTGTGCTTAATTAGGGTTAGGAATGGACTGTGCTTTACGTGGATGGCGAGCCTGTTCCAGAGCATGGGGATCCTCTTGAGACCAGGGTTGCCAGATTTCCAGCCCCTCAGGTAGGGACAAAAAAAAAAAGAAGGTCTCTCACGGCAAGTGAAGACCAAAAAAAAAAAAGGTCTTTAATGCGGAACACAGTTCCACATTAAAGAACTGAGCTCGCTCAGTAGCTCTGCACTAAACACGGAGCTTCTAATGTTTAATGCATTGCAGTTCCGTATTCAACACAAGTAGCTCCCTGTTTAGCGATTTTTGATTGGCCCGTATACCGGCATATGGGCCAATCAAAAATCGCTAAACACGGAGCTTCTCGTGTTTAATTCGGAACACAAGAAGCTCCGTGTTTAGCAATTTTTGATTGGCCCGTAGGCATACGGGCCAATCAAAAAAACAAACAAAGTGGAGGCTGGCCAGGATTTAAACCGGCAGGGTGGGACTCGGGATCAGGCTGCTGATCTCGGGACAGTCCCGCCCAAATAGGGACATCTGGCAACCCTGTCTGAGACGCACATCTCTCACCAGCGTACTTTATTTATATCACGAGCAAAAATTTAAATCCTTGAATCTTGTGTTTCTGATGCTGTTCATTTTGTGGAGATGTAAAAGTTCCACGAGAGCTGGATCTGAGAATGCCTTGTAGGCCAGGCATTGATTGCCTCTCAGTAACATGTAGGAGATAGTATATAGAGAATTAATGTGTGTGCACACTGGTTTCTGCTGGTAAGGAACCTTTTGTGGGCTCTAACTGTTGCATATGTTTGGTTCGGTGCATGCAGAAGAGGACATTATACTCCATGATGGGTCCAATAAAGACAAAGTAAAGTGGCACTATGACTTCTTTGGACCTGGATGCCATGCCCTTACTTGTCAGTTGGGTGCCATATACCTTAGCCACATATTCGTCAAAGGCTAGATTGCTGTCTACATATGTTCCAAGATCCCTGACTACATGGTAATCTCATAGGGGGTGTCTTATTGATGGAGTAATTAGCTTGTATGGCATTTTTCCCAAAATACACTATAATGTATTTCTTGGCATTGAGTTTTAGTTGGCTGTGTTGGCACTAGTCATTTGCCTTTGTTAGTCCCTCTTGTAAGATATTTGTGTTGTGAGGGGAATCTGTGTTAGCTCCCCATTGGTAGTTTTCTGCAAAAATGACCAGCCATAGGCCCTTGACATTAGCCTTGAAAGTAAGTAGATACCAAATTGGAGGGGTCCAGCATGGAACCCTGAGATACCCACTTGTGACTTGTCTGTTAGTGGAAGTGGTATTACCAGTCCTAACTTCCGAGGTTCTGTCTGTGAGCTAGCTGGCAATCCAGCAAGTTATATAGGGGTTTATGCTGAGTTCTGTGAGTTTGTCAGCTATACCAGAGTGTGGTATTGTATCAAATGACTTAGCCAGGTAGACAGTAAGCATCATTTTTTCTCTCATCCATTGCCTTGGTGACCTTCTCAAAAGAAGTTCACCAGGTTTAGTAGGCATGATCTTCCTTTGACAAAACCGGATTGGATTGGGTTCATTGTCTGAAATTCATTCAGTGGCTTTGCATATTAGGCTAGTCAGACTAGTAAGTCTGTAGTTTCCAGGGTTGGTTGATTGCCCACCCTTATGAAGTGGGATAAACTTTGCAGTCCTCTATTCCTCTCGTACAAAGCCTGTTTTGAGGCATGTATCAAGTGGCTGAAGTGGTCCTGATACGTTATGTTTACAGCTATTTAGGAGGCATCATGTGATATTGCTGGGGCACATTGAGACTGTGTTTTGGGCCTTAGCAAGCGCAGCCCGGATCTTCTCCTTGTTAACTCCGCAACTCTTATGCTAGTAGGTAGTTATTTTATGGAGGGAAACGGGAGGGGGGGGGAGTGGCTGGTGAAGTTTGAGCTGAATTTGGGGATCATGGTCAGTATGGAGAAATCCATGTTGGGGCTAGTTCATTGTCTACAATTTTTTCAGGCGCTATCTGGAGACTATGAAACGAATGGTGAAACTCCCCCCTCTGGGTGTCAGCTCCTCCAGATTCCCAGACCGCCTTCCCTTCTCATTTAATGCCTTCTTCGTTAAATGGCATCTGCCTTTTGTCTTGTTTCTCTAGGGAGGCAATATATAAAAATTTTACAGTGGACTGTGTCTACCCAGTGGTCTATCTACACTCGCATAATGTGTTTTGCTATTCAGCTCACCAACGTGACAAGGCAGTACACTCACTTTTGGATATCCTCTCCTTTAATCTCTGCAGGTCATCCCTTTTCTCTTCCACACTCAAGGCTACTGTAACAAACCATGCAGCTATTTTTTTTTGCCACCCCATCAACACCAAGTGCAGCACTCT
The DNA here is from genome assembly GCF_019279795.1 of Protopterus annectens. NCBI lineage: Eukaryota > Metazoa > Chordata > Ceratodontiformes > Protopteridae > Protopterus > Protopterus annectens. Next base: position 1,235,209,263 of record NC_056746.1, on the reverse strand, counting down.
TTTTCACCCTGATTCCCCTGGAGGGATAGTCAACGAGGGAATCTTTTCTGCATATTTGGCCCCTGGGTCTCGTATGTTTATTCACTATCACCCTTAATAATCAAATTCCTTCAGAAAGAACCTGTTGCAGAGTGACGGTAATCCCCATTGCTCCATTTTGGCACTTAGAGGTCTGGTTTCCCTTCCTATGACCTCATCATCTTTTTCACCTGCCCTGAGCCCTGGACATATTTCTAGATGTGATCTCTCACCCCTTGAGCCAACCACACCCAAACTTGGAATCATACAAGCTGACCTCTTGGATACTCCAGTTCCATGATGGCCAGAAATCCCAAGCTATCTAAAGAAGTTCTTTATAATTTGTCATCTTGTCAGATGCCATCCACTAGGAAAGATTATGCTAGCAACTGGAAACTTTTTTTCTATCTGGACTTCTTCTAGGGATATAGATCCTTTTTCCTGCTCCTGTCCTGGCTGTTTTAGATTTCCTAGCTGGCCTGTTTTACTTGGGGCTCAGTTACTGTAGCTAGTTGTTTCCTTTGTTCATATGAGTCATAATTACACCTTCATTGGATCCTTGAAGGAGTATAAGGCTTTTCTAAGAGCAACCTTTTTACTTCCATAAAGACCCTTCCCCTCCTTGGGATCTTCTTTTCTCCCTCAGTCCTTGACAAAAACCCATTTTGAACCAGTGGCTATGGTAGACCTTACATCTCTGTCATGGAGGACTCTTATAGTGGTTACTTCAGCCAGAAGAGTTTATGAGCTACAGGCGTTGTCCTGCTGTCTTCATTATCTTATTTTCCTGAAGAATAGAATTTTCTGAGACTAATCTCTTTTTTTCTTCCTAAAGTGGCCCATGTGACTTCTTTAAACCTTGTCCATTGCTTCAGGTAACACTATATTGGCTTTAATCATACCCTGTTTTTATTCTGTCCCCAGCGATTTCTGTAAATTGTTTCAGCAGCTTTTATATATCCTGGTCTGGGTTAGCCAAATGCATAGTCATGTCATCTATAAACCAAGCCAGTTTATCTTACCTTCCATACTAATTCTGCCCTCTGATGTTTTGCTCCAAATATAGAGTAAATGCTAAGGTGAAGGGACACCCCTGCCTAGCAGCCCCTTCTGATCCAAAATTCAGATATTACTTCCTGTTAACTTTAATTACTAATGTTGAGCCTGTGCAAGTTGCCTGAAACAATAAACTGTTCTGGAACTGCTATTGTATATGTTGTTCTTATAGATAATCTTACTGTACTTGCTAGAATATTTTCTCAGCATCAAAACTAATAATAATAGTCCAAGTAGACACCAAAGAATTTTTCCTGAGGTAGTTGTCAAATGTTGGAGGTGTGATGAGGAAGAAAGAGATAACTGGGAAAGTATGTTTTGGGAGTGTAATGAGTTGGCGGACTTTAAGAATTCGTTACAGATACTGGGTGAGCAAATAGATGTAACTTTTGAGCTGGGATACAGGGTGTGGATTGCTGAGGCATAGTAAGGCCTTGATAAGTTTAGTTTTGGTGGCTGCCGAAAAATCAATTACCAGAAAATGGAAATCAAAGTCTAAACCGGCACTAATTGATATAGTGAATATTCTAACAGATGCAAAAGAACTTGAAATGGGATTTTTAGAAAAGGGTAGGAGCAAATTGCATATGAAAAAAATGGAAATTGTAGGAATAGTACATGCAGAGAAATTATTTGGATGAGGAAGAGGGTTTTAGGGAAGGCAGGAATTGACCAATTTATTGCATGTCGGAGTGATTAAATTGTAGAAAAGAATATATGTGATGTATAATGTTTGCAACTGTGAGCAAGTTGATGTTTTTTAATATAAATGTAAGTTTGCCTCTGTTACAAGTTAAAATTCAGTGAAGGTGTTAAAAAAACAGTAGTGCTTTGCCCATCTTTTTCAGCCTCTCAATGTGTCACGTGTTTTCTACGAAATTGTGAAAGCTTTGTTCATCTCTCATAAAGCCACAATAATCCAAGTCAGTAATTTTTGGTAAGCTCTTCTTGAGGCTTTTAGTATGTTTACAAAATCCTTACAGTCCTGATTTAACATAGAGAGGAAATATAACCCTGGGTTAACAGGATCATTTTCCTTTTTTAATATCACTGTTATTAACCACTTTCATCAAAAATCTCAAATCTTTATTTCCATTAGTATTTTACGCTATATTAAAAATATTTCCTTTGCAGTCCCCTTCATATTTGTAGTAGCATTCCATCCCATCCTGGAGATTTTACTTGCAGCTTGATCTTTTACCTTCTCCTCTATCTTTTATCTTAGAAATTCAGTTACAGTCACTTATTTCTAGGCAAATTGACATCATTTATAAAAAAAATTAAGTATTTTAGACAGTCTTTATTTATGCAGTTAAAATAGTGCAAGGATCTGTACTTTTAAACCCAAAAAGGAGAAAACAGGAGAAGAAAGACTGCTGTTAGGAAATGGAAAATGGTTATGCATTTAGATTGCTGTTTCATTCCAATCTTTTTTAGTCACTTGCAAGTCCATTGAAAAGTATTGCATTTCTTGTTTTCTTATTAACCTTTAATTGTCTCCATCAAATGTAGTCTAATGTGTTACCAGAGTTCTGTGTATTTGATATGTCCTCCCTTATTCATTTGCTGAAGTGCTCCATCTCTTCTCTCTGCATGTCTTGCATTTTCTTCCTCAATGGCCAGTTCTCCACTGGATGTTCATCCACTTATTCTACGGTGTACTAGTTTGGCTTTCAGATAAAGTTTCAAATTAAAGTATATGAATGAATCTCCAGATCTGTTATAAAAGTTTTATTTTTAGCCTAGCTGGATAAATAAGTCTGAATCTGAGATGTACTTTTTTATATATAAAGCCTGAGGTGCTTCATAAATTGTTCTTAATCTGTTGACCCCAGAATAGTGATGATCAACAGATGGTCTTTTATCATTTGTTCTTAGAATCTTTTCATATTTTTTGGTAATAGGCTAAGTAACAGTTCTTTTAACTGCAAACACACGAATGCACATGCAGAGATGCCATCTCTCTGCTCAGTCATTTCTGGAAATTCTGAACTTCACCACAGTTGGGGAAATCTGTACGCTAGTCTTGTCAACATATAATTTGTGTGCTCCGTCCAACAGAATTTCTCCTTTGGTATCTCAAGCCATGTAATACGTTGTTGTACCATGAAGTTTAACACCAGGCATTTCCCTCCATACTATTGGTAAATCACAGGTTCTCTCTTTCCCTGTATTAAGTTTCCATCAACTTTTCTTTTATTTGCTTTTGTCCTGCTTCTAATTTTGCCAGTCGCATGCTGTGGTCATTGTCAGATTTCTGCAACCTTATGTCATTTTAGTAGTTTGAGGGCAGCCACTACTGACTCCATTTTTTTGTCTTTATTTTTAATATATTCCATCAGTGTCCCATTCATTTTTAAGACCTCTGTGTATATTTTGTCAGTGTTTTTCTCAGATCTATCACCTACTTGCCTGACTTGCATGTCATTCTGACTTGGCAGAAACTGGTCTAGCAGTCCTGTAGGAGGACACTTCAAATGAATGAAGGTCTTTTTCCCCTCTTTTAGTTGTGTTTTTTGTATCTCTTCATATTTCAGGTGGGAGAACGTAACCCTCTTGTCTCTCTCATTACATTAATTTGGAAGATAAATGACACTTGTGATCGTCTCCTACAAAGATCAAGTCTTTTTGAAGGTGCAGTACGTAAAGACTGGTGTTTTTGTTCACCATTCCTTAAGTACAACTGTTTACCTCTTTCTTTCTATTGTCACAGCACTTGGCTGTAAAACAGTCATTGGGCATGTATTTTGATAATTTCAAATATGATCTTTAATTTATTAAGCCTTATATTGAAGATCATAGCATTTTGTAAGCAAATTATCAGAGTTCATAAATAACATGTTGGACAACAGTTTTTATTTTTGCCAGTGTACCTGTGATTTTATTGTATTTCCCTGTCCCTCAGGAAACTGGGATATACTACGTGAAGAAATACATATGTTAATGTACCTTTTTTTTTTTGTAGCTCTGGTGTACATTGACTCAGTTTTATATGAAATTTAATTCTTAATCATTTCCCATAATTTCTGACTTTATTTTTCACTGAACTGCTTGCCAGTTGTCCCTTACATTTTGCATTTCCCTCAGCAACAAATGCTCAGAACTGTCAAGTTTAATTGCTTCACTTGCAGACATATTGTCTCCATGTAGATATAGTCGGCAATAAAAAAAAAATAACAGTTCTGCACATGATTGAAGGAATCTTTGTAAATTTCACTTAGAACAGAATGCACAGAATTCCCTTACCCAACTTTCTTCAGCTGTGGACTTGTTTACCACTGAGAATATTTGGTAATGTGGAAGAAAATAAGCTAATATCTTTGTAAGTGCAAGAAACTTACTAATCTTAATGGCCTTGACCATTTTATCACATTTTTCAAACCAACTTGCTTACAGAAAGCATGTTTATAACTTCAACCAGTGGCAGTAAACTAGACCTCCACCCTTGTAAAAAATAAGGGAATTATACACCCCACCCCCACCATAGCAGCCCAAGGTCACCACATATTAAATTAAACTTGCTTCTGTCCAGCTTTCAGATACATACAGCAGTCACTGAAAAGACTCACCCCCATGTTTAAAATAGCCCTGACTATACTACACACTGTTCAGAACTGCTTTAGAATATAACATGCAGTTTATATCAGGAAATGTTTTATGCAAATGCTACTAAGAAGGACAGTGCTCGTCTTCATTACTTCCCCCCCTTTTAGTGCCTTTCTAAATATTATTGACATAAAATGGGGTATAGTCTTTACATTCCATCTATAGTTATTCACCTTTTCTTGTAAAGTCGTATTTCACAGTTGTGATTGATGCTTTTTATAGTCTCCCATTTATTCACTAATTTCAGTGTTGCTGGTTTTCATCTCCATCTTGCAACACCAGATATGTGGTTCAAGTCCAAGGTACTCATGATAATTGTAGTCGACTTGTGTGATTTCTCTCAAGCATTTTCCTTTTGAATGTTGGAAAAGGTTTCACTGGTAAGGTCTCTCAGTAAGCATTATTGCCAGAAGAATGCAAAGAAGAGTCCAGTGCTGTTTGCTGGCTTGATTTTTGTTTGCTAAACTATTTTTTATTTCCTATTTAGCTTCTTTCTACATCAAACATGTCTGTGATCCTTCAGGAATAAATATTCTAAAGACAGCTGGATACAGTAGCTTGAATCTCCCACATGCATCTTGACATTCCCCGATTGCTGGGCTAAATATGTTTCTCTTCTGCCTGGTGTACAATGAGTAATCATTTTCCACAAACTCTCTGCAGTCTGCCTTTTTTTTAAAAATGTTCCCTTTCTGCCACAGTTTTGTCAATGTCAACTCTTTTTGCTAGTATGAGTGCATCTTTACTAATAAAAGTCATTGGCTCCTTTCTCATTGTCAGGTTTTGTGCATACACTTAATGTGCCCTTTCAGTTAACAAAATACTGCTTGGAGTACTAGTTCAGTTGCTTATTTGTGCTTTAATAAAATTAGTACAGTCTGTTCCTTCCAGTATCTCTGGTACAGAAGACCATCTCTCTCTTTTTTTTCTCTCTGCATACTCTGTCTTCTAACAGTGCCATTGTTTGAAACCACTCTTCTTGAGATGCCTCATTCATCCAACATTTTCTTTATTTCAACCTCTGATTTTTTTGCAGCTTTATCAGTTCCATTTGAATAGGTATTTAAAGCTTTTACTTTTATAACCTTTTGTTATTTGAGTTGATGTACTCCTTCAATGTTGTATTTATTTTAATCACTTCTAAGTACATTTAATTTATTTTTTCCTCTAAATTGTTGGAAGCCATCACTTGTATTAAAGTTGAAGCTTTAACTGCTTTTGCTGAACAGCTCCAGAATTCTTCCCAGCCATTTGTTTTCTTTTCACCTTTTCTGGTTGAATTTCTTTTAGGTTCTCTAAATTTCTTCTTTGTTGCCATTCAGGTAGTGTGCTTACTACCAGTAGCTGAATTTGACCCAAGCTGATAACATCACTGGCTCTTATTTTTCATGTTCTGTTTTCACACTGGGAGATCTGAAATTAAGTGATCAGTGTGTAGCCATCTTGGAAGTCCCCTTTCCTTTAAGATTTTGAGCAAAATATTCATTGGTAGCATTAAGTCTGAAAGACCTTTATTAGCTGTTCCTTTACCTTGTTTTTTCTCAATTTATTTTGGGCAAATACTATCTGTTACTGTGTAGATTTCTTCCTGTAGTATATATAGACTTTTTGTCTTCATTCTCAGCTCTGTAAACATGTAGGTCCACAGATTTGATGTTTTTTTATAACACTAGATGAAATAAGTTTAAGAAAAAAGACCTCTGTGGTTGGTTAAACAGGGAGATGTTAACTGTTCAAAACAATCATCGCCTAGATCTATATAGTGATAGTAGTATACATTTTCTTTCCAAAATGAATAAGAATGCAACAGAGACAACAGTGTTTGAAAATTTTGTAGCTATAGAAGTCCCCCATTACAACCCTTCTTATTTGCTGAAAACCTTGTGTCCTGGTAAAGATAAATGTTTTCTAAAATACATTTTACGCATTCACAAGTTAAACTGATTGTCCGTCTTTTTTTCTAACATGACCATGTTGCAGTCAGTGCTCAACTGTTGGAGGATCTCAGTAAATACAGCACAATATTAAAGTAGCCAAAACTTATCTTGAGACGGGGTTATAAAATTTAGATTGGCTGAAACCCTCATAAAAGAGGAAAAGCTTCTAATGAGTTATTTATGCAGATTTTCTGTGAAACTAGCTATAGACTCAGTATTTGTGCATCAGGCTTATTACATGAACATCAAATCACCATCTGTTAGTCCTTCCACAAGCATCTATATCACAAAATCCTTTTTTATAAACGTGTGTAGCATCACTATTAGAGATGTCAGTATAAAATTGTCTTCACATACTACTCTGAGGCTTTTATAATGACTTTAGATGTCCTTATTAATGCCTTTCACCATTTATATTTGGCCGATGGAGTTCTAGAGGAGCAGGCCTATGTGTTTTTTGTTTTTTTTTAAGTGAACCATTATATAAATCTGTTGTTCCTCCTTTGTAAGTGCTTTTAAAGACTGCATGACAGGATTAATTTGGGCCAAAATGAAGTTGTTTTTCTGAAAACACCTTTACTGTTCTCATACCTTTTGAATATTGTGGGTTAAAATACCTTTAACTCCAAGTTTTTGGTGTACTCTGTGATAGTATCAACAACGTTGCCACATCAGCTAGAACAAAACTAAACCCCTTTTTAACATCTGCATTTGCTGACTTATGAATTTAAACTTGGTAAATCAGAAATATTTTTCATGTTAAGTCTTTTTTCCAAAATATTTGTTGATTGTACCAATTCTTTCTGTTGTGGCTGTTCAGTGTTTGTTGCTGTAATTGTTTATTATAATTGTAGGAGTTTAGCTTTTGTCCTAATCTGTGATGGAGAAAATATTTGCACTGTAGGCTCTGAAGTGTCTTCTTTTCACGATAGGTGTGCTACAGACACATTTGAACATGGAATCTCTGTATTCTTTGAACTCCTACTGGTTGTTGCACTTTGTTTCTTTGTTGACATGGAGCAGGTGTCAATAAAAAAAAAAGGCATTTTGATTGGCGTTTACAGGGAGTGGAGAATTCTGATGGCTAGCATCTGTTTCTTACTCCTGAAACTTTGGCTTTATAATCATTTAATTCTGTTGTCAACTTTCTTTTCAAACTTTTGTCACAGCTTCTCCTTAGTAATTTTATCAGAATACCTAGTGATTTTTATCTTTAAACACACTGTTGGACTACATATTCATTTTATCTTTAAACACACTGCTGAAGATATTCTGGAGAGATTGAGGTAAATAAAAACAGGTTTCTCGCTTGAGGTTACCATGAGGGTGGAAGTCTGTATTTTATTGCTAGGGTTTGGTCTGAATGTGATGAAAAGTTTAAGCTGTTAATTAAAGGTGTTGATTCCACTGAGACTGTGAAGGACAGTGCTAAAATGGTGGATAGAAGTCATCATAAGTCATCTGTATTATTCAACTTCTAATGGTCTGTAGTACCAATATTTTTGTTAGTAACAAACAGTCTGGGCCAATATTTTACATGTATAGGACAGGTGCACATAATGCAGTTGTTTTTGTGTAGGAAAAACTAGTAATAGTTTTATAGCAAAAATTTATGAATGTATTTATGCAGTGAAACTTGTAAAACTGAGAACCTTTTTTGTAAGGCATTGTGGTTCTTGTGATTCTTTACAAAGTTTGTATTTTATGTTTTGGTGAAGACGTAACTAGGCCCAAGAGGTAGAGACTGACATTTTAGAACTGACAACATTTTATTGGGAAACTTTGAATCATATAGATAGCCCAGGATTAATGACCGCGTCTGTTTTAAATGCCTGATGAAAAAATGTGCATTAAAACACATTTTTATATATGTTTTTTTTTCGTGTGTGTGTGTGTGTGTGTGTGTGTGTGTGTGTGTGCATTTTTTTTATTTTAATAGACTTTGTGTTTAAATAGGCCATTATATATAAGTTGCTTTATTAGTTAATTAATTGAATACTTCCCCATGGCCATCCCATCAGTTCTTCCCCTGCTAGATACCCATTAATTCTCCAGTAATTAGTAATACCCAGATCTACTGGAGTGAGAAATATCAAGGGGTGGTCATACAAGCAGACATCAGGACTGCTTGTACTCCTGGTAAAGGGTGTTTTCTATTGTAATGGCTTAAATTATCCCTTGTTGGTGACCGGTACTTGTGACAAAGCAAAAGATTGCCTCTGTCCTTTTGTCCGTGCATACGTTCTGCCCATGTGCCAATGAGGGCTGCCATTATTGCCTTGGGTGATCATGCCTACTTCCTGCCTGTACCAGCTCCCCACATTCTGACATGCCCCCACCCTCCAGTAGAGGCTCTGCCAGCAAAGTAGCTGTTACCATGTCTTGGTAACCAACAGCAAAATGAATCGGCTATTATTTTGGGTAGGAGATGTCTCATTTTCTGTCTCCAAAGTGAAATTTGCTGTAGATAAGAGTCCTTCTCCCTAAACTAAAATATGCCCTACCCTTAATTGCCTTCTACTTCAAAAAGAACCTCACTAAATTCCTGACCATTGCAGACATCTACAAGTTCATAACCCTCACGTCCAGAAGGGAGAACAGTGCTACACCCTGGATAAAGTGCACTGGCTGCACATCCAACAAATAACAGCTCTCTTCTCTTGGCTTCATGATACTGAAACTAGTCAACATTTTCACCAGCAGACTGTGAATAAGTCTATGAACCTAATCATATGCCTTTCCACCAACAGCCCCAATCTCCAAACACCCTGCACAAAACTAAAATACACAGAACATTCAGTTCTGTTGTGGGCCTCAAAGTCTGAAAGAACATCCCCAGCTAAATCAGTGATGCTGTCATGTGCTACCTTCGGGAAAAAACTATATGGATTTCTCTTTATACAAGTCCAGTGCAAATGTCCTCACAAAGGTGTAATGACATAACCTCCCCTCTTCCCTCTAATGAGCTTGAGCTGAGCTGACTTTGGTGCCATGCCCTTCAGAGCTTTCCTTCTGCTGAAGATAGTGTTACTGTACAGACTTTCAGGAATAGACAGTTGGCTTGTTCTGTTCCTTTGCTGAGAAGTCAAGTTCCTTTTTGGGAAAATTAGTATTTACCATACACCAGGCAGAACAGAAGCAAATTTATCCTAGCGATCACTGAGTGGTGAGTGGCATAGGTGAGATTCAAGTTGCTGTATTCATCTGCCTTCGAAATATTTTTCAAAGTATTAGTTATTTTTGATGCGGAACAGACAATACAAACATTTGTCCAACAAAAAGTGAGCCAGCAAACAGAAGGAGACTCTGCTTGTCTTTATTCTGCTAATAAAGCTCCTAGAGAGACTTTGCCAGTGAAACCTTTTCCAGTGTTCCAAAGAAAAATGATTGAGAGTCAGGAAAAAAGACACAGGAATTGACAAGAAGAATCAGGAGTACCTTGGACATGAACTGGACTCTGGTGTTGGGAGATGGAGATGAACAGGAAGACCACCAGCAACACTGAAATTAGTGAATGATGCTTTATAATCTCAACTTTAATCACATTTGTGAAATATGGCTTTACCCGAAGAAGTGGAAAGATTGTACTTTTGATTTTTTTGGTAAGGTTGTGGGAGACAGAAGAGCATATATCCCACTTCATCATTAATATTTGGAAGGACACGGACACTAAAAGGAAAGGGAAAAAGTAACTTACAATTTTGGTCTTCACAGTATCTGTGTAAAACATTTCACAAAATTAAATTGCATTTTATTTAGTAAAGAATTATCAGTTGTTGTTATGTGCAATAGAAATACTAAGTTAACAACTACCTTTTTTCTTCTGTTTTGAGTTTTAAGAAATATAGGCATTACAATGTGAAAAGAGAAGAAAGACTGAACAAAAGCATTTTTAAGTTAAATGTAAACTCCAGCTTTTCCTTAGTGTAACACAACTGTTAAGTTGCTTTTATCTCTATAATATGATCCCACTACTGTGTAGGTACCTGAAACCTGCTTGTACTTTATGAAAACTTTCATTTCCTCACTTTGGTATCAAAGGAAGGGAAAGACCACCCACTTTTTTAAGCTTAACTTCTCACATAGGTTGCAGAGGAATTTGTCTATGCTTGCAAGACATACCACAGACGCAGAGAAATTTTGTAGTCAAGAGCTCAGGTTGCCGTAAACAAGACAGATGTGTGAAACTGTTTTCCATTGTCTGTCTTTATTACAGAGAGGAAGAGAACATAAACTGTTTCACAGCTGTTTCCAATGTAACTATACCTTTCATAGCAAAACAGAGCTGTTAGATCAGTCAGTGTGGTTTTAAAGGCAGTTGTCACTTCTTTTGACAAATTTACATAGGCAACATCACAGTATTGAAATGCTAAGTTTTAAATGCTTGTTGTTTATACTATACATTTGAAGATGACTTGATTGTAGTATCAAAGATTGCTGTGACTTTGAGAAAGTTAGAAATATTTTTTGTAATTCTTGTAAAGTATTAATACATTTACATAAGTGTAGGGGAAAGAGCTGTCGATTCATCTTGCACTACAAAAAGATACTTTGAAAAAAGGCTTGCAATTTAGCAACTGTTTTGGATGCAGCTGTATAATTCCTTAGTGTTCTATAAAGCAAGCCCTGAGACACACACAAATGAGTGTCATTCAAAAGTAAAAGAAGCAGTCCTGTTAGAGACAGTATATAAGATGACATTGACTGACACACTAATCCCATTATCTGTTAGTGGAATGAGAATACACCGCTACTTCCTTATGACTTGTATGAAGCAGACTTGAAATGGATTGTGGAAAAGATGCTTGGAAAAAAATAAGATCACATTGGTATGTCAAGTCCCACTTACAGCCATTTTGCAGAATACATATTACAATTCTATAAGAAGCAGCCGGAGTGATTTTGAGATGTTTAAATAATGCAGATAATGCAGATAACAGAGAGAGAGTGAGTGAAAATAGATTTTTTGTTTAGTTCTAAGGCAGAGTGTTCCTTTAATATGCTGCAATCTTGGATTGCTGAGATGGGGGATGGAATGCAAAAGTGTACAGGTTACCCAAATGAAGATATTTTTGTTTTTACTTTTGTATATGTGACTGTCTTAAGTGTTTTTTTTTTTGTGCAAACAAGTAAATACCTTTAAGCAAATAAGTGTTTAGTGTGATTTGAGAAGTCTGCAGCTGAGGGCAGCTGCACATTTTGTTCTTATGTTTCCGTGGAGACAAGCTGACTTCAAGGGTAGGCATTGAAAGCTAGAGCTTTTTTAAGGCTAAAAGTTAATGTTTTCTGAAAGCATGCAAGCTGTTTTTCATATCTGGGAGGGGAATAAAAATAAGGCAAAAAATGTTTGTGTAAGTAGGAGCATTGACTGTAACGTGCCTCAGCTTGGATCATTTTAATTTTAGAATAGGTAATGTTTGTGTGTGCAGCTGTCAATTTGGGAAAATTGTTCCTGTCAGGCGGGTTAAACTTATACATAATTTTGTGTGCTTGTTGTAAGTTAATAGTTTATGGAAATGTTCTGGGGTGTGTGTGTGTGTGTGTGTGTGTGTGTGTGTGTGTATATATATATATATATATATATATATATATATATATATATATATATATATATATATTACAGTTTTTAAAAAGTCTTGTAAATTGTGACATGTTCAAATGGAGATAACAAGAAACAATTGTATAAAATATTAACCTGCCATACATTAGTGGGTGCATGTAACACAAAAATTGGGAAAGTATGTCATACATAATAGATGGGAATGGCTACACTAGCAGTATTATTTTAGAATGTCAGTGGCCTCAAGTGTAGATAAAAATGCAAGCGCAACTGAATTATATTAAAAGATGCAGAGTGCAAATGGCAATGTGATATGGAAGAAGTGAGGATGTGAATTTGATGATGAAAGGATTTCAGAAGGGATATTCAGCAGAGTATGAGGGAAAGAAGAAAATGGAAGTTTTCATACTAATTGCTAGAGGAACTCCAATAGTGATGGAAGAGAAAAAGGATAATAGTGGTAGATTTATGGTAGTAAGGGGCTACTGGCAAGGGAGGAGGATTACTCTGGCATGTATTTATTTTCCTCCTAAAATTGCTATTGTGGAGCTTAAGAAATATTTTGAGAGATATTCAATTTTCAACAGAGAATATTACTTATAGGTGGGGTCTAGAATTTGATTTGTAACAGTGAAGCTGTATCTGAGGGACCTTGTAGGGAAACTATAACAAAAGAGGGTAGATGTCTGAAGAAATTTATGAAAATATTTGGTATGGAAGACATGAATCCAGGATTAGGAACTTTGAAAGAATTTACATGATATTCCCTAAGGTTCAGCTTCTGGGGTAGATTACACAGAGATTATATTTCACAGGAACATGTGCATTTAATTGAAGGCATCGACAGACAGTTGGTAATTCTTTTACATCATGTGCCAGTAACAGCTAAGATAAAAATGCAGGGTAATGAAGTAAAAATGAGACACTGGCACATTCCCACCTACCTGTTAAAAAGACAGGAATTTAAAAAGTGATGGAGGAAATTATTCAAGAGTTGTTAGGGTTGATATAATTTTTTTCAGAAGTTATAGCTAGTGAGTGGGATAAAATGAAAGTGGTGTTTAAAAATAGGGTAGAAATAAAAAGATGTTAAGTAATGGGAATTATTTAAGAGGGGCTAACAAATATTAAAGTATTACAGAATAAGTAGAATCAAAGAGTGCAAGAATAGGTGCAACTGCACACTGCTAAAGAGAAAATGTGTATATCCAGATAATATGCGTGAGTATGGAAAGATTGCTGTTAAGTAACTGTTTTTTGATAAGTAACTCCAGAGTGCAAAAACATTTTAGCATAATGTCTTTGGCAACAGGAAGTAGAAAGGGTTCTTGCCAAACTTGGGGGATCCTATAATATTAAAAAAAAAAAAGACATTATATAGTGGTGTTAGAGATATAATGGAAACTTTATGAAAATTTGTATAAAGCAGAGAAATGTGGAAATCCATGAAAGAGGACAAATGGAAGTATGCCAACATTAGAGGTAGATGAGTTACAACAATTATTAGTTAAGACAGGAGGAGAGAAGATAAAAATGGTGACATACAGTCAATTTGCAGGAACTTCACCAGGAATAGTTTAGTATTCCTATGGAAGTTTGGAAGCTAGGAGGAAAGAAAGGGATAAAGATCTAGAATGTTTTGTTTTAACAGTATTTTAAAATGCGGGGAACTGCCAGTATCCTAGAAGAAAGCTGTGGTGGCTTAATACTTAAAGACGGTAAAGATCCATGAGACCAAGCTTCATATAGACTCATTTCAATTTTAAACCACGAATATAAAGTGTTTGTTTATAATTTCTAAAAGAATTGCAAAACTGTTGCCAAAATTGATAGATGTGGATCATTGTTTTTTTGCGGAAGGAAGGGAAACATTTGACAATATCAGCAGAACAATAATGATCAGAGGGAAGCAGAGTGTAAGAAAATACGGCTGCTGTTGGTAGAAGTTGATTCATAGAAAGCATTTGACAGAGTAAGTGGGATTTTTGAGTAGGGTAATGGAAGTATTTGCATTCCCAGATATAATAACGAGGTTAATTAGAAGGATATAAGAGGGATTGGAGACAAATTATTAAAAATTAAAGTGGGAGGGTTCTGAACAGTGGAATCAGGCAGGGGTGTCTTCTTTCCCCTTTATTTGCCTTGCATTTAGAGCATTGGACAAAGAAAATAAGCGACTCAGAAATTCAAGGATATAATTGAAATGGTAATCAGGAAAAGCTTATTTTATTTGCAGATGATATTTTGTACCTGATAAGCCATCTCAGTGGTATGGAACATCTTGCAACTATTTCAAGTGTTTTCAGGATATAAAATTAATGAAAGTAAAATTAAAGGCTTTATCTGCAAACTATGTAACCAGACGTGAATTGATTCAGCAAAACCCATATTTATGGGAAGACGACAAAATTAAGTATTTAGGAGTATGGGTTGGTAGGTATTATGTTATGGCAGCTAAGGGTATGTGGTTCAAAGGTTAGTACTAAGCTAACTGCCCTTGTGGGCCATTTTAAGCCTAGCCAGTTACCCCATGTGAGAATCAAACCCTGCACCTTGTGTCTGCAAGGTAAACACCTTAAACATTATGCCATCCTCCCACCCCAAACATGACTACCAAGTCTCAAACCCATGACCCTGTACACTATGTACCAGTATACCATCTGAGCTAATAAGAGACTAAATAAACGATAATTTAAAAACTGAGAAACTGGACATTCTTGTTTATGGATAGCAAGACGCAAGCAATAAAAATGTTTTAAGTCCCTTTTTTTAGATACAGGTCAGGCATGTTTTTTATAAACCAGACGAGAAGTTGTGGCTAATAATAAAGAATTTTGTGTGGGAGGGAAACAGGGCAAAGTGGAATTAAGTTGTTTTTCTGCTTAGAACAAGGTGGTTTTGGAATACTTCATTTGAAGATATATTTTATGGCTGCACAATTAAGGCTCGTGTACATAACACAAGCATAAAGTAGCATAAAGTATTCTAAGAACTAAGCCAACCCAAGGATGAAGAAGGGAAATTTTGCTGACTTGGTTTACTGCAATTAGGGATATAGAGAATAGGCAAAAGTTGGCTGGAATTTTATGGAGAAAGCTGGCAAAGGAACCAAGGTATTTGGTTCATAGGTTTCATAGGTTCATACTAGGCTATCTGCCCTAGGGCATTTATAAGCCTAGCCAGAGTATGTTTGGCTTTCGCCACCCATTTTAAATTAATTTTGCTATGCCCTTTTTTGAGGTTAGTATACTGTGCCTCTGTCTAACAGTGACACAGAAGTGATACCCGGGGTAAACCTACGATCTCCCATCCACTCATCAAGATTCCTCTTGAAGAGAGTCAATGAGGGACTCTGCCTAACCTGGACTGGGATTTTATTCCAGAGTGAAGGGAGCCTCTGGGTTATGAATCTGTCCCTCCAGCATGTCCTATTTACTTCAGTGCTGAGGTTCAAGTCTCTCGAGCGTGTAGCTCGATGGGATTTGGATTTTTTGAGGTGCAGCATGTCCCTTAATTCCGGGTTGGACATGGCTTTATACGTCAGGCACAGGTCGTCTCTGAGCAGGCGGTGTGCCACTGAGTAGAGCTGGAGTTTGTTTAACCGGGCAGCATATGGCATCTGTTTGAGCCATTTCATCCTCTTGGTGAGGTACTTTTGGGGTCTTTCCAGTTGCTGCAGGTGTTTGGTAAGGTACATCCCAAAAGGGGCATTGTACTCTATTATGGGCCTGATGAGGGATGAGTAAAGAGGCACGATGACCTCCCCTAATCTAGATGTGAATCCCTTCATGATTAGGTGGGCTATATAAAATGTTTTTCTAACCACTTTGGCCACGTGGTTGTCAAATGAGAGATTGCTATCAACTTGGGTCCCTAATTACTTCTTCTCTACTTAATGGATTACCACCTATGTGGTAATTTGTGGGCACTTTGTTTTTGCCAAAGACGGTGACTATACACTTTTTGGCGTTTAGTTTGAGGCCATGGCTCTGGTACCAGTTGTCTGTTTCTATGAGGCCCTTTTGGAGGATGCTTGTGTCGGCTGGAGAGTCGATTATGGCACCCAGTTTGCAGTCATCTGCGAATTTGGTCAGCCACAGTCCTTCTGTGTTGGCCTGTACCTCCGAGAAATATATACCGAACAAGAGAGGTCCCAGGACTGAGCCTTGTGGAATGCCCCTTGTAACTGGTTTGGAGTCTGACATGGCTCCAGCAATTCTAGCCATGTGGGTTCTGTCCTTGAGCCAGTTTGCAACCCATCTAGTGACATAGGGGTTTATATTTAAGCTGGTGAGCTTATCTGTAATGCCCGAGTGGGGTATTGTATCGAAGGCTTTTGCGAGATCCAGGTAGGCTGTGTGGACCACCTTCCCTTCGTCAATGGCCTTGGTGACTGTTTCAAAGAAGTCGACCAGGTTTAAGAGGCAGGATCTGCCCTTAACAAAGCCGAACTGGGTAGGATCCAGTGTCTGTAGGTCCCCAATATCTTTATTTATTAGGTCCATGATGATCCTTTCCATAGCTTTGCAGACCAAGCTAGTCAGGCTTATGGGGCGATAGTTTCCAGGGTCCGTTGAGGCACCACCTTTGTGGAGAGGGACCACTGTTGCTGTATGCCACTCTTTGGGTACATATCCTGTAATAAGGCTGAGATTGAACAGTAGTTTTATGTTTGGGTTTAGCTCTTCTTGGAGTTCATGTAGGACGCAGCCCGGGACACCGTCTGGTCCCATTGATGCTGTGTTTTTTGCTTTGGCGAGGGCGGCTCTTACCTGAGCATCTGAGATGTCGGGGGGGGGGGCAGCACTCTGCTGGGATAGATATTTGCCCTTTTGGTGGGGGGAGGGGGTTTGCGCTGAACCTGTCAGCTAGGATGTTGGCAATGTCTGTGGGTTCGGTGTATTTTTTGTCATTTTGGACTAATTCTGAGCATATCTGGGAATTCCCACCCAGGTTCCTAAGATAACTAAAGAAAGCCTTGTGATTATCCTTAGTGTCCTGTGCAATTTTCTCTCGAAGCTGGCCTTAGACGATTTTATGAGTGCCCTTAGTTTTTTGCTAATACTGATCAGAGATGCCTTCCCTGTTTGGGATTTTGCTCTATCATGTAGTAGCTTCCTCCTTCTATTGTATAGTTTGTTTATGGCTTGGGTCCACCAGACAGGACTTCTGCCTTTGGAGGATCGGGTCTTGGTTTTATTTGGGATTGCATGATCCATGCATTCCTGAAGGTGTTCATAGAATGCATTTATAAAGGATTCTGCGGTCTGGGCTGTATTTTCCACAGGCCCGGGGGCTTTGAAGGATTCCACCTCGGTTTTGAGGAGTGTGAAATTTGCTTTAGAGAAGTTTTTCACTGTGGTTTTCTGGGCAGGGGGTGGGGTCGAGATGTGAATATCCAGTGAGATCAGTTTATGGTCTGATCTTACCAGTGAGGGATACACTTCTGGTCTGGAGCATAGAGTCCCCATGTTGGTGATGATCAGGTCCAGTATGTTTTCCCCTCTTGTGGGAGTGGTAACAAGTTGTTCCATAGCATTTGAGTTTATGAATTCTAGGAACCTTTGGACTAGGGTGTTGGAGCTAGAGTAATGCTCCCATTCTATGTTTGGGTAGTTGAAATCGCCCAATATAATGGTGTTTGGAGAGAGCTTCATATTTTCCAGTGTTCTCAGGAAGGCCAAGTGGGGTTCCTGGGTTTGGGAGGGTGGTCTGTAGCAGGCTATAAACTGGAAGGCAGTATTACCCACTGTTAGTTGCACATGGATAGTCTCTGACGCTTCGTGCTTTGCCACCAACCTGGAGGTGTGGGTATCTTTGATGAATATCGATACTCCTCCTTTTGTGGTTTGGTCCAAGTTTTGGGGCCGAAAAGCATGGTATGAGGTATAACCTGGTAGTGCTGGGGTGCTCTCGGGAGCCCTGAACCAGGTTTCTGTTACTGCACAGATATCGATGTTCTCCATGTTAAGGAGAGTTTGAAGTGCGTGCATCTTGAGGTTTAGACTTCTGGCGTTGAGTAGCATTACTCTTAGTTTCTTATCCCTTGTGATACCTATGGAGGTGGGTTTGTCTTTTGAGCCTTGCCTAAAAAAGGCACTATGGGGGTAGCAAGAGCCTTTGCCAATATATCCGAAAGCCCAGGGGTGACAGGTGCAAGCCATCCCTAGCGAAGCATCGTGGCTTGTCGAGCATATCATCCCAGGCTAACAGGCATTGGATCCCCTTTGAATGACACCAGTACTTAAGCCAATTGTTAAAATTGATCATCTTGTCTTCATATTGTGGCATCATTCTTGGTGAGGGTAAGATGCTACTCAAGGTCAGGGTCATACCGGCCTGGGCTACATGCTCAGAGAGCTCCTCTGTCTCTTTTCATGTAGTCCAGGGAGGTACGTCTCAGGTCATTCACACCAGCATGGACAATGACCGAGTCATATTTGTACTTGCCTTGGAGTAACCTGAGTGCTTGTTTTATGTGGCGGATCCTAGCGCCTGACAGGCTGCTTAACGTGACCTTCTTGTTCAGCCTGGTGAGCAGGACGTCAGTGTGCCTGACGATAGTCACCTATTTCAAGTGTATCAGGTGTGTTGTTTAGCCTTAAGGGCTGTGACTGTTCGGCACACTGGCTTTGTGAGATATGTGTTGCACTTGTTTTGTTTTGGGGTAGCGGTTGCTTGGGTGTCTGCTTTGGAGGTCTCTGCTGCTTAGGCAGATCTTTATTTAGAGCCTCCGAGTATGTTTTTGTGTGATTATGTGTTTGGTTTGCTGTCGTGGTAGGTCTGTGTGAGACTGGAATTGTAGTGATGTGGTTTCCTTCTTCTCCTGACTGGTTATGCCAGTACTGAGTTGAGAGAGCTTAGCCTCCAGTTTGGCTATATGGTTGCATCTCTCACATGTTTTGGAATTTGTTGGGAGGAGGAGAGGGTTGTCTGTGTACATGAGACAGTTGTAACATTGCCTCAAGATTCCCAGGTTCACCAGCTGGACCGGAGAGGAGACTGACAACTGACCTTTGGACATGCTAGAATAATATTGGGAATTCCTTTATAATCGAAAACAAGGGCCAATGGGGAGTGAGGGTGTAGTGCTTTTAATTTTTAGTGCTGACTTATATAATTGCTTTAGTGAGCAAGTGCCAGGTAACTTAAGTGCAATGTGTTACAGGTAATTTAAATGCAAAAATGACAAACAGTAACTTTCTTTCAAGTGAAACAAGGAAATAAGTACAGTAAGCAATGCAGATATCACTAGGGATCCACAGAAGTGCTGAGAAGCTGCGTTTTAGGTGGAATTAGCGTTCCAGGGAAATAACAAGCAAACAAACAACAAGCATACAAACAAAGCTAGATTCAGCAGGCCTGGATCTAGTCTATGCTACAACAAACAAGGTGTACCAATTTCACTAAGAAACAGTTCAAATATGCAGGCACTATAGACCTTTAACCAGAAATTCCCAGCTCAGAAGGGCAGAGTCCAGCCTCTCCTCTCACAAGTGCATAAACCAGAACTAATACACTTTAGGAATAACAGACACTGAGCTCTCAATCAGCAGTTCCCAACTTAGAAGGATGAAAGCTACTTGTCCTGCCACCACAGTGCATGCCACAAAACTTCCTAATGTAAAACAACGGGTCTGAAGCCCAAGTGCTTAATCCAAAAGACTTGGAATGATAGCTACACTTTAATCAAGTTACTACCAAGCAGTAATAAATACAATTGAATACTTTAAAGAATGCCTGGATTAGTGCTCAAGTTATACAAACAAAGCTAGATTCAGCAGGCCTGGATCTAGTCTGTGCTACAGCAAACAAGGTGTACCAATTTCAGTAAGAAGCAGTTCACATATGCATGCACTATAAGCCTTTAACCAGAAATTCCCAGCTCAGAAGGGCAGAGTCTAGCCTCTCCTCCCACAAGAGTGCAGACCACGAACCCTCTACCCTCTTAATGTAAAATAACTGGCCTGAAAGCCCAAGTGCTTAAACCAGAATTAATACACTTTTAGAATAACAGACACTGAGCCCCCCAATTAGCAGTTCCCAACTTAGAAGGATGTAAGCTACCTGTTCTGCCACTACAGTGCAGACCACAAACCCTCTCAATGTAAAACAACTGGTCTGAAGCCCAAGTGTTGAAACTAAAAAGCTTAGAATGAGTTGCACCAAGCAGTAATAAATAGTACTTTTAAGATGACGCAAAAGCAAAATAAAGTAGGAAGAAGCACAAGTACAGTAAAAGCAGATGGATTTTTTTTTTCAGAAAAGTAGCAAAAGCAGTAGTAAATACAATTCTCATGCAGTGCAAGCTGGCACACTTGAATATGTAGCAATATTAGTCCACACACAGTTTGAAAAAATGTAATTAAATTAAAAAGGAGTAAAAGCAAGTGTAGAAAGGGTTAATTAGGTAGAATGCGGTAAAGAGATGGGCCTGGGGGAGTGTCTTAGATCAAATCTACAGTGGGGCGGGCACTGCAAAAGCCACCAAATTTCTACAACCAAGAACTGGGAGGGGGTGGGGAAAAACAGTTTCATCACAGATGTGAGGAATGTGCAAATTATAAAGCCAAAAAATATATAATGTTCTCTCTCTCTCTCTCTCTCTATATATATATATATATATATATATATATATACATACACACACACACAGACACACACACACAACAGATATCTAAGCAAACAATTTAGCTCTATAATACAGAATAATACAGAGAAGTATACTCAGCTCTATATATTTGCAGATAGTTCTGTAAGGCTGTCTCTCAAGCTAAGGTTCCAGTTTGAATGCAGATTGTTAATTAACAGGACACACAACACTAGCTCAATTATATAGCTGAAGACAAGGCAGGAAAGGAGGAGGGGTGGGGAAAAAGTTTCAACACAAATGTGAGGAATGTGCAAATTATAAAGCCAAAAAATATATACTGTTCTCTCTCTCTGTCTCTCTCTCTCTCTCTATATATATATATATATATATATATATATATATATATATATATATATATATACACACACACACACAACAGATATCTAAGCAAACAATTTAGCTCTGTAATACAGAATAATACAGAGAAGTATATTCAGCTCTATATATTTGCAGATAGTTCTGTAAGGCTGTCTCTCAAACTAAGGTTCCAGTTTGAATGCAGATTGTTAATTAACAGGACATGCAACACTAGCTCAATTATATAGCTGAAGACAAGGCAGGAAATGAGGGGGGGTGGGGAAAAAGATTCAACACAGATGTGAGGAATGTGCAAATTATAAAGCCAAAAAATATATACTGTTCTCTCTCTCTCTCGTATGTATGTATATATATATATATATATATATATATATATATATATATATATATATATATATATATATATATATATATATATATATATACATACAACATATCTACGCAAACAATTTAGCTCTATAATACAGAATAATACAGAGAAGTATACTCAGCTCTATATATTTGCAGATAGTTCTGTAAGGCTGTCTTTCAAACTAAGGTTCCAGTTTGAATGCAGATTAAGAGAGGAAAGGTAATAGAATGGGAAGAGGCCAAGAATACATTTGGAATGAAGGCTATAGACTGCATTTTCTATTGGGGATTGATATCAGTGTATATGCAGAGAGAAAGGAATAGGGAAATCCTAAGTGAAAGGCCTGCACTGGCGCAGTTTTTAGTTCGAGCTAGAATGGGAGCTGCTGTTAAAGACACAATTAATAGGGCGTATAAAATATTGCACGATAAATATAATCTGAGGAGGTTAGAAAAGATTGGGAAGAGAGACCGGATAACCAGTTCATAAGGAAACAATGGGAGGACATATGCATGGCTCCCAAGTATGCAACAAAGTCTACAAGATTTAGGAGTTTTGCTTGTAAGTGTTTGTATAGGTGGTTTTTATACCCCAAGCAGGTTCCAAAGTATTTTTCCTCGGATGGCAAATGTTGGAGGTGTGAGAAGTGACTGTGGGCATATGTTTTGAGAGTTTGAGTTGGCATACAGAGTACTCTGTCAGAAATACTGGGTGAGCAAAAGGATGTAACTAAGAATTTTTTTTGAGCTGGGATACAAGATCTGAATTGCCTAGACATAGTTGAGCATTTCTACGCTCAACCATGGTGGCTGCCAAAAAGGAAATTATTAGAAGATGGAAATTCAAAATCTAAACCAAAAGTATTGAATATTGTAACAGAGATAAAAGAAGTGGAAGTGGGATCTATAGAAAAGGGTAGAACAAATTGCATAGGAAAAAATAGAAATTGTGGGAACAATACATGCAGATTTATGTTTTGGAGCTTGAGTAAACATATGTGATGTGTAATGATTATACTAGGAATGCATTTAATATGGTCCATTTTCTTTTTTATAAATGTTTGCCTGTTTCTTAAGAGTAAAATAAAGATGTTAAAAAGATCTGCGTTGATATTGATCCGCTATATCTGATTAGCGTGACTAATGAAGATAGCCATTTTTTCCAGTTCCCTGGCCCCCAAGATGACCATCAACCCTCCTTAATTAAAACTCCATTGATCCATTTGTCTCTTCAGGGGCAAAAAGCTGCATGCCCATTCTTTTTTCTAGGGGTGAGGGTAGAATGCCACTGAATTGTTGTCATTTCCTACAGGAGATAGTGCATTTTTGATTATGTACTTGTTCTTTTTGCATGGTTTGTGACGTCCACTATTGCTTTTCACAGGATGCACATGTGGTGTACTGCAACTACAGATGTGGTGTACTGCAACTACAGATGTGGTCATCTTGTTGCAATGAGATGAACCAACCATGATGTGCCCCCAGATGGTAATTACCACCCCTTTCCAACCTCTCCTAGGCCAACTCCTGCAGCATTCTGCTTGATGGTCAAATGTGTGTCATGTGGTTCAAAGTCGGACCTTTATCCCTCAATGTGTGTAGAGCCAGCAGGAGAGAGTATTACCCTTTTCCTACTATAGAAAAAGAAGTCTCAAATATGTCAGATGCTAAGTTTTATTCAGTGCTAGATGCTAGCCAGTATAAATATCACCCATGTACACGCATTTATTTCAAGTACTACATACATATATACATACATTATTTATCATATGCATAATTTCATGTGTGTGTGTATATATATATCTATATATATATATATATATATATATAAGAAATGGTATTCTTGTTTGTCTTGTATGTCTGCTGAACAGTTGTATAAGAAAGCTTCATTACTGAAACAGAATGTCGGAGATAAAAGAATATTGTAATGGCATGCAGTCTTTCTTGTTGTTAATCTGCATGTAGTCTTATAATGCGTCTTTTAGCCTTATGTCAGATTAGTCTAAATACCAGGCAGGAAGCAAAGCTAGATATCAAAATATTTTATTGTATTTTTTGTGCTGTGGACTGTTCTGGAACTGTGACTCGAAATGTGAATCTTCCTTCCTCCTGTCCACATGAAGGATATACTGTATTATGGCACTCTTTATGACTTTGTGTTTCTTTTCAGGAATGGATAACCAGACTGTTCTGGCAGTGCAGTCTTTGTTTGATGGCCAGGGGGGAGTTAGTGATCCTACTGCCCAAACAGTCGCTACCACAAGTGCTGTACATACCATGGGTAAGTACTTGCTTTGTCATATTTTTTGTAGCATAATTTTTGTTTACCATTTAACCCCTACTTTATTTTTAGAAACTTCAGCTTGCTGTTGATGAAAATGATGCTGCATTTATTTACCATTTAACTAGATAAGTACAGCGGTCCAAAGACCGTTTTCAGACATGTCCAAGGCCTTGTGACAATAGTATTCAGAACTGCAAAAGTATGTGCAATATAATAAATGTGAGTAAAATATATAACATCATTGTGAGATATATTTAGTAGATGTGTGTGTGTGTGTGTGTGTGTGTGTGTGGTTAAGGCAGACATGACAATTAGAAATATAAATTATATTTGGTAGTACTAGTATTGCCTGCATAATGTACTCGTATTGAATGCATCAAATTTTCAAGTGGGCATTATATTAGCTTGTTAATAATCCAATGTTATAACAATGTCTGTAATGTCAGGCATGATCTTTTATACTATTATACACTGATTATGTAAGGATTCATACTTGTTATATGGTTCCTATATAAGAATTCATAACAAAGCTGTGTTGTGTTTGTCATTTTAGCCAGGTATATTAAAGCAATAACATCATTTGCCTCCGTTAGATATTCTTTTTAAAGTTTAACTCATTAACACCTCTGAGCTGCAGAATGTCACAGTTGTTGCAGCATACAATCATCCTTACCTTCCTCAGCATTTTATAAAAAAATCATCTTAAAAAGCATGGGCTAAACAAATCTTGTGGACAGTAAGGGCCATTAAAAAACAGCAATGTTCGTAGTAAGAGCTCTTCTGTACAATGGTAATAGCCAGTTTATTCACAGTTTTTACATCAGCACTGTAAAATATTATAGTGCACACAAACCCAGAATTATATTTTCTTTGATACAAACCAAACATATAGTGTCATCAGTTTTATTTAGACAGATATGAGCTTTTGCTTGAGTGAGAAGTGAAACAATATGCTTATTTGTGTAATTAACGGTATACGTAAAATGCTACGTACAGTGCAAATATTGATTACTTTTTTTCTTCACCATCATCTAAGGTTCGGAGGCCTTACTTAGTTTAGAGATCACTTGGTTTTGGAACTATTACTGTGCATGTGAAAATGATGCAATATCTTCACAATTACTAGCAAATAACTATTAATGTCACTAGTATAGTGTATTATAACATTGACTGTTTTTCTGTCTGCTACCATGACATTTGATATGTCACCCCATCCCCCTCATAACATGCAGCTGTCTGATGAATGTATGACTGTAAATATGAACATTTGAGTAACAAGTAACAGTAATATCTTCACTGTGGGCCATTTTAAATTAACAGTGTCATTTTCTAACTTACACCTTGCACTTTCTTATGCTGCCTGTTTTAAACTCTATGATTACAACACTTTAATGGTGTTCAGATAATCTATCATTTGATCACCGCTGTAGTAGCGTTAGCTGTATGAGTTATTTCCTTCATGGGTTACAAGATCTGGCCAGCTTCCAAAGCTTAAGGGTACCTTGTACCGGCTGAAACCTTTAACTAGTCTGAGCAGAGTTGAAGAAAAAGTTGTTTGGGTGCCAAGCCCTTCTGAGCTTTCCTGCCTCTGAAGAATTCTCCTTTTGTGGGCTTTCAAGGATTGATGGTTCCTTCTCCATTGCTCTGCAGATAAGCTCCTTTTGGGGAGGGCAAACTTCCATATCTTATTTTTGACAGAATGTTAACTTTTTCTTTGAAATTATTAATCTTAAGCTAGGAAAAAGTGTTTTAATAGACTGTCACATTACTTCTATTCATTTTTTTTACTGGGACAGTTATTTTTATTGAAAAATTAAAAGTTTTTTAAAACTAGTTTTTCCTGTCTATAAAAGTTTTATTAAATTATTTTTGGGGTCTAGACCAGGTGTTTTAGCTTTTTACTGTGTTTTTTGGTGGGGAAAACAACTTTTTTATTACCTACCTGTTTCACTGACTACTGCCAGGCTTCCCTAGGACACACGCATCTTTTTTGGCTTTACCATGCATAAACTACTGGTTTCTCAGATCTTCCGTCTTCCAGCCACTAGCCTTTGCCCTTTATCAGACTACTAAATTGCCTCAGCCACAGATGGGTTACTCTGCTGTTGCTGTTTTGGTTCCTCAGACCAATCATTTTTATTCTTGTCTGTCTCTGGTGTAGGCCCTATTATGGACCAGAGGCTAGATACGTCCTTAGTAGCTGTTGGAGCGCCCTTTGTGAGCAAAGGGATAACTACTCTTGTCTGTTTTGGAAGAAAGTGCAGAAAATGCCTCTTTGCCTTGCCAGATTGGGATGTCTGTCCCATTGGAGGTTTTGCCTGTCAGAATAGGCCTAGTTATTTAGAAATTCTTGTGAAAAAGAAGCAGAAAGTTAAACATTTATCTTCATCTGCCTTGGTTACTTTGGACAGATGTGAGTTAGTGGGCTTGGCTTAGGGATTAGTTCAGACTCTTGACCCCTACCAATTCTGGTGTTACTAGTAATAGGAAAATGTTTCTTTACTGTTTGAGGATGTTCAAGACACTGAACAAGAAAATTAATATGTGTAGGAACATCATCTGTTTTCTCTCCTCAGGTTTCTGATTCTGAGGAGAGTGCTGCTTCTGGAAGGACTTTCTTTTGACACCACATTAAGAATGAATCTCTGAGATGTGAACATTGGCTGTATATGATTTTTCATTGCTAAAGTGATATCCTGACCCCGTGTGCAAAAATGGGGAAAAGGGTTGTGGATGGATGGAATGAATCTGTTGTTTGAGTGGGAACATAATGATTTTCAACTGTCAAAGAAATATAATTTATTGCAACTGAAATTTCCTGAACATGCACTAGTTCTTCCTGTTCTAGCATTGGCGGATACATTTATTAGAGACTGCAACTTACCTGATAGCCAGTCTTCTGTCCCTAAAAAAGCCAGTAGATCGTGTAAAATTCATCAGACTTTAAAGCTTCTTTACTAACCCCAGATCAGACCCAGCAGTGATTTCCTTGGTAAATCCAGCTGCTGCTAAACATCTGGTAAATGCTAATCCTTTTCCCCTTGACAGAGATAATGAAAGCCTTTGAAAAATTTGAACACTAATTTTTAGAATTTTTATTGTCAGCCTTGCATGCTAAAGTTTATGCTTGTCTCTTTTGAGAATTATGAGGAGCATTATGGCTTTCCGTTGACTGTAGAAATAAATCAACTATGTGTAGTCTTATTGTTTCCGCGTCTTAAGTGACTAAACATTCTTGAAAGTGTGCTTATGATTCAACTGATGCCACTTCCAGCGCTGCTGTTACTGGAACTGTTTTGAAAAAGTTTGCTTGGTTGCATACATTAAAACCTTCCTGAGGATATAAGAGTTCTTCCATGGAAAAGTTGTATTTGGACCATCAACTGCAGAGGCCTGTAAAAATTGAGTACATATTTGGAAGACATACAATACTAGCCTAGCCAAACAAAGTTACCTACAATTTAGAAATCAGGCTAGGAGACAAACTAAACTCGATATACAAAATTACTTCCTCAATATCCAAAACAAACATTCAAAAGATCCCCAAAAGTTTTGGCATGCCATTAACTCTCTCCTAAAACCAGGCAAAACTACCACTCTCATTCCTAACTCCATGAATGACAACAAGGACATTGCCTCCTAATTCAATCACCACTTCACAGAATCCATCTTGACACTATCCTCCCAACTATTTAACAACAGCCCTACATGTAACCCAGCCAAATGCCCTGACAACATCCCATCCTTTACATTCTCACCCGTTCCCACCTCAACAATTAAACACCTCCTAAAACTGAAACCTACCACCCTTGCCGCTGACAATCTACCATTCAGCTTCCTAAAAATAGCTGGTGAATCCTTATCCTACCCTATTTCTATTCTTATTAATCCCTCCATACAAGAAGCATGTGTCCCACAGTTATGGAAGGTATTGTACATTATTCCACTACATAAAGGTGGAAAGTCTTACGAATACTCAAATTATCGCCCCATTGCCATTCTATCCCCGTCATCTAAAATACTAGAGAAATGTATACATTCTCAGGTAACACAATTCCTAAACTCACACCATCTCCTCTCCCCCACACAGCATGGCTTCTGACAACACCATAGCATAACCACCGCTCTTCTTTCTTTCATCAATCTGATCAACCAACATAGAAATAATAACTTTGTATTTGCAATATTTCTAGACCTCTCCAAAGCATTTGACATGGTTTCACATTCCTTATTACTAGACACCCTGACATTCCTATCCTTTGCCCCTTCCACTAAAGCCTGGCATTCCTATCCTTTGCCCCTTCCGCTAAAGCCTGGTTTAAAAGCTATCTGTCAAATAGGCAATGATCTGTCCAATGGCAACGTGTACTTATCCCCCTTACTCCCAACTACTATAGGTGTATCACAAGGCTCCAGATTAGGCCCACTTATTTTCTCCATATTTACCAATAATCTCCATACCACTACACAGCATGCTTCACTTATACAATACGATGATTCAACTCTTATCTGTTCAGCTCCATCACTTCCCACCCTACAACAACTCACCCAGGAATCCTTTAGCTCTGTGGAAAGTTGGATCACTCAGATCCAACTTTTACTAAACCCTAATAAAACCAAATTACTACTTTTCACCCCCAACAAAACCATTTCCACCCCTCTATCCTCTCCACAAATGGCACTATTATCTCTCCCTCTGACCATACCAAACTTCTATGCATTGAAATTGATAATAATCTATACTTCGTCCACATTTCACAAACTATCAAAAAAGTCCATAAAAATTGGAACACTATGTAGGCACAGGAAATCCCTCCCAAAACGAGCACGGATCATCCTAGCACAAAGTCACCTCTTGTCTACCCTAATGTATGCTGCTCCAATTTTTACCCAGCTTAGAAAACTTGACATTGCCAGACACGTGGTCCTGCAGAGTGGTCCTAGCTACAGAGAACTCAGAAAAGCGACTACTTTCTGAATTTAAGTATCTTTGCTTTTTTTCACTTGGAATAGCTTCTGTAGCTTACCCTGAACAAGCTTAAACTGTTTTTTAGCTGTTTGTTGCATTATTTTAAAATCTGCACTTAAAGTTACTTTTTAGTCGAATTTGATCAAAAGTTTGTTTGTTTGTTTAATTTAACTGTTGAGGCTGCCCACTAAAGTGTGCTAGCCTGTGTAACTGATTTATCACTGTTTCTGCATTTTCTGTGTGTTTCTATCAGAAAAATAATCCTTGTTTTCCCGCCTCTCCTCGACTAGTTTAGACCAGTTTACAGGCATTGCTGTATTCTGGGCTGTGGTGTAGTTCCTGTGTTGTCCATTACCTTACTTGGATAGAAGGAAGTTTCTTTGCTCACCAGTGGGAGTGGGGAGCCTTGAGCAGCCTACCTGTCCCTGTAGGAAGTGACCTCAGCACAAGAGCTGTAGTAATTGGTTGTTTTGGACCATTTCTAGCTCTTTTGTAGTTCCCTGTTTAAAATCCGCCTCTGGGCGTTTTTTTTTTCTGGCTATACTGCTCAGATAAGCTCCTCGTGGTCCTGCAGAGTGGTCCTAGCTACAGAGAACTCAGAAAAGCGACTACTTTCTGGATTTAAGTATCTTTGCTTTTTTTCACTTGGAATAGCTTCTGTAGCTTACCCTGAACAAGCTTAAACTGTTTTTTAGCTGTTTGCTGCATTATTTTAAAATCTGCACTTAGTTACTTTTTAGTTGAATTTGATCGAAAGTTTGTTTGTTTGTTTGTTTAATTTAACTGTTGAGGCTGCCCACTAAAGTGTGCTAGCCTGTGTAACTGATTTATCACTGTTTCTGCATTTTCTGTGTGTTTCTATCAAAAAAAACAAAAAAATAATCCTTGTTTTCCCGCCTCTCCTCGATTAGCTTATACCAGTTTACAGGCATTGCTGTATTCTGGGCTGTGGTGTAGTTCCTGTGTTGTCCATTACCTTACTTGGATAGAAGGAAGTTTCTTTGCTCACCAGTGGGAGTGGGGAGCCTAGAGCAACCTACCTGTCCCTGTAGGAAGTGACCTCAGCACAAGAGCTGTAGTAATTGGTTGTTTTGGACCATTTCTAGCTCTTTTGTAGTTCCCTGTTTAAAATCCGCCTCTGGGCGTTTTTGCACGGTTGTGTGCATAGCGCAGCGCCGGTTAAACAACTTCTGGCTCCGCCAAGTCTGCTCTTCAAATTTTCCCTTAAGGAAGCTCTACTCTTAGTATAAACAGACTACTCACTATATTATAAGCCTAGCACTTGTTCTCAAAACTTCTCTACTAAGTAAGCACTTTCGTACTAAGTAAAGCACTACATCTACCTACCACCCCTGTGAATATCCACTTCCCTTAAAGGCACAGCACTCCCTTATACTGTTCTAGCATGTCGAGTGGTAAGATGACTGGCTTCCTCTCCAGTTCAGCTGGTTAATCTGGGTATCTTGAGACAATGCTACAATTGTCTCATGTACACAGACAACCCTCTCCTCCTCCCAACAAACACAAATACATGTGAGAGATGCAACTATATAGCCAAACTGGAGGCTGAACTCTCCCAACTCAGGGCTGGCATGACCAGACAGGAGGAGATGGTAACCACACACACAACAATCCCAGTCCCACATAGACCTACCACAACTGCAAACCAAACACATAAAAACACAAAGACATACTCGGAGGCTCTAATAAAAAAAAAACTTACCAAAACAACAGTGGCTCCCAAAGCAGACATCCAAAAATCCACCATCTCAAAACAAAACGCATGCAACACATACTTCAATAAATCAGTGTGTCAACCAATCACAGCCCTTAAGGCCAAACACCATGCCTGATACACTAGTAATAGGTGACTCTATAGTCAGACACACTGATGTCCCGCTGACCAGGCTGAACAAGGAGAGGGTGACTGTGAGCTGCCTATCGGGAGCTAGGATCCGCCAGATAACACACGCACTCAAGTCACTCCAAAGCAAGTACAAATATGACTCCGTCATTGTCCATGCTGGCGTGAATGACCTGAGACGTACCTCCCTGGACTACATGAAAAGAGACATAGAGGAGCTCTCCGATTATGTAGCCCAGGCTGGTATGACCCTGACCCTGAGCAGCATCTTGCCCTCACCAAGAATGATGCCACAATACAAAGACAAGATGATCAGCTTTAATAATTGGCTCAAGTACTGGTGTCATTCTAAGGGGATCCAATGTCTGTCTGCCTGGGATGACATGTTGGACAAGCCACGCTGCTTCGCAAGGGATGGCTTGCACCTGTCACCACTGGGCTTCCGGATATTGGCTAAGGCTCTTGCCACCCCCATAGTGCCTTTTTTAGGCAAGGCTCAAAAGACAAACCCACCTCCTTAGATAACAAAAATGGAAAAAAACTAAGGGTAATGCTGCTCAACGCCAGAAGCTTAAATCTCAAGATGCAGGCACTCGATGCACTCCTCAGTATGGAGAACATCGACGTCTGTGCAGTAAGTGAAACCTGGTTCAAGGCTCCTGAGAGCACCCCAGTGCTACCAGGCTATACCTCGTATCATGCTTTTCGGCCCCAAAACCCGGGCCGAACCACAAAGGGAGGGGGAGTGTCCATATTCATCGAGGACACCCACATCTCCAGGTTAGTAGCAACACAAAGCATCAGAGACCATACAGGTGCAACTAACCATAGGCAAAACTGCTATACAACTGGTAGCATGTTACAAACCACCCTCCCAATCTCAGGAACCCCACTCAGCCTTCCTGAAGACATTGGAGGATATGAATGCATCACAAAGTACCATCATACTGGGAGACTTCAACTACCCAAGCCTAGATTGTTACATTATTCTAGCCCTAATACCCTAGCCCAAAGGTTCCTGGAATTCATAAATTCAAATGCACTGGAACAACTAGTCACTTCTCCCACTAGGGGAGATAATATACTAGATCTGATCATCACAAACATAGGGACAAAATGCTCCACACCGGAGGTATACCCCTCACTAGTGAGATCTGACCGCAAACTAATCACCCTGGATATACATATCCCACCTCCACCACCAGCACAAAAGACCACAGTGAAAAACTTCTCAAAAGCAGATTTCACTCTTCTTAAGACTGAGATGGTATCCTTTAAGCCCACTGAGCCAGTGGATACCACATCCCACAATGCCGAATCCTTCGCAAATGCTTTCTATGGACATCTCCAAGAATGCATGGATCATGCAATCCCAAATAAATTCAAGTCCCTCTCCACCAAAGGCAAGCGTCCTGTCTGGTGGACCTCAGCCATTAACAAATTGTATAACAAAAGAAGGAAGCTACTGCACGTCAGAGCAAAATCCCATAAAGGGAAGACATCTCTGCTCAACATTAGCAGAAAACTACGTTCTCTCATAAAAACATCCAAGGCCAACTTTGAGAGAAAAATCGCTAAGGACACTAAAGATAACCACAAAGCCTTCTTCAGCTATGTTAGAAACCTGGGCGGAAACCCTCAGATATGCTCAGAGTTAGTTCACAACAACAAAAAATACACTGAACCCACAGATATTGCCAACATTCTGGCTGACAGGTTCAGTGCATATTTCTCCCCTCCCTCACCCCCAAAAGAAGAAATACTTATCCCAGCTGAATGTAATCTCCCTGTCATCTCAGATGTCCAAGTGAGAATCGCCCTCAACAAAGCTAAAAACACAGCATCAATGGGACCTGATGGTATCCCGGGTTGCGTGCTATGTGAACTCCAAGAGGAGCTAAACCCGCACATAAAAATGCTATTTAACCTTAGCCTTACTACAGGATATGTACCTGAACACTGGCATACAGCAACAGTGGTCCCACTCCACAAAGGGGGTACCTCTACAGACCCTGGGAACTACCGCCCCATAAGCTTAACCAGCCTGGTCTGCAAAGCTATGGAAAGAATCATTATGGAACTCATATGGAACTCATAAACAGAGACATAGGGGACATACAGACACTTGACCCCACCCAGTTCAGCTTTGTAAAGGGCAGATCCTGCCTTTTGAACCTGGTTGACTTTTTTTCGAAACAGTCACTAGAGCCATTGATGAGGGCAAAGCAGTCCATACAGCTTACCTGGACTTGGCTAAGGCCTTCAACACAATACCCCACTCAGGCATCATAGATAAGCTCAACAGCTTAAACGTAAACCCTTATGTCACTAGATGGGTTGCAAACTGGCTAAAGGACAGAACCCATAAAGTTAAAATCGCTGGAGCAATGTCAGACTCAAAGCCAGTCACAAGTGGTGTCCCACAGGGATCTGTCCTGGGACCCCTCTTGTTCGGCATTTATTTCTCAGATGTTAAAGCAAACATGGGAGGGTTGTGGCTGACAAAGTTTGCAGATGACTGCAAACTAGGTGCCATAGTCGATACACCAGCGGACACATACATCCTACAAAAAGGCCTCACAGAAACAGACAACTGGTGCCAGAGTCACAGCCTTAAACTAAATGCCAAAAAATGCATAGTCATCCCCTTTGGGAAAACAAAGTACCCACAAATTATCACATAGACAGGAACCCACTGAGTATAGAAAAAGTAATCGGAGACCTAGGGACCCAAGTCGACGGCGACCTCTCATTTCACACCCACATTGCCAAAATGGTTAGAAAAACATTCTACCTTGCACACCTCATCATGAAAGGATTCACATCCAGATCCAAGGATGTCATTGTACCCCTATACTCCTCCCTCATCAGACCCATGATTGAGTACAATGCCCCATTTGGTATGTACCTCACCCGGCATTTGCAACAGCTGGAGAGACCACAAAAGTACCTCACCAAGAGGATCAAGGGTCTCCAACATATGTCTTATTCTGCCAGACTAAAGAAACTTCAGCTCTATTTAGTAGCATACCGCCTGCTCAAAGGTGATCTCTGCCTGACGTACAAGGCCATGTCCAATCAGGATCTGATGGACATGCTCCACCTCAAAAAATCCAAATCCATCAGGACCACGAGAGCTAAAGACTTAAACCTTGGCACAAGTATGAATAGGACATGCTGGAGGGATAGATTCATAACCCAGAGGCTCCCCATGCTTTGGAACAAGATCCCAGTTCGTATTAGGCAGAGCCCCTCACTGACTCTCTTCAAGAGAAATCTTGATGAGTGGATGGGAGATCGTAAGTTTACCCCAGGGGTCACATCTGTGTCACTGCTAGACAGGGGCACAGTAAACATTCTATTATATAAGGGGACCTTCATTGTGTCACTACTAGACAGAGGCACAGTATTCTAAATTTATTCTGTGCATTTTTGTACCATTTCATGGGGTGACAAAAGCCACATCACTATGGCTAGGCTTACAAATGCCCCAGGGCAGATAGCCTAGTACTAAACTATGAAACCATGTTATAACAAAATCACCAAGTTCGCAAAGAACTCCACCTTTAGAACCCACCATTGCCAGGCTCCAAGGGAACAGCAATGGTTGGAACTTCCCCAGCTACTAATCTATCACCAATTAGTCATTGCCTACAATGCGGTAAAAAAAAAAAAAATATATATATATATATATATATATTTATTATTCAGCTGCTCTTACTGTGTAACTGTCTTAGTTGCTCTTCTGCATGCTGTTATCTGTTCAGTCGCTCTTACTCTGCACTTATTACTAGCCTTCTAATTTACTGCCTTCTGCACTTTTTTTTTAGTCATGTGTTAATTTAATTTCCCTGTAGAGTCTGCATGTCCTTCCTGTGGCTGTGTGGGTTTCCTCCCAAATCCCAAAGACATGCTGTAGGTGGATTGGACACTCTAAAATTGGCCCTAGGTGTGAGTGCATGCGTGTGTGTGCCTTCTGTGGAAGGCTGGGCGCCGGGCTGGCAACTCGGCACCATAAAACTCCACTTCCAATCATGAGCGGACAGGTGATCTGCTGTGGTGACCCCTAACCGGGGAAAAAGCCAAAAGAAGAAAAAGAAGTTAATTTAATTGCATTTATTTGAACTGTATTTGCCGTAGTGTTGCTACACACTCGGGTGTGCTGGCCTGCACTACTGTTTGAATTGTATTTACTGCTGTTTTAGCTGCTTTTCTGTAACAAAAAAAAAATTCTAAGCTTGTTTCCTGCCTTTCCTGTAACTAGTCAAGTCCAGATACAGACTTGCTGTATCTAGAACTGTTGGTGAGCTTCTGAGCCCCCCCAAGCCTTTCTGTGTTGGAGGGAAGCCTTCTAGCTTATCAGTGGGAGTGGTAAGCACTAGGTAGCCTGTCTACCATGGGAAGAGTGGGTTTTGGCCGTGAAATTGTAGTTCATTGGCCGTTTGGGCAGTTTTTCCATCTCTTTCTACTTTCTGGTTAAAAGCCCGTTTTGTGTTTGGTCCCCGCCTTTCCAATAACTAGTGTAGTCCATGTACAGAGTTGCTGTATCCAGGACTGTTGGTAAGCTTCTGAGCCCCCCCCCCCCAAGCCATTCTGTGTTGGAGAGAAGCCTTCTAGCTTATCAGTGGGAGTGGTAAGCACTAGGTAACCTATCTAGTACAGGAGGAGTGGTTTCTGGCCCATAAGTTATAGTTTACTGGCCGTTTGGGAAGATTTTCCATCTCTTTCAACCTTCTGATTTAAAAGCCTGTGTTTGCGCTTTAAAAGACCACATCTGTCCTTGTTTCCCATCTTTCCTGTAACTAACCTACTGGATAGCACTAGAAAGCCTTAAACTGATACAAGCCTTCTAGCTTAGAAGAGAGACTTTGGAGTGATTAAGTATCAGTTTTCTGTACTTTCTTGCTGTACTTAACTGTTTTCCGCCTAAAAGTAGATTTTCCAGCGTTTATTGTGATTTAAAAGCTTGTTTTTTTTTCACATATTGTACTTATTGACTGCCTGCACTTTTAAAAAGTTGTTTTTTGTTTAAATAATTTAACTGTTGTAGGCTACACACTAAAGTGCAATAGCCTTTTCTGATCGTTTGTAGTCATTCAAAGCTGTTTTAAGTGTATTTTTAACTGTTTTTACCTTAACTTTTCAAAAAAAAAAAACAAACAAAAAAAATTCCTGGTTTCCCACCTTTCTAAGCGAGTGTAGTCCAGTTTTTAGGCTAGTGCTGAATTCAGGGCTGTGATACTAGTTTCTGAGTTGCCCATAACTTGGATAGAAGGAAGTTTCTCTGTTCACCTGTGAGGGAGGGGAGCTTTGAGCAACCTATCAGTCCCTGGAGGAGTGGTTTCAGCCCAGAAGTTAGTAGTTTATTAGCCATTTTGAGCTAATTTCTATCTCTCTTTCATTTCCCTACTATAAAAACCACGTTTGCACAGTTTTGCGCACTGTGCAGTGCCGGTTAGCTATGGTTAAATTATTCCCGGCTCCACTAAGGTCTCCTCTTCAGTTTTCCCTTGAAACTAGTCTAACTCTCAACCTAAGCACTCAAAAAGCATCTTGCAACCCAGCACTTGCTCAGACCTAATAGCAAGCACTAATATACCCTGACACTGATTGCCCAGCAGGGCAAGGCTCTTTATTCACCCCTCACCAACCAAGCGACTAAGCAGCTCACCCTACTATTCAGGCATGACCAAAGGACAACTTCAGGTGCACTCTCTAGTCCAGCTGGTGAATCTGGGTATCCTGAGGCAATGTTACAACTGCCTGATGTACACAAACAACCCTCTTCCTCCTACCACAAAACACTAACATGTGAGAGATGCATTTATACAACCAAACTGGAAGCTAAGCTGTCTCCACTGAAGACTGGAACAGACAGTCAAGAGGACAAGGCTAACACTTACACCACAACTCCAGCCGCACACAGACCTACTAAAACAGCACTGGCAAAAAATGCACATAAATACGCAAAATCATACTCGGAGGCTCTAAATAAAAACCTGCAAAAGCATCAGAGACCTCCAAAGGAGACACCCAAACAAACCTGCACTTCCGTCACAAACCAGGCAACATGTAAAACACAAAGTCAGTGTGCCGCACAATCACAGCCCTTAAGGCAAAATAACATACCTAACACTAGTAATAGGTGACTCTATAGTCAGGCACACTGACGTCCCACTCACT
Organism: Protopterus annectens; assembly: GCF_019279795.1. Classification (NCBI taxonomy): domain Eukaryota; kingdom Metazoa; phylum Chordata; order Ceratodontiformes; family Protopteridae; genus Protopterus; species Protopterus annectens. The sequence goes on along the minus strand of NC_056746.1, from coordinate 1,235,172,464 downwards.
AGGCTGGACAAGCAGAAGGTTACTGTTAGCTGCCTGTCGGGAGCCAGAATCCGCCACATAACACAAGCACTCAGGTCACTCCAGAACAAGTACAAATATGATTCTGTCATTGTTTATGTTGGTGTGAATGACCTGAGACGTACCTCCCTGGACTACATGAAAAGAGACATGGAAGAGCTCTCTGATCACAGTGGTGGATCCAGGAATATGCAAAAGAGGGGACACAGTGTGGTAAGTCAACTACTGGGGTAGAGAGTGGGAAAATGGAACACTGGGTTTGGGGATGGGGAAATGTCACCTTAAGATGCTTTAACATCATGCACATCCAGCATACAGCAAATTTACAGACTGTACCGTTTTTTTTCAATGTATGTACATATGACAGTAATCTGTCCTTTGATAGTCACATTGCCACAGTAGTCGGGAAGTCCTTCTGCGTGGCGCACCTCATCATAAAAGGGTTCTCATCCAGGAAAAAAAGAGGTCATTGTTACCCTCTACTTGACCCTCATTAGACCCCATTAGAGAGTACAATGCCTCTTTTGGAATGTATCTCACAAGCCATCTGCAGCAGCTGGAAAGGCCACAGAAGTACCCCACAAAGAGGATTACTGGCCTCAAACAGATGCCCTACACTGACAGTCTGAAAAAACTCCAGCTTTACTCCATAGCATATCGCCTACTCTGAGGTGATCTCTTCCTAACATATAAAACTATGTCAAACCCAGAGCTGTTGAACATGCTACACCTAAAGAAATCCCAATCCCTCTGAGATACACGCTCTAGGGACTAACCTTGTCACCACAATAAACAGGACATGCTGGAGGGATAGATTCCTGTCCCAGAGATTTCCCATACTCTGGAACATGCTACCCATCTATATCAAGCAAAGTTCTTCATTAGCACTCTTCAAGAAAAATCTTGATGAGTGGATGGGAAATAGGAAATACACCCCGGGGATCACTTCTGTGTCTCTGCTCGACAGTGGCACAGGAAAATAACTTTCTTGGGAGGTGTAAGCCAGGGAACCTTGTTGGCTAGGCTTACATAGGCCCTCGGGCTGATAGCCTAGTACCTACCGATGAACCTCCGATGAACCTATGCCTGGAAGAGATGATTGGTTGCCCATGGCAAGTCACAGTCTGCTTCCATGGCATAGCTGGCATATGCATTGTTATAAACTAGCAGAGAGTCCCACCGAAGGAAAGATTAGCCATACAAGTACCACAGTAAATTTAAATATTTTTTTTTGTAAATAAATAATGAACCATGTCGAAACAGTGAAGTTTAGTAAAAGTAACACAGCCATTAAGAAAACAGATATTATAGAAATACCCCCATAAGCAAATACTCAGTTTAGTCATGTGCAATATATAAAGTCTGTTGTAACCAATATAGAATTTAAGTAGGAGTGTAAGAAATCTCCCAGTGCTGGAATCAAGAGAAAGAAAGGTAAAATCTATATGGGACACTGTATCTGTTTGACGTCCTAGGAAACCAACTGAACTGATACCAACAGGTTACAGTCCTCAGACACAGGATCTTCTTCAAAAAAGGATCCTTAGCAATTTTCTTGGGAAGTAGTTTTTTTTTTTTCCCTTAGTAGAGCAACTGGGGGTGGAAATGCCAGCATTACTATAACCCAGGTTTGCACCTCCTAACCATTTGTCTGAACCATGGTTCTATCTATTGCAACCATCTCAGATGGGAAACCAGTCACAGACTGCTACTTCATCATGTGGAGGTTCTTCTGCTTCTTTCTAGGATGCACTACACTAGTGGGATGATACCTGGGAGAAAGCGTCAATACTGGCAAAAGATTCTGCACCTCTGAGTTCCCCTGCACCTGAAGGGTTTGGTTCTCCCATACTCTTGTGTCATGCAGAGGTGTGATACTATGACAACTCCAGAGGGCCTAGAGGTAACAGAAGGTGAATAATCTGTCTACTGCGGAGTCACAAGCTGTAGGCTGAGGCATATTTTTTATTTATTCTTTTGTTTTTAAGTGAAGATGAGGAAGATGGAGAGGGGTGGCATGTCAATCAGGAGACAAGAAACTAGCCAGCTGAACATCAAATACTGGCGGCACAGTCAGCACAATAAGAAGATGGATTCTCCCTTTAAACAACAATTTAAAGATTATTTCGGTAGGGACACTATTCTGAATACACTGAGAAAATGACAATATTTTCAGTAACACAGTTCAAAATACAAAATCCCCCTCTTTAAAAAAAAAAAAAAAAAGTTAGTTTCAGTCCAAAACAATGGATACAGTTTAAAACAGTATTAGACAAGAAATAAATTATAAACTGACAAAAAAATTCCTGTCAGAAATGTTTAACATACAAAATGGCATAAAAAGTAATCTGAAGTCTATTTCTACATGAATTGCTATTCAGAAGATTGCACAAAATAAAACGACAGTTTCAGTAGGACAATTCCAAGCAGAACGTACATGCACAAAAGTCCCCTAACTTAGTAAACATTTGCTAGTTTCAGTCAAAATGAATGGATACAGTCTAAAACACTTTTAGACAACAAATATATCATAAGCTGATAAACAAAACTTGTCAGAAAATGTTTAGCATACAAACTGACACCAAATCACAATTTAAACAAAAGTAATTTTAAAATGCTACAGTTCACTCCAATCACCTCAAATAAACACCAAAGAAAAAAATGCAACACCATTAACTTTTCCTGTCAAAACTTCTAAATGAAGCTTGTAATCAACAGGCCTTCCTGTGCTTGCTAGTCAAAGAAAGAATAGAAGTGTATGCAAAATTTCTCATCTGAGAGAACAGTGAAAGCAACAGAACACACTGTTCAAGCACATACAGAAGAGGCTGTAGACAGGATAGAAAACAGGGAGGAAAAACTTCCAAATAGGAGTTATAATGGAGAAAAAATATAACGAGGTAGGGGTCAATGATGGGTATGGAGTACGTGCAGAGTTTGAGTGTATGTGTGTTTTAGTGCAGTTCTGAAATGTGTAAGTCTGACTTGAGCTAGCAAGCTTGTTTCAGATTGCAGAGATTCTTACTGATAATACAGTGTCTATGTGAAAATGTTTTGGATTTTAAGGATGATATGCCTTCAATGAAGGTTGGACGTCGAGCTGGCACCTCGGCGTTCATGAAAATCTACTGCCAATCATTAGCAGACTGGAGTTCCGCTGTGGCGACCCCTAACCGGGAAAAGCAGAAAGACAAACAAAAACAACAACTTCCTTGGAGCAAAGATTTCTTTTTGGGCAAGTGCCACTACATAAGGTTAGACACTGAGGGAGTTTTTGATGAATTATGCAGTATCTTGTGTGCTCTGACTAACTGGGTAAGAGAGATGTGATGGGTGAGTTCTACCCAGTTTACAGGTTCTGGGGATGTGCAGTGATGGACTCAACTGGGGAGGCATGCAAATTTTCTAATTTTGTTATTAAAATGTTTTGAATTGGAATGAGTTGAGCTTGGTAAATAATGCTGAGGTATAAAGCAGGCTGGGGAGAACGGGGTAGCGGTTGTTATTTCTCATCTGTGGTTATTAAGGAAGGATTTGGCTCTGTCTAGAGATCCCAGCTCAGTGTATGTTTTTACTACTATGACGATATTTAGATAGAAATTTGATTTGTCAATAGCAGTGCCTAGTAATCTTGAGTGGGTGGCAAGTTCAATTTTAACATTGGTAACAATGATTATGTTGAAACTGTAGGCATTTGGAATTGTGTTTTGGGAATGAAATACGAGTAGTTTTGGTTTTCTTTGGGTTTACGAGTAGTTGGGATTTTTGTAACCACTTTTCAATGGAAGTGAAGACAGCCTAGGAGTGGATTGTGGGATGGTTAAACAGGGTGCAGATTGGAGTTGTCAACATGCTGAATAATGGAAGCAGGTTTGGATACCTTTTGTATATCATTTCTGAGCTTGGTAACTTGGGAAATACTTGTTTTGAATGGGAAGCAGCTGGAGCTGGAATTGGAGTCTTACCATTTTACAAACTGGGTGCAGTTTCTGAGGTAGCTGAAGAACCAGTCGATAGAGGAGCATACCAAGTCAAGGAGGTTGTGCCTGTTGAGGAGAAGCTGATAGGAAATCACATTAAAGGCTTTAGATAGGTCAAAGAAGAGAGCTGAGAATGTGGCTGAAAATTCTGCTCTGGGTGACAGTACCTAAGAAGTGAAAAGGATCTGTTTCAGTGTGCTGACTTTGTGTAGAGGAATTATGAAGGAGTGCTGGAGTATAATTTTCACTAATGGATCTATTTGACAAATATTTAGCAAGCTGAGTAACATACTTTGCATTAATGTGTATGTTTCTGAAGGATCAGACATCTGAAACTCAAATGTCTATAATTTAGTGACTTCAATCCTTAACAATTTGTTGTAAAAATTACACATTTTATGATAAACAGATCAAAAATATGTGGAACAAAACTCTGGGCAGTTGAGAGACTGCATGGGTTCAGACAGTCTGGTCCCTTCACTTGTGCTGCCTCTTACCACCCAGTATGACCGATGCAGAGAACCTCTAGAAGATGTGACCCTTATGCAAGGAATGAGGTAAGCTGGTAGGAAAGCATGGTATGCCCCTCCTTTAGTCACTGGTTGAGCTTCTTAACTTCAGGGAAACTACTAGAAATTGCAGATGTGAATGGTCAAGTCCTTCCCTTCTGCACATCAGTAATGTTGATGCTTGTATGGTTATCTGGCTTCAAATAAATGCAAGGCTGTGGCCATTTCCTCCAAGAAAATGTGACATAAAATAGTTTTCAGATACATGGTTGTTTTCTACATGCATTATGCTGCAAACAGTACGCCTTGGAAAGCATTTTATAAAGGCAATATTTACAAACTGATGTCCTAGCCACAAGGACTTGAACACAAAGATTCTGGCTGCAGTCCAAACATTATGGTACCTTGACAGCTGACCAAAGCTGGGTGGAAATCATTTCCAAAGACGGTTCTTACATAACACTACGAGTAGTAGGGACATTTTTCCCCCCATAAATTTATCTGTTGCAAAAGCATATTATTTTCAGAAAGGAAATTGCTTTTCCCCACACTAAATATTTGTGATACTGTCAAGATGTAGACATGATTATAAAGGAAGGGTGGAAGAACCTCATGTTGGTCAGGATCGAATGCAGGAATGGTTAAGAAGAGGCAAATTCAAACCAAGAGATGAAATGTTAATATTGGCGGCCCAAGATAGTAGGCTACATACACATTGGTTTGCAAAGTCTATTGAACATGGTGGAGAAATAGACAAAGGTAGGATTTCTAAAAACAGAATTGGAAAAAGTTGCACATCCCGTTGCTGGTTGTGACATACTAATGGGAGAAGGACTGTGTAATGTAAGGCATAATAATGTGGCAAGACTGTTGTACTAAGGATTGTGGAAACATTATGGTACTGAAGTGGCTGAAAAACACTGGAAACATGATCCACAAAGCATCATAGAAAATGATGAAGTCTACATTACATCCATTACCAACAGTTCAAAAGGTAGATGCTAGAAAACCAGATATAGTGGTCCATGAAAGGAAGACAAAAGTAGCATTGATCACTGAAATCGCCACACCCAGTGACTACAGTATCTTGCATACAGAGAGACAAAGTCACAAAATATCAGGATTTACAAAAAACAAAGTGGAAGAAAGATACCGAGACAGTTCTAATTGTAGTAGGAGCAATGGGACTTATAAAAAAGAACCCAAAAGATTTGGAGAAATTTAAAAAAGGGAGGGTGTATTGTCTCCTTACACATAACTAAATGCAGTCATACATTTTCCAGCATAACTTTAAACAAGGGCATGTTTTTATTTTAGCCAGGTTACAGAAAAACAAATAAGCACCACATTTTCCAACGAAGGGAAATAACCAAAATAACATCTCATTCATCAGAAAATTTACCAACCATATAAAAATATTTAAAATATAAAACTGAGCCAACCTAACATCACCCTTCTCGGACATTTCATGATATCAGACAGATCAGCATCAAAAGCATGGGCTACAAACTATCGTACAAAAAAAAAAAGACAAGATGGTAAAATTTTACACAGACCAGAAAATACAATTAATAATAATGAAAGGTGAATGACATGCACATGGAATCATCTTTCAAAATTCTCTTCAAGAAAAATCTTGATGATTGAGTGGGAAATAGGAATTTCACCCCGAGGATCACCTCTGTGGCTCTGCTCGACAATGGCACAGGAAAATAATTTTCTTGGGTGGCAAAAGCCAGTGTACCTTTTTGGCTGGGCTTTTATAGGCCCCAGAGCCGATAGCCTTGTACCTACCTATGAACAATGAACACACAGAATAATCAAACGTGTGCTAAAAACTACGCAAACGATCATTATGCCATTTGAACATTTTCAGTAGTAAAACATATAACTTTAAATTTACCTCCTCACCAATCTAAAACATCTCCATATTTCTTACCCAGTCAGCCCCGCTAGTGCAACACCCTCAGAATTAAACACACAGCATTGTGAGATTTATTTAACTGTGCATCTATGAACCATTTCAATGTTATACTAACATTTGCAAATGATATCCCATGCTTGAAGCAAATTCAGTTGCCTACATTTCTAACATTTTTAAACAGTTTGAAAATGGCTACTATTATACTAAGTAAGCTTTACATTTTAAAGCTTTTAAAACAGTCAACTCTAGTGATAAATGTTAATATAGTGCAACTTAGTTATAGTTCTCAATACTCCAGTTTCACAAATCTCTGCTTTCTAAAATTTGAACAGGCAAAATGTAAAAATTTGCTAAGACCTTTAAATAGGCATATCATGACATGCTAAAATGTGTTGCTTTCCATTTACAGAATATGTTAAGATTAAGGGAAGTATATAGTTTAGTACTATATGCCACAGAATTTTGCTTTGAAATCTTAACAGAGTGAGTTGAAAAATCATGTCAATATTAAACAGTTTGCATGTGTAGGAGGAAGAGGAATTGCTCTTTTGAACAGAGTATAGGGTTACCAACTTTTCAGATGCCCAAACTGGGTCATTTTTTATGGAAATGTAAAGTTTTGCAGGATAAACTGTACCTTCATTCAATATGAAGAAGTGAACTTCACTTTTTATGCTAAAGTAAAAGCTCAGCCTTATAGAATATGTGTTGTTTTTATCAGTTACAAAATAACTAGAAGAAAGTTAAGAAATATTTTGTCTTAAAATCCTGGGACATTTGACATATTTCATTTTTTTTATTTTTTTTTTTTTTTTTTTTTTGCAATTCACATCAACAAGGACTGTCCCACATAATTTAGGTTGTATGGGCTATCTTTGAGAGATGTGATTTAAACTATTGCCGTAACCCTTAAATTAATAAGAGCAGCATAAGGATCAAAGGCACCGTACAAGGTGAGGTACATCCAGGGGTGTAGACAGGCTTTTCCACTTTGTACTCAAAGGTCTAGCGCTGCTGCCCCACCCTCCATCTGTGCTGCCCCCTCCCCCATCGTGTTAACCCACAGAGGCTTTGTAGTAACCACAGTGTCCTCAGACCTCTACACACACTATAGTAACTTTCTGGGTATGACTCTATGATTATCAGTAAAGTTAAAGAATGGCCACACCTTTTCCAGCCTTCAACACAAGGTATAGCAGCGTTATCTGTACATCTATGAGTGGGGCCAGTTTTACACTTGGTGGGATCCATGGCAAAGGCATGTACTAAGCTTGTGTCAAAATCCACTTATCCAGCCTGCTATGTGGGAGCTGCCAGGTCTCCACTTTATACTTATTTTTCAAAGATACCAAGTTGTTAACTGTGTGTGTGTGTGTGTGTGTGTGTGTGTGTGTGTGTGTGTGTGTGTGTGTGTGTGTGTGTGTGTGTGTGTGTGTGTGTGTTACTGCTACCAAGAAAAATTACACATGCCCAGCAATATTCTACCTGTCTACATAAAAACAGTGATATTTTTCTCACACACACACACACACACACACACTGCTCCTGATAAGCCATGTCTAATGTGAGGTGTACACCATCCCAGGCAAGCCAAGTCTGCAGCAAGATAAACATATTCACACTTACACTGTGCCTGATAAGCTAGGTTTGTCACTAGATGCACAGTCCTACACACACACAACTCATTTACCTACAGGCCAGTTGGAGGAATACCATTTCACTTACAAGATATTTTGTGGGTGTTGGAGAAAATCACAGCACATAGATAGAGACACAAAAACAGAAAAAATATTCAGGCTTCACACCGAAGAAGAATACAGCCAGAGCAAAGCACTGTGAGATGGGAAAACTCACTGTGCAAATGCCAGACTGTGGCACCAAAGGCAGATAAACTAAAGCCACTGGGGCTAGTCTTTGAAAGGTTATGTCTATACTCATATCCTTCAAAAAGTCATTACAAAATGCAACGCAACCCTAAGACTGTAGTTCTGTCCACAGATCTTCCATTGCAGCACACTTCTGAAGGACTCCACAGCTTTAGCCACTTCAAAGCTTGGCACTGTGGTCACTGCACGATACAAGTGAAAATAATATTTTTTTCTGAACTATAGAATATTTTTACTTGTGAAATAAGGAGAACTTAATACACATTCTGGGCATTATTTTCCCGAAACCTTTTTGCAAAGGTAAAATAACATCTGGTGGAAACTAACCATTAGAAAGATATTCTGTTACCTCTAAGATAACCAAAGACATCTCAGCATGATCACATTAGCAAACTGCAGCAATCATTGATACACTATACATACAAACAAACCAGCAAACAAAGATGAGCTACTTTAAAAACTGAATTCACAATGACAAGTTGAAGAGCACTGCAGAGTCCTTTATGCTGTGCTGTTAACTGCCACTGCCAAAAAATACATAAAAAATTACAAAAGTGTCTTTCCAACAAAATAACCTAATGAGTATCAATAATTATTAGCCCAAGAAACTGAAGACAGTACAGATAAATTACACAGACACCCAAAGCAGCATTACAGAAGGAATCAACATCAGACCAACAAACTGCAGCATGTGTGTGTGTGTGTGTGTGTGTGTGTGTGTGTATATATGTATATATATATATATATATATATATATATATATATATATACATATACATACATATACATACATATATACACATATATACACATACATATACACACACACACATCTATAAATCTGTATTGTGAATGCAGCTTCAAATGCAGTCATTTTAATTTCAAATCACTGCTTTTGGAAGCTGAATTCATGACAAATTTATTCCCCTTCTACATTACAAAAGTATTACTTTCCAGCTAAATAAACAAAAAGAAAATGGAGAAAACTCTGTGCAAAAAAGGCACCAATAATCCAGAAAAGCACCAAAGCCATGCCAGAACAAGTCCCAGATGGATTTTTCTGAACCACTCAATTACAGCATAAATGCTAAACTGTCACTACATTTTTGTCTATAACTTCATCAGATGTAAAACTCCATTAATAAAAAAAACAACTGTACAATAGGGTTAGTTACAATCGAAAACACAGTGATGGTTTAGCGTTTATGTTTTAATTGATTGGGTCAATAAATTCATCCTGGGACTTGTTCTGGCATGGTTTGGTGCTTTTTTTTTTGGATTCCAACTAAATAATCATTGATCGAAATAACAAATGAGGCATACATCAAAGATACATTAAACACACACTCACATTTTATGGTACTTTAGTTATTTTTCTACTAAATTAATGTACAAGTTAACAACTTGCACTAAATAAGTAAAGCTTTTCAGAGGTGCTCCTGCATACCTAGGCAGGCTAATCTGCTTGTCTCTTGTTTAGTACCTCTGAGCACTGGAATGCCACACCACTAACAGCCTACTCTCATCCTTACATTCAAGAGCATCTTCTGAAAAAACAAGTTAAAAAAAAGACAAATACAAATATTTTAATGCTCACAAACCCAGAATGATATTAGTCTTTCAAAGTTTCACAAATTGTCATTTCCTGAAAACTGTATCTAAACAAGTATTATTAACCAGACTTGAGCTTTTGTATAACAGCAAAATATTCTTCCAATTGCTTGTTTATGGAAATATATACAAAAACATGAAAAATATGCTTGTTTAATTATCGATCTAAGTACTGAAAATATTTAAAGATGCACAACTAACAAATAAATGCCATGCAATAATTCTCAAGCCACTTGCATCTGGAAATATTGCAAATCCTCATGATTACTAACAAACAAATAGCAATATATTTAGTATAGTGTAGTGTACTATAAAAACATTGACAATATGGTGGCCTTGTCTTCCACAGCTGGGTTTCATACTATGCCCCTGAACAAAATGCACCTCTCTCAGAATATGAAAATAAGAACAAGTGACACATTTCTACAACATATTGTTCTGGATTAGTAATCTGAATGTAATTTTTGCATATACCTTGCTTTATAATGCTACCTAGTATTAGTAATGTTACTGTTATTAATTGGGAAGTTATTCAGTCAAGGAAGCTTTCCCCCCCCCCCCAAAAAAAAAGGACTATTGTGGATGTCATTAGGAACTATGGATGTTATCTAGCAGGAAAAGTTATAATTAACTTTCAATGTTCTAATCCACTTTTCTGTAGACAGAAAAATGTTATCTAAACTCTTTTCTTTCCCTGACCCCCACTTGTAAGAAAAACACAACAGTAGCAGACAAAGCCACAAAAAGCTGTAACAGCAACTTTAGAGTCCATTAATGATTAAAGAAAATTACCAACATTTCATAACCTTACAACAGACGCGAATGCGATAGAACCGGAAATGGCAATTCAAAAAGTTAATATTGCTTTATAAGCACATTCAAGAGGGCTAATGTATGAGCCACAACTCTGTTTAATGGAATAAAACATCCCAATACAGATGCAGTCTGCAGACACAAAGAAATGAAGTTCCATATTGTTTGTGTCCTGCCCTCCATGCATTCAGTATTGCTAACCCTTTGGATTTCCATGACATCTCACTTCTTGCCTGCTGCTCGCCTCCACCTTACAGTGAAAACCAGATCATTTACCTCAGTTTCCCCAGGCAACAGATAGATTATAAATTAAAAGTCACGAGCAGGGCTTACTTTTTTTCACAAAGCGCTAACTGCTGGTCTGGTGTGAAAGTTGAATTTAGCACTTAGCCAACAGGTGTTGGAAAGGGAGGACTGACAAGAGCTTTAGCTTTATTTTTTATTGTAATTTAATTTGCTCTCCCGACTGTCCCAGATGTTCACAGGTACGGTAGTGTGCATAGCATATGCCTGTCGACATTCATGGGTACATTCTTTCAGATGTAACACTTTGGTGGGATTAATTCAAAGGCAGTTATAAATTAAAAAAAAATTACCTCACTGTCTCTGAACACTGCTGCTGTTTTGAGACTCTTACATTCAGGACAATCCAAATTGCTGGACCGTCACAATTAAACAAAACTTCGCTCTTTCAGCTTAGCCACTAGGATTAATTCAATAAATGGCAAAATGTAAAATTTAACATTGTTTTTTTTTTCCTTTTATACATAAAGTCTTTGCACTCTGGGCAGTCAACAAATCTGCCTTTTGTCAACTACAATTGAAAACGCAGTTGAAACAGCTATCCAGGACAGTAGAATTTGATCACATGATGACAACTTCCTATCACAACTATTATGCATCCTTGACGTAACCATTATAAAAAAAAGAATGTAGATAAATTGGAACAAGAAAATGTACCACTTTGGCTGTACATTTTTCCAATTTCAGTTAAAAAAACACTGCATTTTTTAAGTGAGCAGACTTGTGCCACGGCTCTAAAAAGGGGGAGGTGCACGCCCCCGTGCCCAGGCTTAAATCCGCCACTGGATCATGTAGCCCAGACTGGTATGACCCTGACCCTGAGTAACATCCTGCCCTCACCAAGAATGATATCTCAGTATAAAGAAAAAATGATCAATTTCAATAATTGGCTAAGCTTCTGGTGTCATTCAAAGGGTATCCAGTGTCTGTCAGCCTGGGGTGACATGCTCGACAAGCCGCATTGCTTCGCAAGAGACTGCTTGCACCTTGCACCTAGGCTTTTGAATACTGGCCAAGGCTCTTGCTGCCCCCATAGTGCCTTTTTTAGGCAAGGCTCAAAAGTCAAACCCACCTCCGTAAACAGCACAATTAACTCATTCACTCCGGAGAAGCTCAGGAAAAGCTGCCTGCTTAATTCCACCATAGGAACAACAGTGCAGCCTGAGCTCATTTTCAGAAAATCCATTTGTAATACCATACAGAAAACAAATGTTCATAACTCTTTAACTATAAGAGCTAGACTAAAAATGTAAACGCGAAAGTTGTTCAGCAGACACTGACCTTTCCAACAGCGTAAATGTTGATAGTGCATATCAAAGTCATTATTAAATATTTGGCAAGGAAGGCTGATATTGTGCATATTTTTTACCTTTTTGGAAAAGAAAATCACAATATCTTGGTCAATGTACCATGCAGACCCATACAATTTGAATTTAATTTGTTAATATGAATGGCACCTTTAAAATGATACCTTAACTATTACTGTGGGATGTTCCTTTCTTGAGATATTCACAGAAATATGATTAATATATTATTTCTCATAATTGATAAACAAAGCATAATATCTCATCACCTGTAACAGACAGAGCCTAATCATCGTAGAAGTTGTGCATCTGAATGTCAGCTTCAGAATGATGCATCATTTGTGTGATCACCATGTTCCCTTGCAAAGATATGGGCATAATAATGAAGTATTGTAAATGTATAATTTTCATAATCGTACAAAACTAAACAAACTGTGATATCTTTACATGTGTATAGTGCACAGACACAGTTCTTTTACCATGTTGTAAGGATTAACACCGTCTTCAAAATGAGGTATTACTTGGCACACTGACATACTCCCTTGCAAAGTTATTTACCAAACTATGAAAAAAAATAATAGTTTCCATAACCTAATTCCAAACAAACTTTGATATCTGCACATGTGTCCAACATACAGGCACAATTATTTTACCATGTTGGAACCAGCAATACTGTCTTCAAAATGAGGTATTACTTGGCACATTCAGATGCTCCCTTACAAATTTATCTACCAAAATATGAAAAAAAATCATAATTTCCATAACCTAAGTCCAAAACAAACTTTGATAACTGCACGTGTCCCGCATACAGGCATAATTCTTGTGCCATGTTGGAACCAGCAATACTGTCTTCAAAATGAGGTATTACTTGGCACATTCAGATGCTCCCTTGCAAAGTTATTTACCAAAATATGAAAAAAAAATAACTTCCATAACCCAAGTCTGAAATAAACTTTGATATCTGCACGTGTGCAACATACAGGCAATTTGTTTACCATGTTGGAACTATCAATACTGTCTTCAAAATGAGGTATTACTTGGCACACTGACATGCTCCCTTGCAAAGTTATTTACCAAAATATGAAAAAATCATAAATTTCCATAACCTAAGTCCTAACAAAACTAATATATGTACATGTGTACAGCATTCAAAAGCAGTTGTTTTACCATGTAGACACATGATTGTGAATAAACACATTCTTGGTGTAGCCAACATACTGCTGAATGGGTACAGGTAAAAGAGAAAAAGCAATGTAAGGACTGCCACTCCACTAATGAACCCAGGACAGGCATGGGACTTCAGTGGCAGGCAAGGCCATCTGATCTGTCTGATAGCTGTGCTGGCTACCCACTCAGACAGCTGATACAACTGCAGTCTTATGACCTCCTTCAGTGTCGGCAGTCTGCCTTACCTTTGCCTTTTCTCTTTACATGTGTCCATTCAGCACTGGTCCCAATGGATCAAGTTCTGTATTACTAAGCCCTTTCTGTTGTCTAAACTCTACACATGCCTGATAAAAGCAGAATAAAAAAATAAGTATTGCAGGATGGTTACTGACTAAAGCAGAATAAAAAAAGAAGTATTGCAGGATGGTTACTGACATATTATATTGTACGTGCTAGCACTCTCCTGAAACAGTTGTTCTTTCTCAGCATCTTCACCAGCTCCTCACCACAGTTATTTGCCAAACTCATACAAATATATTTTGCACAACATATTTCATAATTACTGGTCCCTACTTGTTCATGGCTGTTTTCCATTCTTCTCACAAGCTGCATATTACCAATCCTGCATAGTTCTCCTCACGCCATTGTGGAGGTCAGTCAAGAACAAGGCAATGCCCTCCTCAGTTAGGTGAACGCCATCCCTTCTGAACAGGTCAACATCTTCTGCGGTGATGCTGCCATGACAGATTGTAGATCCACTGACCCTGTGCATCAAGTCATGCATGAACCCATTCTGTAAACATCTGGCCTTGTGCGATGCCCGTTGACTGTTTGCTGTTTTCCACATCTGTCGAGGAATTATGTCAGACCACACAAAATGACAACGTGGCCACCACGACTGCAGGTGTTCAAAAATTGCTCTGACTTGAAATCGTAGCCTTCCGAGTGGTTGACTGATGACATCATTCCCTCCAAGGTGCAGCACAAGGATGTCGGGCTCAGGGTAGTTGGAACACTTCTCTTCCAATAACTGCAGTACTCCGCTCCAATGCATACCTCTTCTTGCAATCCAGTATACCTTCACACTGGATGTGGGGAAGCTTAAGTTGTACTGCTTTTAAGTTATGGAGGCATGGCTGGCAGCCCAGTGAATGTAGGAATGGCCACATACCCACACTCTCACTTGTCGTTCTCCTGCTAGTGAAGCCATGTCAGTGTCAGAAGGTATATGAACCTGCACAGGAAAGACATTGCAAACAGATTACTACTGATGTTTGACAGATCTATTGGAAGAGTACATATATATGTATATCATAATGCATTACCTGGTTAGACCATCCAGATCTTCACTCCTATCCACAGGGGCATTATTCTTTTTATAAGGTACATAAGTGGTGATGACGCTGCAGAGGTACATACCTACCACCCATGAAAACACAAAATTACACACAAAGACTGACAAGAGGGCACAGAAAGAGCACATGTAAAGATAAAAAGCAGGGTAAGGACAGCCACTCCACTAATATGCCTAGGACAGGCACGGGACTTCAGGCCGTGGGCGTCTGAAGTGTCCCGTACCTGTGCTTGCTACCCACTCAGACTGCTGGTAGCAGCAATGACTCCTGATTACATGCAATGCCAGCACTCTGCCTTTTCCATTTACATATGTCCTTTCGGCAATGGTCATAAGGACTCAAAGGGTGAAGTTAATGTAAAGGGTCTTGCCCTGACCTACATATATTTACTACACCTGAAGGGAGGGAGACTGAGTGGAGAGCTCAACCAAGACAACATGTGAAAAGACTAAGACTGCCCCAGGCTTTGTCTTTTTGCATGTGTCCTTTCCCGGAGGGAAACACTGCATCACAGTGGCAGCCCTGAGGCCATGCTTACCTAGGACAGCAGCACTATGGGACTGAGATGAAGAGTCTCCAAGTTCCCAACTGCAATCCAGGTCAATCACAATATCTATGGATGGCTGGGTATGCCCCCTGTGATGCACCCACCAACACAAGAGCAATTGGCACAGATCTCTGAATAGGAACCTTCCTGGCCTTGGTGCATAAGAGCTTGGCTGGTAACTGGCAAGGGGAAACAGAAAGGGCACATGGAAATCCCCTCTAAATGAGCTAGAGACAATGTATGCACATAAAGGGCACATGTAAATCCCCTCTAAAGGAACTACAGACAATGTATGCAGCAGATGCATCACCCTAGCTCCGAAGAGAGGCCACTGTTGTACTGATATTCATGTGTATATGCATATATGTGCAAGTACATTATGTACATACATATATATTGATATACACACACATCTGCACAGACATATATATATATATATATATATATATATATATATATTTATAGGAAAAAACATCAGGGGTTTTAGAGGATAGCTAGTTGATGAAGAATGAGGGGGTGGCTTGCAATGGCTACAAGCAGAGAAAAAACACAATCTGGCTTGTGCATTCATCAAAGTGATAACGACTTCTACTTATGTGAATAACAGTTACAATAGCTGAGACTTTTACCAGAAAAGTGATAATGACTCACTGCTATATTGTAACTGCACTTATTGCTAATGTGATAATGACCTTCCTTTTAGTACTGCAAAGTTATGCATGCTCAGACAAAGGTGATAATTGCTGCACATAACATGTTGACTAGGCATTCATTATATTACCTTGTGCAGCTGTTGTGTAACACAGACTCATTGTCAGTAAGGAAAACACCTGAGTAATTCAGTAAAATAGTATAACGCTTACATATTTCTGAACCCTTCCTCCCACCTAAATTCCACACATGACTGACAAAGGCAGGAAAAATGCACAACAAAAAATTTAGTAGCTCCATGCTGGCAGTAGTCAACACTCATGCAAGTACTAATCACAAATAGAATAATACAAGCAGAAGTGATTTCTTGTCTGCTTATTTTACATTATATTATTAATTAGTCAATGGTGATTATCTGATGTCTTATATGCTGGCATATTACACTATAATTACATCTATGTGCTGTATTCTAAGTAATGTAACCATATGTAATTTTCAGACTTAATTTCTCAGTTTCCCCAGTAACCGATCCAGTTGTTTGCATTGTGTATGCACAAGCAGCAAAATGGCACAGTAAACTATTTTGCCCAGCGGTCACTTCAGCAGTCAGACCATGTATGTATAAACACTTCCCTGATACACAATGAATTATTTCCCCAAGCAACATCCTCATTACTATGTCCAGGTATACATACACCTAAATGAAATGCTCCCCCTAAACAACCCTTCAGTAACATTTCCTAGTACGTGCAACCGCTAGCATGTACACTTCACCCAAGCAACCCCTTCAGTAGAATGTTGAGGTATGCACAATCACCAAACACTTACCCAAACAAAACGTGTGTAACATTTCGTAACATTTCCTAGTATGTACAACCACCAAAATGAAGCAATAAATAAAAATGGCAATTAAAATGACAGTTGCCCGAGTTACAAGATGTGCTGAAGGACAGGAACCTGTTTTATGGGATCATGATACAGTGAAAAATCAGGAAATTTGCCCTTTCCTCGCTGTAGTGCGATCTCGGAGTTAGAATAGGGTCTATATTAAATCACCGAATGCTTAAAAATCAAACGGTATTTATTCGACCTTTATGTAAGCGAAAGCGAGACTCTTTTTGAAGGGAATTGTATGAGATGTCAGGGGTAGATAATGGAGATAAGGACTAAAGGGCTGAGGTCACTGCAGCTACAGATATGTGTGGTACACAGCTGTTTGTCTTGCCATTAATTATAAAGCATCATCCTTTCTGCCTATCAGTAGCAATCCTGAATGGAAGGAGTTTGGATGTTTTTAGACATGCTAGTGTGTGGTGCACAGTTCCATCTGTACAATTATAAGAATTAAACTCTATCCAGTTCTTTTTACCTAGCAGGCCAAATTAACTCTTACTGTATAGTATACTGCCAAACTGATTACATTTAACCTAAAACCGCAGTCTTCACATATTTTACTGCCGAAACTTAAAACATATTCTAGCCATAAGTTATTGTAGTTGTAACTAAAACTTCTCATTTATCTCTTCCAGCTAATGGAAAAAAAAAACTCAGTTTCAACAAATTCATATTGCCTAACTGCTGTAGTTACAGTTTTTAACAGAAACCAACACATTTATACATAAAAGCAGACCAATTCTCTACACTTCAGCTCTCACCATCCTACTAGTTAGTGCAGTCTAGTTTATAAAATACATCCATTCTTTCAACTTACCCCCCAACTACTAGTTCCATAAAAATGATCATGCTGCATTCTCCAGTTTAAATGTAATTATGGTGGCAGAAACTCGTAAATAATGCCATCTACATGAATAGCAAGCAACCAATAGCTAGGTTAGCCTTCTTCTCACAACAGAATCTCATGCATAAAACAATGCTATCTTGTCTTCACTGCAGAATACTACTATTGTGCAACTTTGGCAATATCTAACCATACTATAGTCTAAGAATCTGGGGCCTCTCCTCATTGTACACTGAGTAGAACCACATGATATCATCATGTTGGGAAAGGTTAGAGATTTAGGGACTGTTGACCATGGGCCAACTTCTAAATACATGAGGGCTCCTGGTGCTGTCTCTCTATGGTATTCCTTGTTTTCTAGGTGTTACAAGTGTGCACAATATTTTATTCTAGTTGGTTAATTTCATGGCGGTAATGTTGTTTTCGAGGCCTTGCCTAAAAAATGCACCGTTTTGGATGCAACAGCCTTTGCACTAGCTGAAAGCCTAGAGGTATCATGTACAAACCATCTCTGGCAAAGTAGTGAGGTTTGTTGACCATGGCTTCCCAGGTTGATGGGAACCCAATCCCCTTTGAATGACACCAAAAACTGAGCCAGTTACTGAAATCAATCATTTTTTATTTATACTGTGGCATCATTCTAGGTAAGGGTAGTATGCTGCTCAAGGCTAGGGACATACCTGCCTGGGACACACAGTGTGAGAGATCAACCATGTCTCTCTTCATATAGACCAGTGAGATACATCTCAAATCATTCACACCAACATGAACTATGACAGAGTCATAAGGTACTTGTTGCTGAGAGATCAGAGTGCGTGAGTGGTCTGATGAATCCTGGCACGGGACAGGCAGCAGACCATGACTTTCTCCTTGTCCAACCTGGCGAGTGAGACATCCATGTGTCTCACTATTGAGTCCACAATGACATGAAAATTTTTTTTTTGAGTGTTACTAATCCATGTATTTTTTGGACGGCACAGTGGTGCAGCGGTAGCATTGTCGCCTCACAGCAAGAGATTCTCCAGTTCAACTCCTGGCTGGGGTGCCTTCTGTGTGGAGTCTGCATGCTCTCCCTGCGTTTTGTGTGGGTTTGCTCCGGTTTCCTCCCACATTGCAAAGACATGCATCTGGAGCCTTTCTCCCCTGGCCTCCGCTGAAAATTTACTTCGTTCCAAGTTGGACTTTCCCGGTTAACAAATGTAAAATAGAATAAAAGAAATAAAATGAAATAAATGTGTACATCCACTTTCTACCACCCTATTATTCTAACATAATAAAATTTGCTTCACCCATGTCCTTTTTCTTCTCCATACTCACTGCCTTCATCTAATCTACTTGGTTCATAATTTTTCAACTGAGAACGTGTTGAATTCATCTGTACTTGCACATATTTGACACATACTGTATTCACTATGGTAACACCATTAACTTCTATCATATACTACACTGCCTGTGAATTTATTTACTTTTTTTATTATACTTGAGATTGTATGAGTATCTACATCTACGTTTGTATGAGAAATTGTAAGGAGCTTAAGGAGTTAACCTATTTTAATTACTAATTTTTTTCATTTGTTATCTGTAAAATAAAATATTAAATTCTCCCACACTGATGCACACTCAGCGCACATACACAACGTACACAATGCACACACGTATACATTTTCTCTCTCCTTTTCTGTCACTATCTGTCTCTGTGTCTCTTTCACTGTCATAAATGCCCATGCAAATAATGGTGAATTTACTTGCACACACACACACACACACACACACACACACACACACACACACACAGACACACACTTTAATACTGAATCATAATGGGACAGCAGACTATAATTTCAAAAAATCAGCAATGCCTTATGTCAAGTGAAAAATTATGGGGATGCTGGTTACTGGTTCAACTATTTTAGGTTTTATGAATGCTGAACATTAGTGTCTATTGGCAACTGTTTCTAACTGGATATGGATATGTATATATATATATATATATATATATATATATATATATATATATACACACACACACACACACACACACACACACACACACACACACACACACACACACACACATACATTTTTTTTTTTGGTTTCCTAGCTTTCACTTTTACAGGGTTCTAGTTTTCCCCTTTCAGTCGTCATGAAAGATATGAATGGCTTTAGTGCTCAGACCACACCCCTTTTTTTATTGTTCTTCAGCTCTGCTTAAGTTGATTAAAGATTTGGGTGCATGGAAGGCACCCTTAAGCTTTGGAAGCTGGCCGGTTGTCATATCCTGAGCAGGCACCCATATAGTTAACACTGCTGCTGCAAAAGTGAGCATTCAGACTTGTTGTAAGGGTACTTTTTTGTTACCGGGCAACACTTTAAATGCAGTTGGTGAGCTCCAAATGTAGTGTCTTTTCATGTCTTTTAGGTGTTAATATAACCAGGTTTGTGAAAAATGTACACGTTACATCTCCTTTTTTTTCAATGTTCCCATTTAATTGTTTTACACACACCTGTTTAGATTAACAGCAAACATACATGGCAAGACACTGGATTTGGAGCTCAGCAACCACGTGTAAATTATGTATCTGGCCAAGAATTACACTGACCACTGTGAGATTCCTTAAACTGAAGATTGTAATTGGTTGCTAGCAAGAGTTTCACATTGTAGTCGTTCTTTCCACACTATGACATATACTGTTCCTTGCTTTGGAGACTAACTTCAGAGCCGTTTCCTAATAAAATTGACCTTTACAAAACGAACACTGTTTATATGATGGTGATTTAAAGCTACTAACAATATCTGTAAACTCAACATGGCCCAACATCGGGAAAAAAACTGAGTGTTGTAATATGCATGTAGTTCTGTAGAAAATGAAAGTTCATGTTGTCCATCCTTGTAATGCTCACATTATTGATTTCCCTTACCCATAAAAAAGCAAAAATGAGTTATTAACATGTAAAAAACCTACAGTTTGTACCTTAGCAGGTGAAATTCCCCCCACTGTTATTTATTCAAAAGACAAACTAAAAAAGCGTTTCCACTCCACTGTACTGTGCCAGTAGTCACAGTAAGTGCTTTACGTGTTAATCCGATTAAACATTGCTTTTCTATAACGAAGTGTGCTATCCAGATTAAAAAGGAAGAAACTAGATGAAGCTAAATTATCTAAATAAAGCCAGCGAGTTGAATAGGGAAGGGAGTGACAGAGGCCTGGCACGGAGGTGTTGTGTGTGTTAGCCAATCAGATCATGAGTTGAGAACTGCATGAACGCGATTTCATTTTGTGTAATTAATGTATGGCAAATATCAGAATAGTATGACAGTTAATAAAAAAAAAAATCTTATCTGTATTTATTTTTATTTCTCTCTTTTTGTAACTTATTGGACAAAACACTTTCAACACGATCGTTCAGCATAAATTCAGTATGTTAACGCGTCTGTTAACCAGGTGTGTGTAACATTTAAAGTTAACAACTTTTTCTTTTTTTTTTTTTTTTTTTTTTTTTAATTATTATAAAGGCAAATCATTTTTACACATATGTGGTTAACAGACATGTTAAGGTACTGGAATTCAGCTGAACGATTGTGTTGCCCCAATAACAGAAAAGTACTGTTGTAAGTTTAGTTACACAACTGTATTTTTATGAAGATAAGTTTGAATTTAATCTCATTCTTTGGTGTCTTTTGCATTTAGGAGAGTCTTATTCTGTATAGTAATTTGAGTGTGTTGAATTTTTGATACCTTTTGACTGCCAGTAATTTTGATATGCTTTTGTGTATTGTTCATCTGTTTTGCTTTCAATTTTAGCATATTCCACATTAAAAGTTTCATTTGGGTATTTTAATATGTGAAAGAAGACACTGGTGACCAGATTTTACTGTAGCAATGTTTTGAACTTTTTTTAAGATCTGAATTTTTATTTATTTATTTTTTTGATTTAATTGATTTTTCTGTTAGTTGGGTAAGGTGAGTTGGTTGAACTTCAGTCATGATCCATATTAAAGGCAACTGAAGCTTGTATATAATAGAGAACATTACAAGTGTGTTCCCATATTTACTGTTGGGCTACATCAGGTGTTTGCTTCAATGAAACCATCTATATAACAATGTAGCAAAATGGAAAACACTAAATGTGCATTCTGTTAAAGCTGCTAAACATGGCACTGATCTGAATAATCCTTTTCAATGTATAAGTGTTGAATTCCCATGATCAGTACAAAGTACATTAATCATTAAACTTTTGTTCAACAAATGAGATAGCTTTATTTCCTCTCTGCCTTGTTGTGATCATTGAGCATGGATATCTGGGTAGAGCAAATGATGGACATCGGTATGTGGTTGAGGAGAAGCAAAAATATGAATACTCTTAGATGGCTTTTAAGAACAGATTAAGAGAGAACACTAAAAATCTTTTATTTTATTATATGTTTGTAACACTACTATGATGAAGGTTATTTTTAAGAATTTTTTTCCCTGGCCAATTTTTTAGGGCTTGTCCAAAAGATTTAGAGATCTTTAAATGTGCAGTCTTATGACTGCCAAGACTTGATGTAAGCTGGAATCAAAACAGCCTTGGCTGTTGCTGGACATTTTAAAAGGCTGAAGACCGCTTCAGGAAAAAGGGAAACTTTTTTGAGCTGCTGCAAGGCCCTGTGATTGTGAATACATTTTTGAGCTGTTAAGATTACTGATTATTTTGTTTTGGTTGTAAACTTAGGTTTGTCACCCTACCCTCTGGCACTTGTTCTTCCCTTGGTTTGCTGTGCTGCAGAGAATTTTTTTTCTTGAGTTAGGATGTTGGAGATTTAGTTTTAAGTCATCACAATGTTCTTTCACAATAAAAGAACTTTGGTTTGTCATATGTCCATCTGCTGTTTCCAAGTGAGACTTATACCATGTAGATATCGGGGTGTATGTAGGAAAGAGTTTAGTACCTCTTCAGAGTAGAATTGTCAAGATAGCCAATTACAGGTGGCGAGGCTTCTAGATTAAATTGATGTAGGAAAGAAGTATTGTGTGCCACATTAATACCTGGGTCTGTCAGAGCATTCAGTAGGTAAATAAGTTGTTTTTTGAAAGCTTGATGTTTTTTCTTGGTGGTGGTAGATGTCAGAAAGATTCGGAACAAGCTGGCTATGTTGTCTAAAGGACTATAAACAGAAAATGATAAAACATGTTTTTGTTTTATCTTGATGTTTGATGCTTTGCAAATGTATTCTACGGCACTCCAAGTAGTCATTACTGTTTTTTTGTTTTAACTCAGGATGCCCTGATGGGGTGGACATACAGACATTTTTTATTCTTTTGGTTCGGCTTCCTTTTTTTCCCATAATGTTTTTCCCATAATGTAGTACGAGTCTGTAGAAGATGTGATTTGCAGCCTAGTTTATGCCAGTTCTTGTTTGAAGTTACTTAGAATGGCTGGACTTGGTATTACTGCTCACTTTAAGAATCTCTAGACAGAGTTTCTAAAACTTGCTCCCAATAACACTTCGTAGTTTGGGTTCTTTGTCATGTTTTTAACATACTAAAATGAGACATTTGTTCTGTTGCTGTAAAGTAGTGCTTAGATTAAAGTTTTTGAAAATACAGAAATCACGTTACTCATTTTGATTTCTTCTGCTGTTATACTTTCTTAAGTAATAGCTCTTATGACATTCTTAAAAATCTCTGCAGAAAGTGGCAAATTAGCTGTAAGTGATAGTGTGTGACCCAGCTTGTCAGAAGGAAGACGTACAAATATCTTGCTGTGTGGGATTTTCCTTGGCCAAAAACTTTAACATGTGATGGTAAAGATTATGTGAAAGCCAGGGAGTATCATGAGATTTAATTTACACACAATATGGTTTGCATTGAGAAACTGAATATGATAGGAATACTGCAAAAGTGCTAAAACAACTTGAGTTGCACCTTTTTATATGTTAATGCAAAGATCATTTCATGGGGAGGAAAATACTTCCTGTGAAAAGGAATTTGTGTGTGTAGAATGTAGTTGCTCTTTAAGAAGATTTACATAATCTGCCAGTTTTTCTAATTGGGATGATTGAATTTAAGCTAACTTTCATTTAGAAGTCACAGTTTGATTTTATTTCTTGGAGCTGCATTGACAAAGAGGGGATGATTATACAGGGATATTTGTGGCTATCTAGCTACCTGTTTTTAAGGGAATGAAAATTTGTAGTGGCTTGTGCTTTTGGAACAAGTTATTTGAGTATGTGACAGGAGTTGGAGTAAGTTGTACAGTATATGCATCCTTATCTACAGCACTGGGGATGCACAAGCCAGTGCATTTCTTTATGCCGGTCCCAAGCCCGGATAAATAGGGAGGGTTGCATCAGGAAGGGCATCCGGTGTAAAAATTCTGCCACGTAACTTATGGCGCGAAAATTTCATATTTCCATACCGGATCGGTCGAGGCCCGGGTTACCAATGACCACCACCAGTACTGTTAGCCAACAGGGTGCTGGCGGAAATTGGGCTACTGTTGGCTGAAGGAGTAGAGGAGGGCGAAGGCATGCCCGAAGGCAGGAAGAGAGGAGGAAGGTTAGGAGTGTAGCAGTGAGGGTAGGAACTTTGAATGTTGGTAGTATGACTGGTATAGGAAGAGAGCTAGCTGATATGATGGAGAGAAGGAAGGTTGATATATTGTGCATGCAAGAGACCATATGGAAGGGAAGTAAGGCCAGGTCTTTAGGAAACTGGTTCAAATTGTTCTATCATGGTGTGGATGGCAGGAGAAATGGGGTAGGGCTTCTACTAAAGGAACAATATGCCAAGAGTGTTTTAGACTTGAAGAGAGTGTCTGACAGAGTGATGTTTATGAAGCTCGAAATTGATGGTGTAATGGTAAATGTTGGTGCATATGCTCCACAAGTTGTGTGTGCGATGGATGAGAAAGAGAAATTTTGGAGCGAGTTGAATGAAGTTGTGGTGAGTGTACCCAAGGGTGAGAGACTAGTGATTGGAGTGGACTTTAATGGGGATGTTGGTGAAGTGAACAGAGGGGATGAGGAAGTGATGGGTAGGTATGGTGTTGAGGAGAGGAATGCAGAAGGTCAGATGATTGTGGATTTTGCGAAAAGGATGGACATGGCTGTGGTGAATACGTATTTTAAGAAGAGGGAGGAGCATAGGGTGATGTAAAAGAGTGGAGGAAGATGCACACAGGTGGATTATATCCTATGTAGGAGGGCCAGTCTGAAGGAGATTGGAGACTGTAAAGTGGTGGCAGGGGAAAGTGTAGTTAAACAGCATAGAATGGTGGTCTGTAGGATGACGTTAGTGATCAAGAAGAGGAGGAGGAGTGTGAAAGCAGTGCCAAGGATTAAATGGTGGAAGTTAAAAAAGGGTGATTGTGAAGTGGAGTTTAGGGAAGAGTTAAGACAGGCACTGGGAGGCAGTGAAGAGTTACCGAATAGCTGGGTAACTACAGCAGAACTAGTAAGGGAGACTGCTAGAAAGGTGCTTGGTGTGACATCTGGACAGAGGAAGGAGGACAAGGAGACCTGGTGGTGGAATGAGACCTGGTGGTGGAATGAGGAAGTACAGGAGAGTATACAGAGGAAGAGGCTGGTAAAGAAGAAGTGGGATTGTCAAAGAGATGAAGAAAGTAGACGAGTATAAGGAGATGAGGCGCATGGCAAAGAGAGAGGTGGCAAAAGCTAAGGATAAGGCGTATGGAGAGTTGTATGAGAGATTGGACACTAAAGAGGGAGAAAAGGACCTGTACCGATTGGCTAGACAGAGGGACAGAGCTGGGAAAGATGTGCAGCAAGTAAGGGTGATAAAGGATAGTGAGGGAAAGGTACTCACAAGAGAGGAGAGTGTGTTGAGTAGATGGAAAGAGTATTTTGAGAGGCTGACGAATGAAGAGTATGAGAGGGGGAGAAGGTTGGATGATGTGGGAATAGTGAATCAGGAAGTGAAACAGATAAGCAAGGAGGAAGTAAGGACAGCTATGAAGAGGATGAAGAATGGAAAGGCTGTTGGCCCAGATGACATCCCAATGGAAGCATGGAGGTGCTTAGGAGAAATGGCTGTGGAATTTTTAACTATATTGTTTAATGAAATTTTGGAAAGTCAGAGGATGCCTGAGGAGTGTAGAACAAGTGTTTTGGTACCTATCTTTAAGAATAACGGTGATGTGCAGAGCTGCAGTAACTACAGAGGGATAAAATTGATCAGTCACAGCTTGAAGTTATGGGAGAGAGTAGTAGAAGCTAGGTTAAGAAGGGATATGATGATTAGTGATCAGCAGTATGGTTTCATGCCAGGAAAGAGCACTACAGATGCAATGTTTGCTCTGAGAGTGTTATTGGAGAAATACAGAGAAGGTCAGAAGGAGTTGCATTGTGACTTTGAAGACTTGGAGAAAGCATATGACAGGGTGCCTAGAGAAGAGTTGTGGTATTGTATGAGGAAGTCGGGAGTGGCAGAGAAGTATGTAAGAGTGGTACAGGATATGTACGAGGGTAGTGTGACAGTGGTGAGGACTGCAGTGGGAGTGACAGATCCGTTTAAGGTGGAGGTGGGATTACATCAAGGATCAGCTGTGAGTCCTTTCTTATTTGCAGTGGTGATGGACAGGTTGACAGATGAGATCAGACAGGAGGCCCCATGGACTATGATGTTTGCAGACTCTGTAGAGGTGGAGATATGCTCTAGAGAGCATAGGAATGAAGGTCAGCAGGGCTAAGACAGAATATATGTGTGTAAATGAGAGGGAGGGTAGAGGAATGGTGAGGATGCAGGGAGTAGAGTTGGTAAAGGTGGACGAGTTTAAGTACTTGGGATCAACAGTTCAGAGTAATGGTGAATGAGGAAGAGAGGTGAAGAAGAGAGTACAGGCAGGGTGGAATGGGTGGAGAAGAGTGTCAGGAGTGATTTGTGACAGACTGGTACCAGTAAGAGTGAAAGGGAAGGTCTACAAGACCGTACTGAGACCAGCTATGTTATATGGGTTGGAGACAGTGGCATTGACAAAAAGGCAGGAGTCCGAGCTGGATGTGGCAGAGTTAAAGATGTTAAGATTTGCACTCAGTGTGACTAGGATGGATGGGATTAGGAATCAGTATATTAGAGGGTCAGCTCATGTTGGACAGTTTGGAGACAAAGCAAGAGAGATGAGATTGCATTGGTTTGGACATGTGCTGAGGAGGGATGATGGGTATATTGGGAAAAAGATGCTAAGGATGGAGCTGCCAGGTAAGAAAAAAAGAGGAAGGCCTAAGATAAGGTTTATGGACGTGGTGAGAGAGGACATGCAGGCGGTTGGTGTGACAGAGCAAGATGCAGAGGATAGGAAGAAATGGAAAGAGATGATCCGCTATGGCGACCCCTAACGGGAAAAGCCGAAAGATGATGATGATCTACAGTCTTAAAAAAAGATAGTAAGGGCTGTTTGTAAGAATTCACACAAGTTTTTTTTCTGTTTGTACTCCCTATTAGAGCTTCCAAAAATAGTGTCTTTTTCGCTTGATTTCAGTGTAAATGACAGATTTATTGTTGGACTCTGGTAGCCTGTAATGATAGTAAAAATGTGGGATGGCCAGCCTCAGCCATTTAGACCAGCTTATACTGAGACAAATCAGTACTAGCTTTGAGAGTTTTCCAACTGGTGTTTGAAGGTGGTTGCTGCATTGTGTGTTCTAGCCTGATCTGGAGGAACTTTACAAGGTCATATTAAAGGCATTTTTTTATTATAAGCATCCATTTGAGTTGATCAAAAGCAGAATAATTCAAGGAACCATTTCAGTTTGTGATTTAAGAAATCCTCCTTTGCCAGATTAGACGTCTTAATCGTGCATATTTGCATGATTAAGTATATCTGAGGGTGCATCTTAAGATCATATTTTCCTTGTATTGCAGATTCTTTGTTAGTTTCCTTTTCCTTGGAGACTCGGACTACTCTGTCAACACCAGCATGGTACTCCATGAGTCTTGAAACTAATCATAAACAGTGTTATTGGCAGTAATAATATGCTAAATGTTGTTCAGAGGAGGCTGACTGTATTCTCTATAACTTGTGCATTTGCTTGAAAGTAGGAGGGGATATATTAATTTTAAATTTCCAACAGAGAGAGAGCGAGCGAGCTTAACAGCTCTGCACTTCCTTAGAACATTGTAGCAGACAGACGTTGTTGAATGCATTTATGTAGATGTTCTTGAGTTGAAAGGAGGGCTGTGGTGCATGTGGTGCTATAGGAAATTCCTTATAGGAAGAAAACCTAACATCACACGTGGTATGAGAATTATCTGCCAGTGATATGTTTAATCTGTTCAGAACTACATAGCTCAGAGCACAGTTCCCCTGTAGTGGTTTCCTGAATTTGTCAGCTCAAGTACATATGCTTGTGACACATGCACTTTACAGTTTATGAGCAAGCACCAACAGAGAGAAGAATAAAACATTTTTGCAGGGGGGTGGGGTACATCTCCCTGCACCTTTCATATGGGGGGGGGGCTTTGCATCCACACTCTCTTACGTTATTATTGACTCCAGCTTTGCTGCACCTTGGAGAAAGTTTTAGCCTCTGTTTACCCAAATGCTCTGTCTCTAGGAGGCTGCAGTTTCAGACAAGGTGAAATACAGTGCAACATGAGCAAAGATACATCACTGCAGTGTAAAGTAAAAACAGAAAATGAACAATTAACAGTCTGGAGAAATAAAACCCAAGCAACTGTGACTGAAGCAGTACAGTATCAAACAGGTAACTCTTGCTTTGCACCAGTGAGATACTGCTGTTAATGATTGCATTTATATATTTTGTGAGTGTGTGTGTGTGTGTGTGTGTGTGTGTGTGTGTGTTAATATTGAAGTTTCACAGATGAAAAAACAATCCTAATAGGATTACAGTGTCTGAAAACATTGTGTGAGACTGACATTGCTATTAATGGGAGACTGTTTATTTGTGAGCGGTATGAGGAACTAATGCTAATCTTAAAATTTCTACAGAGGGAAGATAGTTCATTTTAGGAACGGTGGCAGATACTAAACATTTTGCTATCCATAGTGTAAATGTATAGCGATAATAGGGGGAAAGTGGGCGCCTTTTGATATAGTAAGTTAAAAAAAAATTAGTAGTAGCCTTTTGTTTCTCCCCATAAAGGTGATCAGTATTCAGAACTTTGAATTAGAAAGATTGCTAGCATCATGCCATGGTATTAGACTGAAAGAAGAGTAAGAAAGTGAGTGTAGTATTTTCCTCATTTTTCCCCTCTTTTTCGAGTTATATTGGCATTAGGGGATGTGAGCTCTTGACGTCACATCAGGAGGTGCAGAACACTTGCCCTCCCCTCTTGAAAAAATATTTTGTGTCTTGCAACTTTGGGAGTTTTGCTCTCTTGATTAGTGACCTCCTAAACATTTAGATGGTTTGGGGGTAATTTTTTTTCATGTCAGTTAAATGAGTAATTCAGAATTTAGTGTATAAACAGACCAAATTGTGATTTGGTGTACTGCAGGTAATTGCTTGTTTAGTACTGTGGAAAATCAGAGTCCTCTGGGGAAAAGAAGCAGAAATAACAGTATAGAGATAATTCAGACCAGGATGGCCGTTATAACTGACAAACAGTAACATTTGCAAAACAGTTAGTTTAATCAGCCCTCTTTAGAGTACGAAATGTAAAAGGTATCAAAAGTATAAATATTTTGTGGCGGTGTGACTTCAGGCCTAAAAATAGGCTCATGCTTTCATAGGAGAACTGAGATGAACTGTTGTCTTTTTTTTTTTTGTAGTAATAACTTGTAAAGTTTACAAATTGGCTGTGATGGTTCTCGCTCTTATCCATACATTGGTAAAGGATCGGATTGTGATTGAGCTTCATAGGAGATTACTAGGCTAATGGCTTAAGGGCACTTCCAAGCCTAGCCAATATAACCTGATTTTACCCAGTATATGGCCCCAAGGGGCAAGAGAATGTTATGGATATGTGCCTATGCATTGAGTGTCTTAACAGATTACCCCTGTCTATAAGAGACTTAGAAACTACCCTTGGTGTGAAATTTCTGATTTCCCATCCACTGATCCAAACTGCATTTTGAAGAGGACCAGAAAAGGGCTCTGCTTAATGTGAATAGGAAGCCTGTCCCAAAGAAGAGGCAATCTTTGAGATACACATATGTCTCTGTGGCATGTTTTGTTTGAGTCGCTGACTACGTTTAGATTCCTAGATTGGGTGTCCCTCATTCTGTTTGACTTGCAAATGTGTAGGAGCTCCATCGGGGCTGGATTTGTGAGGGCTTTAAAACCCCTTAATAGTCGTTCGGAGACTGAGTAAAGAGATGGGGCTTTTTAGACTGTCCGCATAGTTCATGTTGTTTTCACACTATATTTTCAATGTGAGGTTGCTCAAGCTGCTGTAAATGCCTAGTCAAGTACACGCCAAATTGTGTATTGTATCTATTATTGGTCTAATGAAGGGTGATAACATTTGGACTATAATTTTCTTGGATCGGGATGCTGTATCTTAAGTGTGCCACATAAAAAGACTTCCTCACCACTGTGGACACATGGCGGTCAAAGTTCAGGCTACTTTCTATCTGTGTACCTAGATCTGTCACCTCTGAGTCTATTCTTAGAGAAGTGCTATTGATGATGTAAGTTGCAGGGGTATTTAATTTCCCAAAGGGTATGATGATACATTTTTTGCATTTAACTTTAGGTCACGGTTCTGGCACCAATCATTTGTCTGATCTAGACCCTCCTGAAGGATAGTACATCATTGTGGGATTCATTAATTGCCTTAGCTTGCAGTCTTCGTCAAACTTTGTCATCCAGAGGCCTTCCACATTAGCTTTGACTTCGGAGAAGCATGTTCTGAACAAGAATGGTCCCCACACTGAGCCCTGTGGCACACCACTAGTAACTGGCCTCTTGTTGGATCTGGATTTACCCACTTTAACCAGCTGTGTTCCGTCCATGAGCCAGTTGTCTGTCCATCTAGTAATGTAAGAATTTATGGCCAGTTTTGTGAGTTTTATTTATAATTCTGTGTGGCAGATTTTGTCAAATGCCTTGTCCAGGTCGCGGTAGGTGGTATGTACTGATGTTCATCATGTTTCACTGTTGCAGTCATTACACTTGGGTTATCCTACTGGCAGGCTACCCGCAGTCGGCCTGAATTCCAAAGTCAAGGTCCGGCGTCGGTTGCTGTCGCCTCTTCCCTGATGTCAGTGCGCCAGTGGTATAAAAGATGCAGCCTACGCCATTTTCTTCAGTCTTACTTGCCGCGCGGTGCCCGAAGCAAAAGCAGTTCGCAAGTGCCGGTCGGCCGACTCCTGAGATTTTTAAAAACGAATTTCAGATCCGAAGTCTTCATTAAAGCTAAGTACCCCATTGGAGAAACTTTTTTCTTGCTCCAGTCCGGTCAGAAAAAGTTAACAATTGTATTTCTTGTGGGAAGCAAATACCTCATAAGGATTTTCATTCTTACTGTATTCCTTGCCTAGGCCCAGATTACAATGTTGCTAGCTGTCAGTTTTGTGCTAGATTTAACCAACGCACTATTAAGCGTCTGTACGATTTTGCCTTTCATTACTTTGGCCGAAGATTCAATTATATAATGCCGTCGGAACAACCAATGACCGGAGTTTATAAAAAGCGCAAGGAAAAAGAAAAGGACAGGCATCCGAAGTCCAAAACCGACGCGGCTTCCGCTAAGCCAGTCGCCGGTAAGCTGGTTCTCAGTGAGGCGCTTTCAAAGCCCCTGGCGCCCGCTACCTCAAAGCCACAGGCCGCTGATGACTCCCACGTGGAGCCAGCTAGGCCGCTGGATACTCAAGGTGTTGGACACTCGGAAACTATTCCGTCTAATGGGTCCAGAGCCGCTGAGCAGGCATCTGCTTCTGAGGGTGTTTTCAGACCTACACAGTTATATGTAAAGCCTATATATAGGCAAAGCAAAGACTAAAGCAGTTCTAAAGACAAAGAAACAAGTACAGCATTCTCCTGGACAGACTACCATGCCTAAAAAAAAAGATGCTTAAAATGGCCGAAGACCTAATTACGTTGATCAGGGGTTCCCATCCCCATCCTGACAAGAGGCCTAGGCAAGAGACAGAATATGAATCTTCAGATCAGGTTTCCATTTCCTTTGACTCTTCTTCTGAACAGGAATACTCTCTTCCTCCTTATGAGGATTCTGATCCTGAAGAATCTATCCCTTCAGCCTCACCGCCTGATGATTATTCTTTTGGGGAAACTCTCTGCATACCATGAGGGAGCACTTCCACTGGGAGAGCCAAGACTACTCAGAATCTAAGAAAAGGCTTAGAGATTTTCTTTTACTACCTCAGCACGGGATTTTGGCTATTCCTCCTGTGTTAGACATTGTGGATGATGTATTTTCAGAGTCCGGACTTTCTCCTGACTCTTTACCTCCTGCCCCTGTTAAACCAGACAAATACTACAGGGTTCCAGATTTACATACATTTCTTTATAAAAACCCTGCTGCTGACCCAGAAATTATTTCTCAGGGTCCCAAAGGGGTCAAGGCTTCTACTGCAAAAAAACCTATCCCCTCTGATAGAGATTCAAGGGCACTAGACAGATGGGGGAAAAAAGGTTTACACTTCTGCTACTTTGGCTGTGAGGGCTTTAAATTGTCAATTTCATATGTTTAAATATCAGCAATACTTAATGTCACTTCTAAAACAGAAAATGTCAAATTCTGATTGTGCAGAAAATAAGGAAATGCAGGATTTATTGCATGCAACTGAACAAGTGGGAAAGCATACATTGCAATGTGGTTTTGATTCTCCGGAGGCCTCTTGCCAGGGCTGCAGTTAGGGATCTGTCATTAGGAGGCATGCATGGTTAAAGGAATGGAATCTGCCTGATCATGTTAAAGCAAAGTTATTAGATGCTCCATTACAGCACGATACTTTATTCGGTGTTAAAACAGAGGAGGTGTTGAGGAAAATGGAGGACAAAGCAAAATCTATGCAAACAGTAAAGGATTTCTTACAGGTACAACCACCCAGATTTAGCAGGAACTGGCCTACAAAGAATTGGTCCTTTCCAGTGTCAGACAGGCCATAAAGAGGCAGATACAGACGACCCAGAGGCAGATCCCAGCCCCAGGGCTCATACAGGCCTAAGCAGTGGGGTGCTTCTACCTCCAAAAGCGGAGAAGACAAATCACAGCCATACAGGAAACAGTCCCACTGACTTTCCTCTGCCAGCACCAAGCACTTATCTTTTGGCAGCCCCCTTAGGGGGAAAACTAGCACTTTTATTTTTAAAAAATTGGCACATGATTACCCAGGACAAATGGGTCTTGAATATAGTGTCCCAGGGCTACAGGTTCCACTTTCACAGCCTGCCAAGGGCAAAAGGTATGCCAGACCTGCCACACAATCAATGGGCAGAGGCACAAAAACAAGTTTCATTCCTCATGGACATGAGGGCCATTCAGCAAGTACCACAGCAAGAGCAGGGACAAGGATTTTACTCAAGACTTTTCTTGGTACCCAGAAAAGACAAAGCCTGGAGACCAATATTGGACCTGTCTATTTTAAATACATTTCTGGACGTTCCAAAATTCAGAATGTTGAATCTGCAGCAGCTTCTGCCCATGCTGGGCAAGAAGGCTTGGCTTGTAACTTTGGACCTAAAAGAGGCATACCTGCATATTCCAATCAGACAATCTTGCAGAAGATACCTCAGATTCAAAGCTGGCTCAATGCACTACCAATTCTCTGCACTGCCCGTTGGCTTATCTACTGCACCGAGGGTCTTCACAAAATGCCTGGCACCAGTAATTGCATTTTGCAGACAAAGAGGAATTCAAATATATCCTTACTTGGACGACTGTCTTATTCAAGCAGAGAACAAGGACATTCTACTAAAGCATCTTGCGTTTGTAAAAAGATTACTAATTTGCCTAGGGTACACAGTAAACGAAAAGAAATCAAAACTAGTACCCTCTCAAGAGATGATATTCCTGGGTACAAGCTTAAATACAACTGCCCAGATGGCTTATCTCACACCAGACAAACAAAGGCAACTGACTTCTTACTTCAAAATGTTGGCAACAAAGACACAGTTATCTGCAAGAAAAATTCTGCAGGCTTTGGGCTTCATGGTTTCCTGCATTCTGCTAATTCCATATGCCAGACTGCATATGAGGAAACTACAATGGTATCTAAAAAGTGTTTGGACTCAATATTGTCACAGCCTGGAAACATTAATTACCCTCATTCCTTGCCTGCAACATGAGTTTCGATGGTGGGCACAGGTCTGTCACCACAACAAGGGACAGCCATTCACCCTACCCACAGCCAGGCAGTCAATAACAACAGATGCTTCAGATTATGCCTGGGGGGCCCACATGGCAGGAAAATGTATTCAGGGCACATGGCCCACAAGGCAAAGGCATCTTCATATCAATCAAAAAGAGATGCTAGCTGTTCAGAATGCCCTAACAGCTTTCAAGGATCTTCTCCATCCAGGGCAACTACTGATAAGGACAGACAATACTACAGTCATGTGGTACATAAACAAGCAGGGAGGCACTCATTCCTACCCCCTCTGCAGACAAGCCATGACTTTGTGGGACACAGCATTGACTTGTCAAGTACACCTGCAAGCACAATTCCTGCCAGGAAAGAAAAATACTCTGGCAGAAGAACTAAGCAGAAACCTCACAGATCCCCACGAGTGGAAACTGGATCCACAAGTCTTCAGCATGATAATAAAGAAATGGGGATGCCCAGACATAGATCTATTTGCCTCCCGTCACAACTGCCAACTGCAGAGATTCTGCACAAGGACGTATCACAAGCAAGCATGGAAAGTGGATGCTCTATCATTCAGCTGGAAAACCCTAACAGTATATGCCTTTCCTCCTCTGCCTCTCCTCCCCAAGGTACTCCTAAAGGTCAGACAAGAGAAGCCAAAAGCCCCGCCAGCACTGGTACCCAATCCTAAAGAGCTTGTCTCAAGGCCCAGCCTGGATATTGCCTCTAATTCCTCATTTACTGACCCAACGAAACAATCAGATAAGGCACAGCCAACTCAGAACCCTAAATCTGGCAGCATGGCAGATAATGTAGCCATTCAGAACACACCTCTCTCTAAAGCAGTGATGGATGTTATTTTGGAGGCCAGGAGGCCCAGTACCAGAAAATCTTATGCAGAAAAATGGAAAAGATTGTGTGCTTGGAACCAGGCATAAGGAATTGACACGTTTGTACCAGATATTCCTCAGATTTTACAATACCTAACTGAGATGCTGGACAAAGGCCTATCCTTTTAATCAATTTAAATACATGCCTCTGCCGATGTTCATCGTGCATACAGCTGCAGTCATAACAGATGGGTTATCCTGCCGTCAGGCGGGTCCTCGGTTGGCCGAATTCCAAAGTCTAGGTCCGGCGTCGGTTGTCGTCGCTTCTTCCCTGACGTCAGTGTGGCAGGGGTATAAAAGAGGCAGCCGACGCCATTTTCCCCAGTCTTTCTTGCCGCGCGGTGCCCGAAGCAGAAGCAGTTCGCAAGTGCCGGTCGGCCAGCTTCTGAGATTTATGAAAGTATTTCAGCCGAAGTCTTCTTGAAAGCTAAGTACCCCGTTGGGGAAACTTTTCTTGCCTCGGACCGATGTCAGACAAAGTTAATAATTGCATTTCATGTGGGAAGCAAATACCGCATAAGGATTTCCATACCTTGCTTAGGCCCAGACCACGATGTCTCGGCCTGCTGTTTTTGTGCTAGATTCAACAAATGCACTATTAAGCGTCGGGCAGAGTTCGCCCTTCACTTTTTTGGCAAAAAATTTAATTATATTATGTCGTCGGATACTCCGACTCCAGTTTTGAGCAAAAAACGCAAAGATAAGGACCGGCATACGAGGTCTGCACCACCTACTGATACCACGCTAAGGCTGACTACCGGTTCTCCGGTACTCAGCGAGGCGCCTACGCAGCCCCTGAGTACCAATGACAATGCATTACCAGTGTCTTCAGTACCCGAGGTCGCAGGCTCCTTGGCCCCCATTCCTACTACAGATACCGACGCCACTCCTGGCGGGGAAACTCAGAATTTAGACAGGCCTGCCATTTCTCAAGGGGTCTTCAGGCCTTCCTCCTTCTCTATTAAAGCTTTCACTAAATCTAAAACGGCCATGAAAACCAAAAAACAGGTTCCTCAGACACCCTCTCAAGGCACCATGCCTAAAAAACAGATGCTTAAAATGGCTGAGGATTTGATTACTCTTATTAGGGGTTCTCAACCCCCATCTGACAAAAGGCCCAGATTAGAGGAAGACTACCCTTCCTCAGATCAAGCTTCTATTACCTCAGAACTATCTGAGGACCAGGATTGTGCCTATTCTCCATTCGAAGACTCTGATGCAGAGGAGTATATTCCCTCGGTCTCCCCCACTGAGGACTTCTCTTTTGGGGAAACCCTGCATACATTGAGGGAACACTTTCACTGGGAAGGCCAAGGTTACTTAGATTCCAAGAAAAGGCTCAGGGAATTTCTTCTGCTCCCCCAGCATAGGCCTCTGGCTATCCCTCCTGTTTTAGATATATTGGATGATGTGTACACAGAGGCCACCCTTAATCCTGATTCTTTGTCTCCAGCTGCTGTTAAACCAGACAGGTATTACCGGGTTCCTGATTCTCACCATTTCCTATATTAAAGCCATACTGCTGACCCAGAAGCTATTTCACAGAGTCCCAAGGGAATTAAGGCCTCTACTGCTAAAAACTCATTACCTTCAGAGAGTGATTCCAGATCTTAAGAAAGGTGGGGGGAAAAAGGTGTACACCTCGGCCACTTTAACCATGAGGGCATTAAACTGTCAGTTCCATATGTTAAAGTGTCAACAGTTTTTGATATCTCAGCTGAAAAGCAAGATGACACAACCAGAACAACCAGATTTAAAAGAGTTGCAGGATTTGTTGCATGGTGCAGAGCAAGTGGGTAAACATACCTTGCAGTGTGGTTTTGATGCTTTAGAGGCCTCATGTAGAGCTGCTGTTACGGGGTCTGTTATACGTAGGCATGCTTGGCTCAAAGAGCAAACCTTACCAGATCATGTCAAAGCTAAATTATTAGATGCACCTCTTCAAAAAGATGTATTGTTTGGTGTTAAAGCAGAGGAGGTACTAAAGAAAATGGAGGAAAAAGCAAAATCAATTCAAACAGTGAAAGATTTCCTGCAGTTACAGCCTCCAAGTTTCAGCAGAAACTGGCCTTCAAAAAATTGGTCCTTTCCAGCCACGGACAGACCTCAAAGGGGCAGATACAGACGTCCAAGGGGTAGAGGGCAACCTCAAGGATCTTTCAGAGCCAGACAGTGGCAAGCACCAACCCCAAGAGGTGGAGAAGATAGATCACAGTCTTTTAGAAAACAGACACAATGACTTCCCCCTACACCTGCCAAGCAAAGCTGTAATGGCAGCACCTTTGGGTGGAAAACTGACATTCTCAAAAAATTGGCATATTGTTACAAAAGACAAATGGATTCTGGACATTATAGACAGGGGCTATAGGTTCCACTTTCACACCCTTCCAAAAACGAGAGGCATGCCAAACCTGCCACAAAATCAAAGGGCAGAGGCACAAAAACAAATTTCAGCTCTCATGGACATGAAAGCAATTCAAGAGGTACCTGCAAAAGAACAAGGTCAAGGGTTTTATACCAGACTATTCCTGGTACCAAGGAAAGACGAAGATTGGAGACCTATCTTAGACCTATCCATACTAAACACATATCTTCAGGTGCCAAAATTCAAGATGCTCACATTACAGCAGCTTCTTCCCATGCTGGGCAAGGAGTCTTGGCTGGTAACATTGGACCTCAAGGAGGCATACCTGCATGTCCCTATCAGACAAGATTGCAGAAGATACCTCAGATTTCTTGCAGGTTCAACCCATTACCAATTCTCTGCATTGCCCTTTGGCTTATCTACTGCGCCCAGAGTGTTTACGAAATGCCTGGCATCAGTAATCACCTTCTGCAGACTACAAGGGATACAAATCTACCCATATCTGGATGACTGCCTGATCCAAGCGGACAGCAAGGACATACTACTGCAGCACCTGGCATTTGTAATAAAACTTTTGAACTTCCTGGGATACACAGTCAACAAAAAGAAATCAAAACTAATACCCTCTCAACAAATAATTTTCCTGGGTGCCAGCTTGGATACAACCACCCAGATGGCCTACCTCACGCCAGACAAGCAAGGGCAACTGTCTCAATACTTCAGAAAAATGTCAACTTACACCAGGCTAACTGCAAGGAAAGTCCTGCAGGCTCTGGGATTCATGGCATCTTGCATCCTACTAATCCCATGTGCAAAGCTGCATATGAGGAAACTTCAATGGTACCTAAAAACTTATGGTCTCAACACAGCCACAGCTTGGAAGCAATTATACCACTCATTCCATGCCTTCAAAAGGAATTTATGTGGTGGGCTCAAGCTTGCCAAAGAAACACAGGTCTTCCTTTCTGTGTACCTCAAGCAACTCAAATCATCACAACAGATGCCTCAGACTACGCCTGGGGAGCACACATGACAGATCAGTGCATTCAGGGAAAATGGGCACGAAAAGAGAAGCTTCTTCACATCAACCAAAAGGAAATGCTAGCTGTGCAAAAGGCTATTATGACCTTCAAAGACCTACTGCATCCAGGCCAGCTATTGATAAGGACAGACAACACCACAGTGATGTGGTACATAAACAAACAGGGGGGAACTCATTCATACCCCCTGTGCAGGCATGCCATGACCCTTTGGAACACAGCACTGGAATTGAAAATTCAATTACAGGCACAATTCCTGCCAGGGAAGGAAAACACACTGGCAGACAACCTAAGCAGAAATATGACAGATCCACACGAATGGAAGTTGCATCCTCAAATTTTCACAAAGATAACTCGGGCATGGGGTCAGCCAGACATAGATCTCTTTGCTACCCACAGGAATTGCCAGTTGGAAAAATTTTGTTCAAGGACCTATCATCCACAGGCCTGGAAAGTGGACGCACTTTCCTTCAATTGGACAACATTGACCGTCTATGCCTTCCTGCCTCTTCCTCTGCTGCCCAAAGTTCTATTAAAAGCCAGAGCAGAGAGACCGAAAATGATTCTCATTGCTCCAGTCTGGCCAAGGCAACATTGGTATCTGCTCCCGAAGAGTCTGACACATTCCCCACCATGGATCCTACCTCTAGTCCCTCTTCTGTTGTCCCAGCACAACTACAAAACTCTTCACAGCCATCTCAAAACTCTGAATCTAGCTGCATGGAGAATTCCTTGATTTTCCCAACAGTTTCTCCTCTCCAAGGAGGTGCAGGATGTCATCTTGGAGGCCAGAAGACCTTCTACTAGAAAGGCCTACTCCGCCAAATGGAAACGATTTTGTGCCTGGAATCAAAAGAAGGGACAGAATCTTTGGGTAATAAATATACCTCAAATTTTACAGTACCTAGCTGAGATGTTAAACAATGGACTTTCCTTCTCCTCCATCAAGATCCACGCTTCAGCCATTTCTGCACAATACAACACAGATCCTCCTTTATTCTCTCATCCTCTCTTAATTCAGTTCCTCAGAGGGGCAAAGAATATAAAACCGTATTGGAAAAGCTGACCCTTCCTCCCTTCGAGCCAGCTTCTTCATCAGAGTTACAGTACTTGTCATGGAAAACAGCCTTTCTTCTGGCTATCACCTCAGCTCGCAGGGTTTCGGAGCTACAGGCCCTCATGGCTGTGCAATCATTCATCATTTTCCATCAGGACAGAGTTTCCTTATGAACCAACCCTACCTTTATGCCAAAGGTAGTACCCAGTGTAGCTTTGAATCAGACTATCCACTTACCTACCTTTTATCCTAATCCACAAAACAAAGGGGAAAGACTACTACATTCCTTGGACATTCACAGACAACTTCGTTATTATTTGGACAGGACAAAGCCGTTCAGGAAATCTGAGCAACTCTTTGTGTCCTATGCTGCAGGTGCTCAAGGAAAGGCTATTTCCAAACAGACAATTTCAAAATGGATAGCCCACTGCATACGCTTTTGTTACTCATTTCATGGAAAAACTGTGCTTGCATGCATCAGATCCCACTCCACCAGAGCCACAGCTACCTCTGCAGCCTTCCTCAGGGGGTCCCTACCAAGGATATTTTGAAGCAGCCACCTGGAGTTCAGTGCACACTTTCTCCAAGCACTATCACCTCCCACTATACTCTAAATCTAGAGCGGGCTTTGCCACAGCAGTCCTGCAGGGCATCCTAGCCCCTCCTAGTTCCACTTAGTGCCTACCACCCTTACTTAGCTTTGGGATTCTACCCATCTGTTATGACTGCAGCTGTATGCACGATGAACATAGTACAGTTTTGTACCTACCATAAATGTAGATGTTCGAGTGCTCATACAGCTGCAGTCCAGGTTTCCCTCCCTCCATCCCCTCTTAGGACAGGCCTTATGACAAACACCTTTCATATAACCTTTTTGGGGTATTCTTTTATGGTGTATTTTCTTGCAACTACTGTTTTTGATTTATTAACATTGCATTTTTGCATAACATTATGTTTGCCTTCCTTCTGGGGGCACCTGACATCTGGGGCAAGAAAAACGGAAGAAAATGGCGTCGGCTGCCTTTTTTATACCCCTGCCGCACTGACGTCAGGGAAGAAGCGACGACAGCGACGACAACCGACACCGGACCTAGACTTTGGAATTCGGCCGACCGAGGACCCGCCTGACTGCAGGATAACCCATCTGTTATGACTGCAGCTGTATGAGCACTCGAACATCTACATTTATGGTAGGTACAAAACTGTACTTTTCAGCTCATTACAATACGGAACCACCAATTTTTTTTACATCCGTTGCTAAGACAGTACCTCAGAGGGGCCAAAAACATAAGACCTCCAAGGAAAGCTCCAATACCTGCATGGGACCTCAATTATGTCTTGGAAAAACTCACATTGCCGCCTTTTAAGCCAATACAGCTGAAATAAAGTTCTTATCTTGGAAAACAGCTCTGCTCCTAGCAATAACCTCTGCAAGATTAGTCTCAGAGTTACAGGCACTCATGGCTGTGGAACCTTTTATCATTTTCCATCCAGACAGGGTTTCTCTGAGGACGAACCCGACATTTATGCCCAAGGTAATGTCCAGTGTGGCCCTTAACCAAACCATTCATTTGCCTACCTTTTATCCAAACCCACAGAATAAGGGTGAGAGACTCCTGCATTCTTTGGACATACACAGACAGCTACGCTTCTACTTGGACAGAACTAAAACTTTCAGAAAGACTAAGCAACTCTTAGTGGCATATGCTGCAGGATCACAAGGAAAGGCCATTTCAGAATGGATAGGCCACTGCATTAGTTTCTGCTATTCACAACATGGCAAATCAGTGCCTAAGGGCATTAGGCCTCATTCAACCAGAGCAGCAGCCACTTCAGCAGCCTTCCTCAGAGGAGTACCAACCAAAGACATTTTAGAGGATGCAACTTGGAGTTCAGTGCACACTTTTACCAGGCACTACCACTTACCTCTCTACTCTAAATCCAGAGCAGGCTTTGCTACTGCAGTTCTGCAGGGCCTTATAGCCTCTCCTAATCCTATTTAGACCCAGCCACCCAACCTCAGCTTTGTGATTCAACCAAAGTGTAATGACTGCAACAGTGAAACACGATGAACGTAGTACAGTTGTGTACCTACCATAAATGTAGATGTTCAAGTGTATTCACTGTTGCAGTCCAGGTACCCACCCATCATCCCCGTTTTCTTTGCTGGGACTTATCTGTACTTCTCTATCCTATACAACCTATGTGGTGTATTTGCTTGTAGATGAAGGAAATGTTTATTTTTGTGCATGCATGCTTTATTGTCATAATTTTCAGCCTACCTATTTGGGGGCACCTGACATCTGGGGCAAGAAAAACTGAAGAAAATGGTGTCGGCTGCATCTTTTATACCCCTGGTGCACTGACGTCAGGGAAGAGGCGACAGCAACCGTCGCCGGACCTAGACTTTGGAATTCAGGCCGACTGCGGGTAGCCTGCCAGCAGGATAACCCAAGTGTAATGACTGCAACAGTGAATACACTCGAACATCTACATTTATGGTAGGTATACAACTGTACTTTTTTACTTTTTACCCTCATCCATGGCCTTAGTGATGTATGTGTATATATATATATATATATATATATATATATATGTATATATAGATATATATATATATATATATATATATATATATATGTATATGTAGATATATATATATATATATTTTTTTTTTCTATAAAAGTGATATCTTTTAGTTATTTTTAAATGTTGTAGTATAAAAATGACACTAAATTTTAAGATGCTGTTGTTCCTGTACCTTTGAGGCTAGGAGCACATTCTAATAATGTTTTTTTGTTGAAGAATATTGAACAGAATTGAAATTATCCTTCTATTATTCTTTGAAGATTTCATTAGACTGTATCGGATCATTTTGGATGGATAGTTGTTTATGTAAAGGGAGCACAATATTGCCAGAACAGTCCGTATTCTAGGGTTATGCCTTTTTATAATGGTCAGTTGTAAAGGTATAAATAGTACTTTCCATAGTATTATGAAAGTAAAAACATGTACCTTTTCCGTTGGGGAGCACCTGTGTTATCTGAGCAACTTATTCCACTGGTTATACGAGTACTGAGGCAGTTCAGTAGCATAGAAAGACATTACATGACATTGCATTCCTTTTTTCAGTTGTTGTGTCTTTTGGCTTTTCCCGTTTAGGGGTCGCCACAGCGGAGCTCTGGTCCGCTAATGATAGGTAGTTTATTTTTACATGCTGAGTTACCAGCCCTGACGCACACCCTTCAATGAAGGTACGCCCATTCATGCACGTCTCCACGCAAAAGACGCTCTAGCTGAGATTAGAACCGGACAACGTCTTACTGTGAGGCGACAACGCTACAGCAGCACCACCACCGCGGGTACATTGCTTTTTTCAGTAATATAAAAAAACCTGTTACTAGGACCAAAAGACTTTTGTTGCAACAGTTCTACTTTGAATGGCCATTTATCCTATTCATATGCCAGATTTCCATTTTTGTTGAAGAGAGTCCTTTGGATGCCAAGAATGTCCTTTTTTTGCAGTCCTCTTAAAGATAGCTTTGTAAAATGTTCATATCCTGACCTGAAATCTGGTATGATATTTGATCTTGTTGATGATATGCGATTTTGAGTTAGGACCGTAGTTTTAGCTTTCATACAAAAGCATACTTTATTTTTTGTTTTGGGTTCTCTGTGGGCATTTAACAAAAGCATTTCTACTCTGTTTTGCCCAGGCTGCTGTTCTGTTGACATGAAACTAAAATAACCATTGCAGAGCTGTGTTGGTGCCTTTATTTATGATTGTTTTGTGGACTTCTGGAGACATTGATCACTTCAGCTTTACGTGCATTGCTGATTACTACTTGTAGTATCAAAATGAAGGAAATTGTACTTATATTTTAGTTTCAGAATGAGAGACTATAGCCTTGATAGTATTCCAGCTTTTAAAGTGTACTGTATGCTTTTCTGCTGCCAAAATGAAAGGGTTCAACTTTTTCAGAGATCTGGAATATTGATGTGTGGATAAAATATGCATACACATTTTTACATGTGACTGGTCTTGTAAGCCCTCTTGAATTTATGGCTTATAGTAAGGAACATCTGAAAACTTTATAATAAACCCTAAACAAATGTCTTCATCATTTGGACTGGGTTTTAATAAAGGCAGAAATCTATAGAAGGTAGGTTACTAACTTTAAGCATCTGGAGAGTAACATGGGACTTTTTTATTGATAGGAACCAGCAAAGCTTCTTTCCAAATATATGAAAATGTCCCCATGCAGGAGAAGAAAACCTACAGGTCAGTTCTTGTGTTTAGTAAAGCTTCTGATGTTTTAGAAAAAAAAAATGGATGTCTTCTTTTATGAGACAACAGTGACTCTTAATTGACACTCACCATGGACTTAGATGTGTGCATGGGATTAATACTGCCCAGGCAAAATATTACAGATGGCATCCAAAGGAAGCTAGACATGTTAAAGCAGTGGACACTCTCTTTCTGAATCATTCTAAAGGATTTGACACTGTTGATTACTAACATTCATTAATCAGGCATTTTAATTTTAGTCTAGACTCCTATATTACAAGTCTTCTAGTTATTTAGCTCAGTAGAAGCTAAGATAAATGGGATTATATATCTGAATGTGCTGCTAACGTGCTCTAGTTTCTTTATTTCAACTGCCTGCAAATGATAAATGACAAAATTTGTGGTAAGGTTGATATTGTTAAATTTACCACTGATACTGGCTTTCTGTCCTGCTGCTTTTCTGCTACACAGTTAAAATACATTGAATGGCCTTTGTGGTAATTATCACAAAGTCTGCATGAGCTCCCTGTGTTTGCGTGGGTTTCCTCCTACATTCCAAATACATGCAGTAGGTGGATTGAATGTTGTAAACTGGCCAGAAGTATTTGTGTGTATGAGTGAGTGATTATAAAAGAAGTGTGGCAAGGCTAATCACCCGTCAGTGTGAACCTTGGCTATAGGTAATTGTCACTGTTGGTGTCACCTTGACACCATATACAAAATGGGAAAAGAGGTTGTAGATGGATGGAATGGCCTCTGATATATGGATGTTATGTTGCAAAAAATAATTTGTCTTAATACATCCCAAAAGAAAGTAGTACTATTTGGTATGATGCCTTTAGATTCTGCAGGAGCTGAACTTGGTTTCTTCTGCTGGTGAGCAACTTGAATTTATGACTTATTTCAGGTCCACAAGATCTTGACTTGACCAAAGCTGGAGTTTTCCACATTACTTATACTTTGTGGTTAAGAAAGCTAACATGAGACGCTGTGTTGTGTAAAAGACTATATAATTCCTTTGACTATATGTTTTGTTTAATTATTTTAACTGCATTTTTATTCTTTTGTAGTATATATAAGCATTTCAAATGTAGTTATGTGGTAGAATTGTGCTTTCCCAGTTAATGCAGGCTAATTTTGCAAAAACCACTCCACCTGATATCTAAAAGATTTTAAAATTGTCAAGTTTCTTCACACTTGCCAGGCTGTGATTGTAACACGTTTGCAGCTTTTTAAGTGCTTTCACATCACGTTTCCTCAGGGCAACCTTTTGTCTGCCGTTTGTTCAGTG
The DNA here is from genome assembly GCF_019279795.1 of Protopterus annectens. Taxonomy (NCBI): domain Eukaryota; kingdom Metazoa; phylum Chordata; order Ceratodontiformes; family Protopteridae; genus Protopterus; species Protopterus annectens. The sequence continues at coordinate 1,235,127,491 of NC_056746.1, read as the reverse complement.
TTCCTTATGTAAGAATATCAAACTTGGAGCATTGTTGGAGACCTTCAACGAGTTTGTGGCCAGTTGGGTCAAGATTAGTTACCTTTAGACTAACACCAAACCAGTTGTTAATCTTTATGATGAATGAAAGGTTGGTTGCCTTCCTTGAGCATTTTTTTCCATCTCTTTCCTTTTGAGGTAAAACTTTGGAGTCTAGGGGGACTCCTCCCCTTGCCTCCCTTTAGCACAGGGTAATTTATTTTGTTGTTGTGTTGTTTTCAATTTTTTTTTTTAAAGCAAGACAGAAAAGAAATTAAAGTAAAATATATGTACAAACTGCTCCAAAAGGGTGCATCATACCAGACCTACTGATTAAAAAGATTTTGCTCTTTTCATCAAAATGATACTTGTATAGTCTAGAAGAAAACCAATCTTAAATAATTATGGTCTTCTGACTTTATAAGCTAGGAAAGAAAAGAAAAGAAAAAAAAGTGGTTCACACAGAAAAAAAAAAACACTAAAGCAACTAATAATTGAAAAATAATTAGCACCCCTTGCCCTGATCATATGGAGTTTAGATGTTTGGAAAAGATTCAGGTCTTTTGACTCCAAGAAATTAGCTACTTTTTCCATTTCAAGAATGAAGAAGAAAATCCTTCTATAGCCGTAGGTTTAGAAGGTAGTATTTCTTTGATTCGTTTCATTTGTTAGTTATGCAGGCAAGTTACCAGTGCTCACATACTTCCCTTTGTGGAGAATCTTGATGTATCATTAATGCTGACTTGGGAAACCATCTGACATTGTACCCTGATTTGTTCTTCAGTGTGTGTGATGAATGTTGTCACACCAGAATCTGATAAGATAATTAGTTAAATTCAATAGCAATGAAACCAAGTCGCAACTTGACTGTATAGAGGACTATTGATTGCTTCTTCAGTGATGTTCTTCAGGGTGCAGATTAGGTTCATAGGTAGGTACTAGGCTATCTGCCCGAAGGCATTTATAAGCCTAGCCGGAATGTGTTGGCTTTCGCTGCTCCCTTAGATTAGTTCACTGTGCCTCTGTCCAGCAGAGCCATTGAAGTGATCCCTGGGGTAAACTTTCCGTTTCCTATCCACTCGTCAAGGTTTCTCTTGAAGAGGGTTAGCGAGGAGCTTTGCCTAATGTAGATTGGAATCGTGTTCCAGAGCATGGGAAGTCTCTGGGACAGGAATCTATCCCTCCATCACATCCTATTTATTGCTGTGATGAGATTTAGATCCCTGGAGCGTGTGGCTCGAGGGGATATGGTTTTCTTTAGGTGGAGCATGTTCCATCAGTTCTGGGTTGGACATGGCCTTGTATATCAGGCAGAGATCACCTCTGAGTAGGTAGTATGCAACCGAATACAGCTGGAGTTTCTTCAGTCAATCTGCGTAGAGCATCTGCGTAGAGCATCTGCTTGAGGCCAGTGATCCTCTTGGTGAAGTACTTCTGTGGTCTTTCCAGTTATTGCAGGTGTCTTGTAAGGTACATCCCAAATGGGGCATTTTACTCTATGATGGGTCTAATGAGTGATGCGTAGAGGGGCCCAATGACCTCTTTCGATTTGGATGCAAACCCTTTTGTGATTAGGTGGGCCACGTAGAAGGATTTTCTAATCACTTTGGCAATGTGATTATCAAAGGAGAGGTTACTATCTACTTGGGTCCCCAGATCCCTTATTACGTCTTCCGTATTTAGGGGGCTACCACCTATGTGGTAGTTTTTGGGTACTTTGTTTTTTCCAAAGGGGATGACTATGCACTTTTTGGCATTTAGCTTGAGGCCATGGTTTTGGTAGCAGGCATCTGTCTCAGTGAGACCCTTTTGGAGGATGTCTTTGTCAGCTGGAGAGTCAGTTATAGCCACTAGTTTGCAGTTGTTTGCGAACCTGATCAGCCATAGTCCTCCTGTGCTTGCCTGTACCTCTGAGAAGTATATGCCGAACAGGAGGGGTCCTAGGACTGAGCCCTGGGGAACGCCACTTGTGACTGGTTTAGAGTCAGACTTAGCTCCCGCAGCTCTTACAATGTGGGTTCTGTCCGTGAGCCAGTTGGCAACCCATCTCGTGACGTAGGGGTTTATGTTCAGGCTGGTGAGCTTGTCTATAATACCTGAGTGAGGAATGGTGTCGAAGGCCTTTGTGAGGTCTAGGTAGGCTGTGTGGACCACCTTTCCCTCGTCTGTAGCCTTGGTAACTGTCTCAAAGAAGTCCACCAGGTTTAGGAGGCATGATCTGCCCTTAACAATGCCGAACTTGGTAGGGTCCAGTGTTTGGAAGTTCCCAATGTCTTTGTTAATGAGATCATTGATGATGCACTCCATAGCTTTGCAGACCAAGCTAGTCAGGCTTATAGGGCGATATTTCCCGGGGTCCATTGCGGCTCCACCTTTGTGGAGCAGAATAACTGTTGCTGTGTGCCACTCTGTGGGCACGTAGCCTGTGGAGAGGCTGAGTTTAAACTGTGTGTTTAGGTGAGGGGTTAGTTCATCTTTGAGCTCGTGTAGGACGCAGCCCGGGACACCGTCCGTTCCCATTGATGCTGTGTTTTTGGCTTTGGAGAGGGTTGTTTTAACCTGAGTGTCTGTGATTTCAAGGGCACTACATTCTTCTGGTATAGTTATGGGCCCTTTTGGGGCTGAGAGGGGGGGTGAAGTTTGCACTGCACCTGTCTGCCAGGATGTTGGCTATATCGGTCAGTTCAGTGTATTTTGTGCCATTCTGCACTAACGCCGAGCAGATCTGAGATGGGTTACCTCTGCAGCTGTTAGAATTAATCTTTTTCCATATGTAAGATGGTCATTAAAAGAATGCATGACATTTTGTAATTTCTGTTAAGGAGTGATACTGGTCCTTAGTCTACAGTATTTTGCGTCTTGTCAGTGTTGTTCAGAATCGCTTCCCATATACCCAGATTTTGATGCATTATAGGTCTCCAAATAAGAATGGAATATGGCTGGGTGACTTTTAAAAGATAAGGGGCTAGCTTTACTTAAAAAAATTGTGTGAAATTCTGATAGGAGCCAGTACAACCAAGAACTTTGTTCATTTTCATTTTTCTAATAGCTAACTGTGCTTGTTCTACTGTAACAACTGATTCTGGAATATTTAAAGCTTGTATTAGATTTATTCTGTCTAAACGTAGCCTGATATTTTGTTTTTTGAAGGTCTTGGAGTTGTTTAACTCCTGGTAATGTAAATTTTTGAATTATATCCATCTGTGTAGATCTGGACCTATTTTAATGTGGCTAATATAGATGTCTTGTTTGTTCTGTTTAGCATTTAGATTGGTGCGTCAGACATTGTCTACATAAATCAACATTTACACATCTCTGCTTCTGACACTGGGCTGTTGCTTCTTGGTGTTATGCATCCTGAGATTACTATGTTTATTTTTTTGCCTGTCACTTTATGAAATACAGTATGTAGACCATCAGTTGTTGTATGTATATTTGTGTTTCTGCTATTCTTTTCTTTTTTGGGTACTTTTCCATTATTGGGGCAGCAGTTGTAATGCGTGCTGGCAATGTTAGCATACGTGCAATGATAGCACAGCTGTTTTTCATGTGGGTACCACAGACATTTTTCTGTCAGATTTTCTGTTAAAGGAATTCTCCGTATTGAAATATGTTCAGATAGCCACAATCTGAAGATGTTCTTCGTCTTCCATTGCTGCAGTCCTAACAATTGGGTATAGTCCGCATCCAGTCGGCCCGAATACCAGAGTATAAGGCTGACGTCGGTCATGGCGCATTAGACTGACGTCAGTACGTCAGGGTACTAATGCGCATGACCGGCGTCCTATCCTCAGTCTTTTTTGCCGCGTGGTCCGATGCAGAAGCAGTTTTGCGAGTGCAGGTTGGCGTTCTGAGATATTTCCGAAACCGGAGTTTCAGACCGAATCAGAGTTGGCTAAGTACCCCGTTGGGGAACGTTTTTGGTTTTTTCTTGCCTCAGTATTTAACCGGATGTCAGAAAAAGTGAATAACTGTATTTCTTGTGGGAAACAGATACCGCAAAAGGATTTCCATACTTTGTGTATACCTTGTTTAGGGCCTGAGCACGACGTTGTTGGTTGCCGCTCTTGTGCTAGGTTTAACAAACGCACTATTAAGAGAAGGTTAGACTGTGCCAGGTTAGTGTTTGGGAAACGTTGCAATTATAAAATGCCGTCGGATGCTCCGACGCCCGCTTCGTCCAAGAAGCGCAAGGACAAAACAGCGAAGCCTAGGGTTGAAGAACCGCAGTCCCGGACGCCGGTTCTTTAGGAGGCTCAGTGGAGCCAGAGGTTTTGCCAGGAGTTTCTATGGAGTCTCCGGCAGAAACTTTACTGTTACAGGATGTCCCATCTCAGGAGGCAGGCCAGGCTGAAGGGGCTTCTCAGGTGCCTATTCTTCCCTCTTTTCCCACAGTAGTTAGAGCCTCTCCTTCTGTTGCTAAAGCTTCTTTTAGAGGTAGGCCAATTTCAGCTTCAGTGGGGGCTTCTCCTAGCTTTTCGGGTTCTGTACCTAAGAAACATATGCTTAAAATGGCAGAAGATTTGATTACTATGATTAGAGGTTCTATGGGCCCTCCTGCTAAGAGGCCTAGGGTGGAGGCCGAGTTTGCCAGTTTTGAACTAGGTTCAGAGGCTTCTGAGTCCTCTGCGGATGATTTACAGGAGTATCCTCCTTATTCTGATTCTGATATGGATGATGCCACTCCTTCGGCTTCTCCTCCTGAGGATTTTTCATTTTCAGAGACTCTGCATTCCATGAGGGAGCACTTTAAATGGGAAGGCCAGGATTACTCTGATTCCAGGAAGAGGCTTAGGGAATTCTTGTTTTTACCCCAGCATAGGCCCTTAGCTATACCTCCTGTGTTGACTGTGGTGGAAGATGTTTTTGCAGAGGCTTCCCTGAACCCTGATTCTTTGCCTCCTGCTCCTGTTAAACCTGATAGGTACTATAGGGTGCCCGGAGCTCATAAGTATTTGTTTAAGAGTCCTAGGGCGGACCCAGAAACTGTTTCTCAGGGGCCTAAAGGTGTTAAAGCCTCTGTGGTTAGAAATCCTGTTCCCACTGACAAGGAGGCTAGGGCTTTGGATAGGTGGGGTACGAAACTGTATACTTCTTCCACTCTAGCCATGAGAGCATTGAATTGTCAGTTCCACATGCTGAAATATCAAAATTATCTCCTTTCTCAATTGAAGTCTAAGGTGGATGCTTTGGCGGAAGGTATTGAGTGTAAAGAGTTGCTGGATTTGGTTTATGTGTCTGAACAAGTGGGCAAGCATTCTTTGCAATGTGGCTTTGATGCTGTACAGGCCTCCTCGAGGGTGGCTGCCACTAGTTCGGTTCTTCGCAGGCATGCCTGGTTAAGGGATCAGAATTTGGCTGAGCATGTTAAGACAAGGATTTTAGATGCACCTTTACAGTCTGATGTGTTGTTTGGTTCGCCTGTGGAAGCAGTTTTAAAGAAAATGGAGGACAAAGCTAAATCTATGCAAACTGTTAAGGATTTTTGCAGGTACAGCCACCAAGTTTAGTAGAAATTGGCCTGCTAAGGGGTGGACTTATCCTGCTTATGACTCCCAGTCTAGGGGTAGGTCTAGACGTGGTAGGGGCAGGGCTCATGGTTCTTTAGGTCTAGAACAGGAGTTCACCTGCTCAGACTTCTGGTGAGGGCAGGGGTCAGTCCTTTCGTAAGCAGACCCAATGACCTGCCTTTTCAGCTGCCAGTAGATTCTCGCCTGGCAGCTCCTTTGGGAGGACGACTGTCTCTTTTCAAAGAAAATTGGGATTTAATTACTCAAGACAGATGGGTGTTGGACATTATTCACCACGGTTACAGGTTTTATTTCCATACAATGCCCCTTTCAAAGGCATGCCAGACGTTCCTCCTCCACAAAGAAAAGAGGCTCACAAGCAAGTTTCTCAGTTACTCAAAATGGGGCCATTCAGCCAGTCCCTGTATCAGAAAGGGGCCTAGGATTTTATTCCGCATGTTCCTAGTACCAAAGAAGGGGAACACGTGGAGACCAATTTTGGATTTATCTCTCCTCAACACTTATCTGGACATTCCCAAGTTCAAGATGTTGACGTTACAACAGCTTTTGCCTCTGCTGGGCAGAGATCACTGGATGGTAACTTTAGATCTCAAGGAAGCTTACCTTCATGTGCCTATCAAGCTAAGTTGCAGGAAGTATCTGCGGTTTCGAGCTGGAGATTCTCATTATCAGTTCTCTGCATTGCCCTTTGGCTTATCTACTGCACCCAGAGTATTCACCAAGGTTCTGGCTCCAGTGATAGCTTACTTCAGGCTACAAGGAATTCAAATCTATCCTTACTTAGACGACTGCCTGATTCTGGCTCAAGGAAAGGAAGACCTTCTACAGCATCTGGAATATGTTATAGCAGTGCTAAGATGCCTAGGGTATTCTGTGAACGAAATAAAGTCCAGTCTAGTACCCTCTCAAGACATGTGCTTTCTGGGTGTGAGACTGAATACAGCAGCCCAGATGGCCTTTTAACCCCGGACAAACAAATGAGTCTATCACTTTACTTCCATCATCTATCTCATCAGTCCGTGCTGACTGCAGGGACAGTCCTTCAAGCATTAGGGTTCATGGCATCTTGTATTCTGGTGCTTCCCAATGCCAAACTGCATATGAGGAAGTTACAATGGTATCTCAAAATGTATGGACACAGCACTGCCAGGATTTAGACACTGTCATTCCCATAATACCTTGCCTTCAAAGGAATTTTGTGGTGGGCTCAGGAATGTCACCTAAACAAGGGACTCTCTGTGACCCGCCAGAGGCGAGTCAGATTTTAACGACAGATGCCTCGGACATTGCTTGGGGAGCTCATCTGAATGGAAAGTGGATACAAGACAAGTGGCCTGCCAGACTACAGCATCTACATATCAACATGAAGGAGATGTTAGCAGTCCAGTTCGCTTTACTGGCTTTCAAGGAGTTACTTCTTCCAGGACAGGTGTTGATTCTAACAGACAACACAACTGTCATGTGGTACATCAACAAGCAAGGGGAACACATTCTTATCCTCTATGCAGGCAAGCAATGATTTTATGGGAGATTGCGCTAAGCTTGCAACTAACTCTTCAGGCAAGGTTTCTGCCAGGAGCACAGAACTCCTTAGCAGATGTGTTAAGCAGACAAATCATGGATCCCCACGAGTGGAAACTGGATCTTCATGTATTTCAGACATTGACAGTGTCATGGGGAACTCCAGACATAGATCTGTTCGCTTCTCCACTAAACCACCAGCTGCCAAAGTATTGCACAAAGGGGTTTCATCACACAGCTTGGAAAGTGGATGCTCTGTCTTTCAGTTGGGAAAATCTTCATGTGTATGCCTTTCCACCTCTGCCTCTTCTTCCAAAGGTGCTATTAAAGGTCAGACAAGACAGGCCAAGGATGATTTTGATAGCTCCAGATTGGCCTCGCAACACTGGTACCCACTACTACGGAGTCTGGTAAAGAAGCCTCCATGGCCTTTACCTCTGATTCCTCATCTGTTATCTCAAGAGGACGGTCATCTGCTCAATGTCAAGCTTCACTCTCTTCATCTAACAGCCTGGCATATTCTGTGTTGAAACACAGCAGGTCTCAACTTCCTCAACAAGTTTTAAATGTGATTATGGAAGCTAGACGACCTAGTACAAGGAGAGTGTACGCAGCAAAATGGAAGAGATTTTTATTTTGGAGTGCAGCAAGGAATTTGGAGATTTCTGAGCCTAATTTGAGTGTGGCTCTTCAATATCTTACCGAGTTATTGGACAAAGGGTTGTCCTTCTCTTCTATTAAGATTCATGCTGCAGCTATTTCTGCTCACTATGATTGTGACCCACCTTTGTTTTCACATCCTTTGTTCAAGCAGTTTCTTAGAGGGGCAAAGAATATAAGAGCCCCACGTAGAGCTCCTACTCCTGCTTGGGATCTCAATTTTGTGTTGGAAAAACTTACTGTACAACCTTTTGAGCCTCGGCTACTGCTGAATTGAAATATTTGTCATGGAAGACTGCTTTTTTGTTGGCTATTACTTCTGCAAGAAGGGTGTCTGAGTTGCAGGCCCTTATGGCAGTCGAGCCCTTTTTGATTTTCCATAAGGATAGGGTATCATTACGTACTAATCCTTCCTTTATGCCTAAGGTGGTTTCTAGTGTGGCTTTAAACCAGACTATTCATTTGCCTACTTTTTATGCAGACCCCCAAAATAAAGGGGAAAAGATTTTGCATACTTTAGATGTACACAGGCAATTGCGTTATTACTTAAGCAGGACTAAGGATTTTAGACAGTCTCAGCAGTTGTTTGTTTCTTTTGCTTTGAGTTCAGGGCAAGCCTGTGTCAAAACAAACTATTTCTAGGTGGATTGGCTTTTGCATTGCATTTTGTTATTCCCATCATGGCAAGGTGGTTCCAGCTGGGATTAGGCCTCATTCCACTAGGGCTACTGCCACTTCAACAGCATTTCTACGGGGGGTGGCAACTAAGGATATTTTGGAAGCAGCTACTTGGAGTTCAGTGCATACTTTCTCTAAGCATTATCACCTTCCTATCTACTCTAAGTCTAGGGCTGGTTTTGCCACAGCTGTTTTGCAAGGCATGTTGTCAGCTCCTGCTTCTTTATGATTTGCCAGCCTCCCTTACCTCTGCTTTGGGATTCTACCCAATTGTTAGGACTGCAGCAATGGAAGACGAAGAACATAGTACAGTTTTGTACCTACCATAAATGTAGATGTTCGAGGATTCCATTGCTGCAGTCCAATTTACCCTCCCTCCTTCCCTCTGTGTTTAGGGGTGGTAGTGTAGGTGAGTTTACCTGCTTATATTTTTGTATATATTGTTCATGTTTTGGTGCAGGTTTTTTGGGCCTTGTCTTTTTAGGGTCTTCTGACATCTGGGGCAAGAAAAGACTGAGGATAGGACGCCGGTCATGCGCATTAGTACCCTGACGTACTGACGTCAGTCTAATGCGCCATGACCGACGTCAGCCTTATACTCTGGTATTCGGGCCGACTGGATGCGGACTATACCCAATTGTTAGGACTGCAGCAATGGAATCCTCGAACATCTACATTTATGGTAGGTACAAAACTGTACTTTTTCTTTCAGTGGTAACATGGCACTGTACCAAATGATCATGCCAAGAGAAGAAGGGATTGCAAAGCCAAAATTGGTTTGATGGATCACGAATCCCTTTCCTTACACCTGCCTGGTTTATTTACTTCTGGGGTCAGTAGCTGACATCTGTTGAGTTTTGTGAACTGCAGCTACAAACGAACCATAATACCACAGTGGAGTGGAACAGTTACATGCGTGAGGTGTATGCTACTGTTTTAACTGCTCATCCTACAGTGAAAATTGGCGGCTTCAGCAAAATTGTTGAAGTAGATGAAAGTCTTCCTCCACAGTGGGTTTTTAGCAGATTGTGCTGGGAATCATAGCAATATTGTTGCCGTTTCAGATCGGTCAGCCAAAATCTTAATGTTTGCAATCCAAGAAAACATTTCAGAAGGAAGTGAATGCTGGATATGAATATTTCATTGTTGACCACAAGTACAATTTTGTGGATACGGACAGTGGGTGTCCTACTCAAACAGTGGAGTGCTTGTGAGGCAGTGTAAAATGGAGCCATACTCCATTGGGGCAGTGCTTGGCACCACCTAGACTCCTATTTGGCAGAATTCATGTGGCGACGCTTACATCCAAAAAATGAAGTGTTTTCGACTACATTGAAAGAGATTAGCACTTTCATGCCTCCTGCTTAACTGTTTCTTGGTGTGCTGTGATCCATGTGGTTTGCATCCTCCATACATTACTATGGATGAAATAAAGTAATGTAATAAAGTAATTATTGAGTTGAAAAAAATCTGTCATCTTTCTCTGAAATATTCAGGTGACATTACGTATTATGGTTACATTACAGAGGGAGGGTGGTTTTTATGATGAGCACTACCCTGTCCTGCAGCTGTCTTATGCGGATGCCATGTATAACCAAAATACTACTGCTCAGTCGTAGTCTGAAGCTGTAAGCGGTGAATTGTTGGGAATCCAGTGCCTTCTGTAAAATACGCTTTTCAGTCCTACAATATACTGAATGTAATGGAATGTCACTTTCAAATGTTTTGTGTGTGCTACCCGCATGAAGACCAGCTGTGCTATCTCTGTCATTGCCGGCACATGCTAACATTGCCTGCGCATATTCTAACTGCTGCCCCGATAATGGAAAAGTACCTATGTGCAATGTGCTTATTTCTTGTAGGATAAAACATTTGCAAACTGCAGACTTATTTTGTTATGATAGTGCTTATCATTTTGCAATCATTCTAGATTTTTTTCTTTCTGTGCTCTAGTCTTGAAATATATATTTTTTTTATTTGTAAAGGAATTTGTTGGGCATAAGTTTATTATTTCATCTTTTAGTACAATAAAGTTTTCCATGGGGTCTTCCCAGATTCTTTTTCCAGTAGAAATACCCTTTGTTTTGACTGCTAAATCTTTCTGATATAAAGAAACACAAATCTTTCCTTAATTGGAATATATTTTTGAGGTTTGGTTTTCTTAATCTCACTATGTCCATCAGATAAAGTTGAGACAACAGTTTAGTTAGCTTTGGAGTATGATTTGTATATTGATTGTTTGCACTACTCAAAGATTCATCTAGTTTTGAATCTAGTGCCATGTTAAAGACACTTGGCCAAAGACTCTTATTCAAAAATGTTTGCATGCCTTTGGTTGTGCTTATAAGGGGCTTAAAAAGAAGCTAAAATATAAACATTGTCTTTCCACTTGAATTTTATCTTGATAACTTGGACTTTAATCCTGTTATACTGACCATTAGTCTGAACTTCATGATTTACAATTATTATTGACACTGCTCTGTTCTTCCTTACAGATGATTGTAGTAAAAGGGAAAAAAATGTCATTTTATTGCCTTTCTTTACCCATTTCAGAAAGCCCTGATAAGTTTGATATAGTTCCTGCAGGCAGCAGATGCCTGTCCTGGCTTTATTTAAGTAGTGTTTGAGGTGGTATTTAGCCTGTATTTTAAGGTGAGATATGAGTCATTGTCATTGAACCAATTTCAGAATTGCTCCTTGTTAACTGCAAATGTGCCTCTTGAAGGAACAGAAAAGAAGAGTTGGCGTTTGCACTCATATTTTTGCTTGTAATAGGCTATTGATTTCTTTAATAACCTGTACAAGTCATCGCATATAAACAGTATTAACATACTATAGAAGCCTCCCAGCTGATGTACTGTGCTCTGAGTGTTGCTAGTCTTCCTAAAATGAGGGTTAATTTTTAAAGCACCTTTATTAAATTCGCACATTTTAAATAATGGCTTAACTGCATGCACGTTAATAGAAAATACATATTAACATTTGCATTATTTTATGGGTTATATGCTATCTCTAGCGTTTGTCATTCCCTCCAACGTTACTTAAATTGATCAGTTCTTGCCTTCTCTCAAATCTCATTCTTCCTTCTGGCCATTAATCTGCATGTATTATTCCCACAATTTCCATTTATTTCTATGTATTCTTCTCCTTACAATTTATAAAAAACATACCTCTGGTTCTTTTTATCTTCTTCTTTCGGCTTTTCCCGGTTAGGGGTCACCACAGCGGATCACCTGTCCGCTCATGATTGGCAGTGGAGTTTTATGGTGTCTAGTTGCCTGCCCGGCGCCCAACCTTTCACAGAACACATGTGTGCACTCATACCTAGGGCCAATTTAGTGTCCAGTCCACCTACAGCATGTCTTTGGGATGTGGGAGGAAACTGGAGCACCCGGAGGAAACCCACACGACCACAGGGAGGACATGCAGACTCCGCACAGAAGGCACCCCAGCCAAGGATCGAACCGGAGAACCTCTTGCTGTGAGGTGGCAACGCTAACCGTTGCACCACTGTGGCCGCCCCCTCTAGTTCTTTTTTCTCCTTTACAATATTCAGTAGTTCAGTTGTAATTGGTTTAGATTTTAGTTTTAATTTTCTAGTAATTTCTTTTTGTGGTGTTCGTTGGTATTAAGCCTAGTAAGGCCTTGCTATGTCTAGGCAGTTCAAGTCCTGTATAATCCAGCTCAGATGATTAATTTCCTTAGTAATAACATTTGTTCTATTAACATTTCTGACAAAGTTCTCCATAGTGAATTTTTTAAATCGACCAACACGTTACATTCCCCAAAACACATTTATCAGTTGCCTTTCTCTTTCCCATCATAACTCCTGCATTTGCTATCTCTCTAAAGAAAAATTCTCTGAAGTCTATATGAGATGCACAAATATCTATACAAACACTTCCAAGCATAAATCCTAAACCTTGGCTTTCTTGCATACGTGGGAGCCTTGCGTATGTCTTTCTATTGTTCCTTTGTATGTTGCATTTCCATTCTGTGATTCCAATCTTTTCTAACCTCCTCTGTTTGATTCTTATAGTTATGCAGTATTTTATATGTCCTACTAATTATCACTTTTTTAACAGCAGCATTTGTTTGAGTCCACTAAAAATGCTACCAGAGCTGGTGTTTCACTTGGCACTCATCTGTCCCTTTCTGTTTGCCTGTACTCTGTTATCAGTACCAGGTCTCATTAATTGTGTACTTTAACTTAATGTGAATACCATTTGCCAGACCACAGTGGCCTTTCTTTGAATTATACCTTCCTTAAGTTCAACCCTGATTATACTGCGTTCAGTTTTAAATAAAACTAGTACAGTTTAAAGCAAAGTGTAGGGGCTTACCCAGTCTGTCACCTTTTGAATGCATTGGTGAAGTTTTCCCCTTATAAAATGGCAATTTGTTGATTTATTGATGATGGTCAACTGGTAGTAGTGATTACTAACAGTGGAGAACTGTCAGTAATGTGTAGACCTCAGAATAAGACACTTCCATTGTCTCAGGGTGTGGAATGTTAATTTTGGACAAGGATTATTAGTCGCAAACCTAATTAGTAGACCTGAAAGTTATATTTTGTTCATTTAATGGAATAGTAACGCATTGTTTTATATTTATTCATAGACGCTGTCTTCTTTGCAGAGTGATTCCCTTAACTAGGGAGAACTTAAGACTGATCCTTACTTTGCCTTATTAGCTGGATAAGTAGGACTGTTTGATTTGAACTGAGGCAAAATTGCATTTCAGAGATGTATATCTGTATATTTCTATTTGGATAGTCCAACCCATAATCCCCAAATATATCTGTTAAGGAATACTCTTTTGGATGAGTGATTGAAAAAGAAAGGTATGGTTAAAGAAAGAGGGAAAAACAAGTCTGGGAGAGGCATCCTGAACTTCTAATTCTGGAAAAGCAGGAGTTTTGTATCATTAATTTTACTCATAACATACTTTAAATGTTTATAATAACTACTGCAAATCATCCCACACAAGTAAGACATTATTGCACCACAAATACATCTTAGTGTAGCCTTCATTCTAAAATTGTTGCTGGTTTTCAGTGAGATTAGAACTAGTCTTATTATTCACTCCTACTTAACTGTATCATTTAGCAAACCAAAGTACTTTAATTGTAATCCACATTTGGTCCTCTTCTTTATGTATGCTTTCCAAATTTTAATAACATAGCTTGTAGAGTCTGAGAGCCCAACATGTCCGTCATCAGGTAGACAAATTATCCGAAATTTCAAGTTACTGAACATTTTGTTGATTTCTGGTAATGTTTTGCTGCTAGGAATGAATGGATTTCATATTAAGTGCAGCAGGAAAGTTCATTATCAGATGGTCTGGAATGCATGATTTTTACTAATGATTTATTTCTGTTGACCAGATAATAATTCTGTTTTGCTTAGTTATTGGAGTAATAGCACAAATGTTTGTATTTCTTCACAGACATCTGTTTTTCTTCCAGAACTGTTCCACTTACTGGGGTAGCACAACACTTTCCTGTTGTATAATATGTAGGGAATTACTTGATTTGGACTAGCATAATAATTGCACATTACAGCATTTTAATGATGCATTATCTGTATTGCATTATTTAGACAAAGCAACACATAATTAAGTTGTTTTTTATGTTAAAGAGCAATCTACTGGGTGAGTATTGTCTTCAAATTCTGAAAATTTTCAGTTGTCTGAACTAAATTCTGGCCAGTTGCCCTTTTTGGCTATTTAACTTGTCATTTCCTTAGCAGTTTCAAGACCAGTGTATTCACTAAGGTAGAAGGCTTAAAATAATCTAATGTTTTTTCATGTATGTAAGTTATTTCTCATTTGTGTGCATCAAAACATTAAACTTAAGCATATTCACTTGTAGTTTATATCTTACTGTTGTTAAAACTCTCAAGTTCCATTTCAGGAATGATGCCAAGCGAGTGCCTACTGAGTTATAGCACACAGTTGAGACTAAAAGTAGAAGCTGAAAGCATCTGATGAGAGCCTGTTTAGGTATCTCTGAGAGTTTAACGGACTATATAGAATTAAATCTTATCCAATTATATAATTACACTGTTTTTTCCCTTAAGAGCTGCATATTGTTTACTGTTCTAACTCTCTTCTCTTGAGTGGTCTTGGAACATAGGTTCATAGGTAGGTACTAGGCTATTGGCCCTAGGGCCTGTATAAGCCTAGCCAAATGGTACCCTGGCTTTTGCCACACAAGAAAATTATTTTCCTGTGCCCCTGTCAAGGAGAGCCACAGAAGTGATCCCCGGGGTGAATTTCCCATATCCCATCCAATCATCAAGATTTTTTTGAAGAGTGCTAATGAGGAGCTTTGTTTGATATAGATAGGTAGTTTGTTCCAGAGTATGGGAAGTCTCTGAGATAGGAATAACCTGCTTGATTATAGTCCATTCTTTGTTGCCAGTAAGTATTACAAATTTTATGTGCGTCAGACAATCTTGACCAGTTTGAAGATCAGTCCTAGTTCTATCACTTAGTGCCTCTGTTTTTTTTTTTTTTTTTTTTTTAAGGCTGCATAGTATCATCAGTACTGATTGACTTTCCAGCTTTCAGTCCAGTAAGTTTTGAAGTTGTGCCAGGGTGTATAGAATTGTGGATTTCAGGCTTTTATTCTGTTCCCGTGGTTCTGTCATCCTGAGATTATGTAATATAGACTGGTACTCCAAAGTGTAACGGTTTTCATGTAATATTTCATTCTCTGTCTAGATGACCACAAGTTTGGTATGGAGATTTTTCTGCTGGAACTCTAATGCTTCTATTTTATATGTGTTTTCTTTAGCAGTCAGATCATGGAGTCCAATCTGGTGTTTAATGATATATGAAATTATCTAATTTTTGCAGCGTCTGAGTAAATTTTGATTAAAGTTTTCACTTGTTTTTTTGTAAACATGTCTATATTTAGTAAAACGGTATTTAACAATTCAGAGGTGTAGCTTCTTGGAGCTGCCCTTCTATCATTAGAGATGTATTCATTTGAAACTGTGCTTCTGCTAACTCCTTTTATGGCTAGATCACTTGCATGCTTGTCCCATCAGATTTTGTTAAACCTTGCTGAGTTGTCCTTGTCCATTCTGAGTTCCATTTGGTCATTATGCCTTGATTTGGCTTCTGCGGTGTTCCTGTTATTGGAAGCAGTAACATTTTTTGAACAGTAGTGATGTCCTTCAAGGTAGTGATGTCCTTCAAGGATGCATCTGCAGTCCTAACAAATGGGTTGTCCTGCCTCAGGCAGCCCTTCGGTCGGCCGGATTCCAAAGTCTGGGTCTGGCCTCGGCTGATGTCGCACTTCACCCGACGTCATAGCTGCTTGGGTATAAAGGCATCAGCCGATGCCATTTTCCTCAGTCTTTCTTGCCGCGCGGTGCCCAAAGCAGAAGCTGTTCGCAAGTGCCGGTCGGTCAGATCCAGAGATTTCAGCTTACCGAAGACTTCTAAAAAGCTAAGTACCCCGTTGGGGACTCTTTCTTGCCTCAGCCGATGTCAGACAAAGTAAATAATTGTTTAACTTGTGGGAAACAAATACCTCATAAGGATTTCCACTCTTACTGCCTTCCTTGCTTTGGCCCAGACCACGACGTATCAGCTTGTTTAGCCTGTGCCTCCTTCAACCGACGGACTCTTAGACGTCGGTCGGAGTTCGCTGAAGAGTTTTTTGGCTCCACTTTTGCATATAAAATGCCGTCGGAGACTCCGACTACACATTTAGCTAAAAAACGCAAAGAAAAGGACCGACATTCGCGGCCCGCGGTTTCGGCTGAAACCATGGTCAGGCCTACCGCGAGTGTCTTGGTTTCGGCTGAAACCGAGACCTCGGTTCTCCCTTCGGCCGAAAGCATGCCTCCGATAACCGAGGCCACACAGGCCATAGCTGAGTCGGCTACAGAAATTCCTTCTGAAGTAGCAGGCACTCAAGAGTTGTCTGACACTATTCCGTTGGACATCTGTACTCCAGCACGTGGGGCAGCTAGACCCCCTGCTTCAATGTCTATCAAGGCTTTCTCCAGGGCTAAAGCAGCCAAACTTTCTAAGGCCTTACCTGCAAAAGCCCCCCCTTCACAGGCCTACCTCCAGTTCACAGATCCTCAGCCTTGCTGAGGACCTTATTTCTTTGATCAGGGGATCCCATCCTCACCCAGACAGGGCCTCACAACCCCCTCCTGATAAGAGGCCTAGGACTGATCCCCCTGAACCTCTGTCCTCTGACTATTCCTCGGATGATTCAGATGATTCAGACCATCAGGAAGGCCCGTACTCACCTTATGAGGACTCTGATGCAGAGGATTCCATCCCTTCTGCCTCTCCTCCAGAAGAATTTTCTTTTGGGGAAACCCTACACTCCATGAGGGAACACTTCCAATGGCAGGGTCAGGATTTTTCAGATTCAAGGAAAAGGCTAAGGACTTTTTTACACTTACCACAGCATAGGCCTTTAGCCATTCCACCTGTACTTTCAGTTGTTGATGATGCATATAATGATGCCAGTACTACCCCTGACTCTCTTCCCCCGGCCCCTGCAAAGCCTGACAGATACTACAGGGTCCCGGATACTCACTACCACTTGTATAAGGCTCATGCTGCAGACCCAGAAACCATCTCTCAGGGCCCTAAGGGTGTTGCAGCTGCCTCTGCCAAAAACCCACTCCCATCTGAAAGGGAATCTAGAGCATTAGAGAGATGGGGTAAAAAGGTTTATACATCTGCTACTCTTTCTGCGAGGGCTTTAAACTGTCAATTTCACATGATTCAGTATCAGGAATTTTTGCTAGATCAACTGAATAAAAAACTGGCCTCTCCTGAACCTTTAGACCGTAAGTCCCTTCAGGATTTGGTACACAATTCTCAGCAGGTTAGTAATCATTTTTTTAAAATTTGGCTATGATGCTCTGGATGCTTCATTTAGATCCGCTATGACTGGAGCAGTAATTCGAAGACATGCCTGGTTAAAAGAACAATCATTACCAGACCATGTTAAGTCTAAACTCCTGGATGCCCCTATGGAGAAGCGTATTTTGTTTGGCTCCCCTGCACAGGAGGTTCTAAAGAAAGTGGAAGAAAAGGCAAAATCTGTCCAAACAGTCAAGGATTTTCTGCAGGTCCAACCTCCAAGGTTTAGCAGAAATTGGCCTTCAAAGCATTGGTCCTTTCCAGACAGCTCCAGAGCACAGAGAGGCAGAAATAGACGCCCAAGAGGCAGAGGTCAATCTAGGGGTGCCTATAGGGGTCGTCAGTGGCACCCTGCCAGCCAAGGAAGTGCCGCCATAGCTGCGACTGCAACCACTTCTATAGGACAGACACAATGACTTGGCTCTGATTCCGCCTACCAGGGAACAACTGGAAGCACCCTTGGGCGGAAAGCTAGCCTTATTCTCAAGAAATTGGCATTGCATTACAGGAGACAAATGGACTTTACAAACAATAGACAAGGGCTACAGGTTTCACTTCCATACTCTACCAAAAAAGAGAGGAATGCCAAACCTTCCACCAAACCAGAAATCAGAGGCTCTAAAGCAAATCAACAGTTTACTAAAGATGACAGCAATAGAAAAAGTACCATCTATGGAACAAGGCCAAGGATTTTTACTCCAGACTATTCCTTGTACCAAGAAAAGAAAATCAATGGAGGCCTATTCTAGACTTGTCCACACTGAACACATACCTCATTGTTCCAAAATTCAAAATGCTGACACTACAGCAACTTCTTCCCATGTTGGGCAAGGAGTCTTGGCTGGTGACTCTAGATCTCAAGGAGGCATACCTGCATGTCCCTATATGACCAGATTGCAGAAGACACCTCAGATTTCTTGCAGGATCAGAGCATTATCAATTCTCAGCATTGCCCTTTGGCTTATCTACTGCGCCCAGAGTATTCACGAAATGCCTGGCATCAGTAATTGCTCACTGCAGGCTTCAGGGAATTCAAATCTATCCATACCTGGACGACTGCCTAATACAAGCGGACAACAAGACAAAATTAATACAGGATTTGGCCTATGTCATTCAACTGCTACAAGCCTTGGGATACACAGTCAACATACAAAAGTCAAGACTAGTGCCATCTCAAAGGATAACATTTTTGGGGGCAGAACTGGACACAATAACTCAGATGGCTTTTCTCACAGAGGAAAAACAAAAGCAACTACCAGTCTATTTCTTGGCATTAACAAGACTAACTCCGCTTACTGCAAGGAAAGTCCTGCAGGCCCTGGGTTGCATGGCATCCTGCATAATATTGATCCCACATGCCAGGCTGCATATGAGAAAGTTACAGTGGTACCTAAGGAATGTATGGTCTCAGCACAGACACAGTCTAGAAGCCCAGATACCAATCATTCCATGTCTGAAGAAAGAATTCCTGTGGTGGGCTCAGGCCTGTCAGATGAACAGAGGATTGCCTTTCCACAAACCACATCCAAGGCAGACCATTACCACGGACGCCTCAGACCTAGGTTGGGGGGCACACATGGAAGACAAGTGCATTCAAGGCCTATGGCCACAAGATCAGCTGCATCTACACATAAACCTAAAGGAGATGCTGGCAGTGAAGCATGCAATAGAGGCATTCAGACCATTCCTCCAGCCAGGACACCTGCTGATAAGGACGGACAATACCACAGTCATGTGGTACATCAACAAACAGGGAGGCACACATTCATACCCTCTGTGCCGGACGGCAATGGACCTGTGGAACTTGGCCCTGAAACTCAAAATCCAACTGCAGGCCAAATTTGTACCAGGAAAAGAAAATTCACTAGCAGACAGCTTAAGCAGGACTACCACAGATGCTCACGAATGGATGCTGCATCCAGATATCTTCAAAACCTTAACAGAGAAATGGGGAATGCCAGAGATAGACCTGTTTGCCTCTCCACACAACCACCAACTGAAGAAATTCTGCTCAAGAGTATACCACCCACTTGCCTGGAGGGTGGACTCCCTTTCCTTCAGCTGGAAGGACATGACAGTGTATGCCTTCCCACCTCTTCCTTTGATGTACAAAGTCCTTCTGAAGATCAGAGAGGAACAACCAAAGGTAATCCTGATAGCTCCAGACTTGCCAAGGCAACATTGGTACCCGCTACTAAGAAGCATGTCTCGGACACATTCTTGGCATCTACCTCTATGCCCTCTACTTGTAACACAGATCAACTACAAGACCCTGCATCCAAACTTAAAAACACTACAGCTAACCGCTTGGAAAATTGCATAAAACAAAACCAGCTTGAATTATCTCAGAGGGTCAAGGACATTATCCTGGAGGCTCGCAGACCCTCCACAAGGAAAACATATTCAGCCAAATGGAAAAGATTCCTCATTTGGAGTGCAGAAAAGGGAGAAAATGCCACACTAGCAAACATGGCACACATCCTGGAATACTTAGCAGAACTGTTCCATAATGGCCTGTCCTACTCTTCCATTAAGATACATGCATCAGCAATTTCAGCAGAGTACAACATGGATCCCCTTGTCTTCTCTCATCCTGTCCTCAGACAATTTTTGAGAGGATCAAAAATGTAAAGCCTCCAAGGAAACCACCTTTACCTGCATGGGATCTCAATTTTGTGCTAGAAAAATTAACACTTCCCCCTTTTGAACCAGCAGCAACAGCAGACTTACAGTTCTTATCTTGGAAAACTGCTTTCCTGCTAGCAATCACTTCAGCAAGAAGGGTATCTGAATTACAGGCATTAATGGCAGTGCAGCCTTTACTTATCTTCCATCAGGAGAGAGTATCTCTGAGAACCAATCCTACTTTTATGCCAAAGGTGGTCTCCAGGGTATCTTTGAACCAAGCTATACATTTACCTACATTCTTCCCCAACCCACAGAACAGGGGGGAAAAACTACTACACACCTTGGATGTACACAGGCAGCTGCGCTACTATCTGGACAGAACCAAGGCCAGCAGAAAAACTGACCAGCTTCTGGTAGCATATGCAACAGGAGTGCAAGGAAAAGCAATTTCAAAACAGACAATCTCAAAATGGATAGGAAATTGCATTCGATTCTGCTACTCATTTCATGGAAAGACAACTCCTGCAAATATCAGACCTCACTCCACAAGAGCTACAGCCACCACTACAGCTTTCCTACGAGGAGTGGCTACCAAAGACATTTTAGAAGCTGCTACTTGGAGCTCCGTGCATACATTTGCCAAGCATTATAATCTTCCTTTATACTCCAGATCCCGAGCAGGTTTTGCAACTGCTGTTTTGCAAGGGATCTTAACTACACCATCTTTATCTTAGTGCCTCCTCCCCCAGTTTGGCTATGGTATTCTACCCATTTGTTAGGACTGCAGATGCATCCTTGAAGGACATAGTACAGTTTTGTACCTACCATAAATGTAGATGTCCGATAGGTATGCATCTGCAGTCAGGATTACCCACCCTCCTTCCCCTCTGTGGTATTCCTAGGGTACTTACCCCTCATTTAGCTAGCTGGGGGAATCTATTATGGTGTATTTCTTTGTATGTATATATGTATATATTTTGTGCTCTCTACTGTTTGGAATTATCTGCATTTATCCAAATTTAGCCTTCTTAGAGGGCACCTGGCATCTGGGGCAAGAAACACTGAGGAAAATGGCGTCGGCTGATGCCTTTATACCCAAGCAGCTATGACGTCGGGTGAAGTGCGACATCAGCCGAGGCCAGACCCAGACTTTGGAATCCGGCCGACCGATCCGTATGGATTCTGACATTTATAACAATTTGAAACAACTTGATAGTATTTTATTTAAAATTAAAAAGTTGAAACTTGAAATAGTATATTTTAACGAATGTTTAACAAGGAAAATTGTGCCAAAAGGTTTAAGGCACTTCCAATACCTTACAGGCCTTATTGCCAACTCTGAGTTCCATTTAGAATTGTGTAGCATGTATGACCGACATGGATTTGAACTGTTGAACCTTATGAGTAAACATTATGCATTACAAATAGATCAATTGAATGGTGAAGCAACAGTATTGGATAACATGATTAAAGCTGATGCAATGTTTGACAGTTACAGATTTGAATATGTTAAATTGTTCAAGAATATTGATGAACAACTGGTTAAATTGCAAGCTGTTAAATCTAAGAAACTTGATAGGGATTCTAAGGCATACAAGGAAGGGACAGCGTATCCCAAACCTCCACTTAGTCAGGTTTGGAGGGGAAACGTTCCTACACACAGTAATGGACACAATTCTAATTCATCTAATGATAGTATTGTCCTTAGTGACATGTCCCGTCCTAATATAAATATAGGTAGGAACCAGAATGAGGTACAAGGCAACGAGAGAGTTGAGCCCCCCAATGAATTACGTAGGAGTGAAAGATTGCAGAATAAGAACAATACTGACAGTTACCATAACCACAATGTTCAAGGCACTTTTTTAGGAGCAAGACCAAAAGTACAACGCCAACGGCAGAACCATCCCAACCCATTGAGGAACAACCGTTAACATTGATTATAAGTCTATGTAGTAACCAAGAATTTTCATCTGTAACAGAGGAAGTAGAGTTAAGTGATGAGAATACACATCATGGACCTATTATTATCACCAATTCATTAGGTGATTTTAAAGTGTATAATTTTTCAAATGTTGATATATCAATGGAAATGGCTGACTTAATGGCTAAAGGCTTAACTTATGTTCCACACCACCACATGGATCTGGTTAAAGCCTTAATCGATGTTAAAATTTTCACGCAGAAACTCAACTTTAGGTTAATGGGAGGGGGAGCATACTTGGGTGATACTAACCAGTTACACATCCCCAGTACCTTTAACCCCCCTCTTCATCCCCTTTTAGCTATGTTTGAATTAATGTGTGAACTTGACATCAGGAGGCATATAAAGAATCGTATTAACACGATCTCACACAGTAATATGGAAGAAATAGAAAATATTCGGATTCTTCAAATGAATAATTTGCGTATATGTAAACCAGATAAAGGTGGGGGAGTTGTGATTTTCGATAACCGCGATTATTTTAATCGTATGGCATCAGTTTTAGACACTTCTGCTTACGCTTTGAATTCTAGGAATGAAATTAATAATGCTTACAAAGTGATTAAAGACCACTTAGAAGAGATGTATATTGAAGGGAGGATAAACCAAGAGCAGTACAACTATATGACCACGTTACATCCTAGGACTCCGTACTTATTCGGAATACCGAAAATACACAAGAACATTAATGATCCCCCCATGCGTCCACTCATTGATAGTCGTGGATCACCAATCTACGCTTGTGCAAAGGTAGTGGATCACATTTTACGGAAGTACATCCCTTTTGAGTCTCAGATCTGCAAAGATTCGTGGACTTTTCTTTCCAAAATTAATGAATTAAGTTTTGAACAGCATCACAACCTCCTTACAGTGGATGTCAAAGATCTATACACCTGTATCCCCCAGGAAACAGCAATTGAATGGGTTTGTGACAGGTTAAGAGCTAGAGGGGCTAAGAGTTATGACATCTCATTGGTAGCAGAACTACTTGATTTAACATTATCAAGGAACTTTTTCATGTTTGGTGACTACTATTACTTGCAGACGGTTGGTGTTGGGATGGGCTCACCTTATGGAGCTAGTGTGGCCAATTTAGTTATGGCCCAGTGGGAACACCTATTCATTCTCAACAACCCTTCTCTTTCTGATCAGTTAGTTTACTATACTCGTTACTTGGATGATATTTTCATCCTTTTTAACGGGAGTGAAGCACATGCCACTTCATTCATTGATTTTTTGAACAATTCTACAGAATTTTTAGCATTTACTTCAACTTTCAGTAGTAACGAGATAGCGTACCTTGACATTCTTCTAACTAAAGATGAGAACATGTCTTGTTTTACATCCAAGATATACAGGAAACCGCTATACTCTTAACACTTTACTACATTTCACAAGTTGTCACCCTTACACACAAAAGCGTGCAGTAGTGAAAGGGCAGCTTGTTAGAGCAGCGAGAATTATCAGTAAAGACGAAGAGTTCGTTGTGGAATGTAACGCACTAAAATCAATGTTCTTAAGTAGAGGATACCCCAACTGTTTAGTTGAGGAACTTATAGATGAGATCACCACAAAAAGGAATAGTAAATTTTATGTGCCACTACTTCAAGTGAGAGAAAGGGAGAGTACGTTGACATCTTTAAGCCCAGTGAGTGATCTGATCCACGTGGGTTCTAGAAGAGTAGACACGATGGACATTCCTAGATTCATTACTACGTTTGCAGTAGACAGTACCACTTTGTGGTCTATCATTCAGAAACATTGGCAGGTAGACTCGACAGTATCAACCAAGTTAGGCACCACACCTTTAGTGACTTACAAAAATGGTAGGAACCTTAAATCTTGGTTTGAAATGAAACATATGTTAGTTAGAACTCCAGGGATGTTTAGATGTCACAACTGTAACTACTGTCGATTCATAATGGAATCCAATAGATTTTACATCAATAAGGGCGAATTTAAACTTAAACACAGATTTACATGTAACTCAAAGATGATAGTATATGTAGCCCAATGCCAAAATTGCACTGCCCACTATGTAGGGAAAACTGAACGTAAATTTAAAGAAAGAATTTATGAACATCAGTACGCTATTAGGAAGTGTAAGCTTACAAATGCATTGGCTAAACACGTTTCAGAGAATCCCAATCACCAATTTAAATTTATTGGTATTGATCAAGTTTTCAACGATATTAGAGGGGGTCCTGCTTCATTAAAACTACTAGTTTTAGAACTTTATTGGCAAATCAGGTTGGCATCCTATCATCCCCCTGGTTTAAATGAAGCATGTTCTATAGGTTGCCTTCTCAGTATGTTAAGTTTAAAGAGATAGATTTTTAATGTTATATGAATATTCAAATTAAAGTTTCCAACAGTACATTCGAGTCTTCTATAGCTGTATTAATTTGAAATTTACGTAATTATACAACAAAATTATTTTTATATTTTTATATATGAAAATGAAGTATCATAATTTAATGAATAGTGGGTTACACACACATATCCAATTTATATTAGTTTTAGGTTTTCCAAATTGAGAATATGGCCCGTTTTCCAATTTGGTTTATTACCATATTGTCATGATTTCAATAAGTAAAAGTGAGACAGTACTATAAGATGTATATGTTTACATGTTTATTCTATCTAACTTGTGTAAACTGTTTTATTAACATAATGTAGAGTTTTAAATTGGTATTTTTTAGCCATTGCCTTTTTAAATGAGTAATGAATATTGAATTGGGTTAATTAACCAATTATGTTTTTTGTATAAATGGGTAGGAATGGAATATGAGTTTATTCTGAAGAAGTTTGCCATTAGTAGCAGACGAAAAGCGCTTAAAATAAAACTCATTTTTGGATTATTTACTTGCTGCACTGAATTTATCGTTTTGATTGCTGTCTGGTACGATCTAAGCACTGTATTTGGTGTTCTAGCAGTTTGTGGATTACTCCGAGGCTTGCTTTATTTGATTTTTCACAGTAGGTATGCATCTGCAGTCAGGATTACCCACCCTCCTTCCCCTCTGTGGTATTCCTAGGGTACTTACCCCTCATTTAGCTAGCTGGGGGAATCTATTATGGTGTATTTCTTTGTATGTATATATGTATATATTTTGTGCTCTCTACTGTTTGGAATTATCTGCATTTATCCAAATTTAGCCTTCTTAGAGGGCACCTGGCATCTGGGGCAAGAAACACTGAGGAAAATGGCGTCGGCTGATGCCTTTATACCCAAGCAGCTATGACGTCGGGTGAAGTGCGACATCAGCCGAGGCCAGACCCAGACTTTGGAATCCGGCCGACCGAAGGGCTGCCTGAGGCAGGACAACCCATTTGTTAGGACTGCAGATGCATACCTATCGGACATCTACATTTATGGTAGGTACAAAACTGTACTTTTTTAATGGTTCTTTTTATTATTTTGTTCTTGTCTGCTGAAGAAAATGTATGCTTTTCTGGGCTTCCCTTTGCTACAATGCAAGTTATTTTAGGAGAGAGTGCACCAAATGCAAAAAAAAAAAAAAAAAAAAAAATATATATATATATATATATATATATATATATGTGTATATATTCCTTACTCATACTTCTGCTTGCTGGAGTCATGTATTTCTTATTGCCATTGGAGTTGCACTCTTCAGTTCTTTTTTGTATGCTATTTGTTTTGACTTGGGGAAAGTTCCATCGGCAAAGGCACCAGCAGAACTCATGAAGATCTAGTAGCAATAAAAGTAGTGGCCCAACCATCCCATTGAAAGTTTATTAAACACAAGAAAGCTTTTGAGTTTACGCAACTCTTCTTCAGTGTCAGTAAAAGTAGGTAAATCATCTAGTTTAAATAGAAATTTCAATCGACAGCCAGCCAATAGATTGTCACATGACAAGGGTCAGTTTAGGCCTGGTCTTAACACCCTGAATAATGTGAAACCATTGTTAAAAGCGAGGCAAACCTGTGTTACTTTTGAATTTTAAGAATTGTTTTTTGAACTTGTGTGTGTGTGTGTGTGTGTGTGTGTGTGTGTGTGTGTGTGTGTGTGTGTGTGTGTGTGTGCCGTTCGATTCTCGGTTGGAGTGCTGGGAGTGCCTTCTGTGTGGAGTCTGCATGTCCTCCCTGCAGTTGGGTGGGCATTTGAAAGACATGCGTAAATGGGCGGGCCTTTGTTGAAGGTTGAACGTCGAGCTGGTACCTTGGCATTCGTGAAAATCTACTGCCAATCATTAGCGGACCGGAGTTCCGCTGTGGCGACCCCTAACCAGGAAAAGCCGAAAATCAACAGCAACATACATACATATATATATATATATATATATATATATATATATATATATAATGTAGATATATAGTGTGATATGTTTGTGTGTCTTTTTACTTGTATTAATGATTTTAGATAGTGTTTTTTATATGTCTTAATATGGACCTGATAGTATCAGGATTTTTAACACTGTCTCTTTAAGATCGCTATTTTGGATTGCCGAAGTTATATAACCAGCGCTTTGGTTGTGGGCCTTTTGTCTGAAGAGGTTTTACATTTTAAACTGAAAGTGCTTATTTATTATTATTATTTTTAACAATTGGTGAATAAAACTACATTTTAACTACTTTTTAAAAGAGCACAGGGTATTTCTTGGACTGTGCAAAGCTGCTCCGGACCACCTTAGGAAGTCTTTGTTTCTGTAATATGCAAGCCATGGAAAGAATTATCATGGAAATGATCAGTAAAGACATTGACAGCCTACACACACTAGATCCATCTCAGTCTGGCTTTAAGGGAAGGTCTTGCCTACTTAATCTGGTAGACTTCTTCAGGAAAGTCACCAAGGCAATGGATGATGGTAAAATGGTGCATGCTGCCTACCTAGACCTGGCCGAACATTTGGTACAGAACCCAACTCTGGTATTGTTGACAAACTCTCTGAATTGGGCATAAATGTGTACATGACTCGCTGGATTTCCAGCTGGCTTACAGGTAGGACCCAGGAACTCTGTGTTGGTGAGACCACCTCCACCAAAAAAAACGGTCACCAGCAGAGTAACCCAGGACTCTGTATTGAGCTTGCTCTTGTTTGGCATCTACTACTTGGAAGTCAAGGCTAATGTCAAAGCCCATGTTGACAGGTAACTGTATATTGGGAGGTATCCTAGATTCTCACTTTGACACAGACTTCCTACAAAAGGGTCTGACACAGACAAATGACTGTTGTCAAAGCCATAGATTAAAAGTCAGTGCTAAGAAATGTATTTTAGTGCCCATTGGGAAACCGTCCATTGACGCTAATTGCCCCATCAATACAGCACCCCTAAGAGTTGAACCACTATTTAGGGGTCTGAGAACATACGTAGACAGTAATCTGGCCTTTGACTAACGTAGTATTTGGGTCCAAGGAGGTTATAGTACCACTCATCTCGGCCCTTATCACACCTATTACTGAGTACAGTGCCCCCTTTGGCATTTTACCCAACAAGACATTTCCAATATTTGGAACGCCCTCAAAGCCTTCATACCAGCAGAATCCAGGGTATGAATACCATGCCCTAGTCAGATAACCTTAAAGTGCTATCTCTGTACTCATTGTGCTATAGGTTACCGAGATGTGCTCTATACTTGTAATGTAAGGCATACAGAGATCCAGCTCTGATAGATCTCTTGTGCATCCACAAAACAAAATGAACCAGAAATGGTAGATCCAAAGACCTGAATTTTGCCTTTGACATAAATAGAACATGCTGGGGAGACCAGTATGTGTCTTAAAGGATCCCTGCACTATGGAATAAGCTCTCCATCCGTGTGAAGCAGAGTTCATCTTTGACTCTGTTCAAATGTAACCTTGATCTTTGCATGGGAAATTGTAAATCCACCCCACAGTCTGTCTCCTATGGACAGAGATTGACAGTAAGTAAATTATTCACCCCACACGTAACCCTTGGCTACCTTCTTATTAACATACCATTCCATATAGGCATCCATTGTATTCTGTAACAAAACTGGGTTGGGTTGTGCGGCTCGGCTTATAATGACTGTGGTGGATGTTAGCCTAGTAAAAAAACGTTGAATCTATGGACCAATAAAAGGATATCAAGAAATTTTCAGCCGCAAAACAAATAGTGCTAGAAAAGTAAAATTGCATTCCTTTGTTGCTACATCAGCAAGTCTTCATAAGTTAGCTAATTGTGTAGTAGATCAGTTAATTACTATATGAAATTGAATTAAAATGCTTTGAATATTAAAACCTGAGAAAACATTGAATATAAAGGAAATGCTTACAACAAATAAAATCTCTCATGAAGAAGTAAATCAAAGTAATGATCAATGAGTTGATGAAGGACTTGTGGAGAAACTTCTGAAGGATAATATAAATAGGAAGTTAAGCCTTGAACAAAGTACAAGTTCACTGAATGTAAATGAAATTAAAGAACAACATATTAAAAAAGTGGTTTTATTTCTTGGTCTTGGTAGAATAATTCCCGATATGTATAAAACTGCTTCCCCAAGAAATGATGTATCTTTAAAAGAACCATTTTTATTAATTCAAAATTTTAGTAAGCCTCCATGGAGCCATTTATTAATATCCCGTATAGTTAAACCAGCTGAAGACCTGCACCTTTACTCCTTGTATAGATTTATTTCTTTACTAAATATTGACAATGCAATGTTTATTTATATAATTGCAAGTATATTAAACTATTTTAGATTGTTTAATACATAAGGACTGGAAGGATTTTAATAATCTGCCAAGCATGAGATATTATAAAGAGAATCATAACCTCTATAGAGTATGCCCATGCAAACAAAACTAAACTAGCAATATTAAGTTTAGATTTAGAGAAAGCATTTGATTCTGTCATTTGGACATATAAATCCAACACTTTAAACAAATATGAATTCTTGTTGAAATTCTGTTAATCTTTAGAATTTTTATATATATGTTGTGATGTGATTATGTTAATATGGGATCCTTTTTATTTCAAGCAGTAGATAGGGTGGCCTAATGGTTAAGGTATTTGCGTTGTAAGCACAAGGTGCAGGGTTTGAGTCTTGGTCTTTTCAGGCTTGATGGTTGTTGCTGAAGCACCTACCAAGAGGAGAAAACGCTGAGAGAAGAAAGGAGCCACTTTTGAGATTTTAAGTATTTTCTTGCGATTTATTTCTTAGAAAAACTGCATTGCCGCCTACTTTTTGGCATTTTCTTGATTGCAAAAGTTGATTATCTGTGTTAGAAACTGTATTTAGAACATGTTTATTGCATTTTTTGTGTTGCACTTAATTTAAAATCGTTTCTTCTTAAAATTGCATTTTACCTGCCTCTGCCCTAGCACATAAGTGTTGGGGTCATTTATTGCACTTTTCTGACTAGTTTGCTACTTGTGAGTCTCAGCTATCCTTATACAAAAACAAAAAAATCTTGCTGTTTTCCCACTTTCTATAATTTAAAAGAAAGTTCAGTTACAGAGTTGCTGTTCTGAACTGTTTGTAAGTTTCTTGGAGGCCAGTGCTTGCTTGGGCTAAAGGGAAGTCTCTGTGTTCACCAGTGGCAGTGGTTAACACTGAGCAGCCTGCCTGTCCCTGTAGGAGTGGTTACTGCCTAGAAACTGTAGTTTTATTGGCCATTTTGGGTCAGTTCCAAACTCCTTGATCTCTCTCTCTGTTAAAACCCTGCAACTCTCTTTTTGCGCGGTCTTGTGCACAGAGCAGCGTCGGGCAGCGCCGCTTAAACAGGTTTAAAGTATTCCAGGCTCCACAAAGTCTGCTCTTCACTTTTTTCCTTAGAACTGCTCTAAATCTCAAAATAAGCACTCTATTTTCATTCTAAAGCCCTGCACTTGCTTGTATAAGTAATCTCATAGGTAAACACTAACAAACTTAAGCACTACACCGTGTTATACTCC
Organism: Protopterus annectens; assembly: GCF_019279795.1. NCBI lineage: Eukaryota > Metazoa > Chordata > Ceratodontiformes > Protopteridae > Protopterus > Protopterus annectens. The sequence goes on along the minus strand of NC_056746.1, from coordinate 1,235,097,682 downwards.
TTTTAAGTACTTGCTCCCTATTGGTTCTTTCTGATCAGTCAATAAGTAGTTCCGTATATTATTCAGACATGTCCAAAGGTCAGTTTTGGGTTTACTCTGCAGTCCAGCTGGTGAATCTGGGAATCTTGAGGCAATGTTACAACTGCCTTATGTATACAGACCACCATCTCCTCTTCCCAACAAGCTCAAATATATGTGAGAGATGCAACTATATAGCCAAACTGGAGGCTGAGCTCTCTCAACCCAGTACTGGCACATCCAGTCAGGAGGAGAAGGTAACCACACACACCACAAATCCAGTCTCACATAGACCTATCGCATCAGCAAACCAAACACACAAAAACATACTTGGAGGCTCTAAATAAAAATCTGCCTAAGCAGCAGAGACCTCCAAAGCAGACATCCAAGCAACCCCTTCCACGAAACATTACCGACGTAGCACATAGCTCACAAAGTCCGTGTGCCCTAAGGCTAAACAACACACCTAATACACTTGTAATAGGTGACTCTGTTGTCAGACACACTTGACGTCCCACTCACCAGACTGAACAAGGAGAAGGTCACTATAAGTTGCTTGTCGGGTGCCAGGGTCCGCCACATAACACAAGCACTCAGGTCACTCCAAAGCAAGTACAAATATGACTCTGTCATTGTCCATGCTGGTGTGAATGACCTGAGACGTACCTCCCTGGACTACATGAAAAAAGACATAGAGGAGCTCATCATGTAGCCCAGGCCGGTATGACCCTGACCTTGAGTAGCATCTTGCCCTCACCAAGAATGATGCCACAGTATAAAGACAAAATGATCAATTTTAACAATTGGCTAAAGTATTGGTGTCATTCAAAGGGGATCCAGTGTCTGTCAGCCTGGGATGACATGCTCGACAAGCCATGTTGCTTTGCTAGGGATGGCTTGCACCTGTCACCTCTGGGTTTTCGAATACTGGCAAAGGCTCTTGCCTCCCCCATAGTGCCTTTTTTAGGCAAGGCTCAAAAGGCAAACCCACCGCCATAGACAACACAAAGAAAAAAAAACTAAGGGTAATGCTGCTCAACGCCAGAAGTCTAAACCTCAAGATGCACGCACTCGAGATTCTCCTCAGTATGGAGAATATTGATATCTGTGCAGTAACAGAAACCTGGTTCAAGGCTCCCGAGAGCACCCCAGCACTAACAGGTTATACTTCATACCGTGCTTTTCGGCCCCAAAACTCGGACTGAACCACAAAAGGAGGGGGGGGGTATCCATATTTTTCAAAGATACCCACACCTCCAGGTTAGTGGCACTGCTCGAAGCATCGGAGACCATCCATGTGCAACTAACAGTGGGCAAAACTGCAGTTTGTAGCCTGCTACAGACCACCTTCCCAAACACAGGAACCCCACTCGGCTTTCCTGAGAACACTGGAGAAAATGAAGGTCTCTCCAAACACCATTATATTGGGTGACTTCAACTACCCAAACATTGATTGGGAAAACTACTCGAGCCGAAACACCCTCATCCAACGGTTCATAGAATTTATAAACTCAAATGCTATGGAACAACTGGTCACCACTCCCACAAGAGGGGAAAACATATTGGATCTGGTCATCACCAACATGTTCCACACCAGAGGTATACCCCTCATTGGTAAGATCAGACCATAAACTAATCTCTCTGGACATCCATATTCCGTCCCCACCCCCAGCCAAGGAAACCACAATGAAGAACTTCTCAAAAGCAAACTTCACACTTCTCAAAACCGAGGTGGAATCCTTCAAAGCCCCCGGGCCAGTGGAAAATACGGCCCAAAATGCAGAATCCTTTACAAATGCATTGCATGGACACCTACAGGAATTCATGGAGCATGCTATCCCAAATAAAACCAAGACTCACTCCTCCAAAGGCAGGAGACCTGTCTGGTGGACCCCGGCCATAAATAAGCTATGCAACAGAAGGAGAAAGCTACTACATGATAGAGCAAAATCCCAAAAAGGGAAGGCGTCTCTGATCAGTACTAGCAAGAAACTACGATCCCTCATAAAATCATCTAAGGCCAGCTTCGAAAGAAAAATTGCACAAGACACTAAAGATAATCACAAGGCCTTCTTTAGTTATGTCAGGAACCTGGGAGGCAACTCCCAGATATGTTCTGAGTTAGTGCAAAATGACAAAAAATACACTGAACACACAGACATTGCCAACATCTTGGCAGAAAGGTTCAGTGCAAACCCCCCCCCCCCCAAAAGAGCAAATGTCTATCCCAACAGAGTATAGCCTTCCTGAGATCACATATGCACAGGTGAGAGCTGCCCTCTCCAAAGCAAAAAACACAGCATCAATGGGACCAGACGGTGTCCCGGTCTGCGTCTTACATGAGCTCCAAGAAGAACTAAACCCTCATATAAAGTCACTGTTCAGTCTCAGCCTTACTACAGGATATGTACCCAAGGAATGACGTACAGCAACAATGGTCCCACTCCACAAAGGTGGTGCCACAACAGACCCCGGAAACTATCGTCCTATAAGCCTGACTAGCCTGGTCTGCAAAGCTATGGAGTGTATCATCATGGAAATCATAAACGAAGACATTGGGAACCTCCAGTCACTGGACCCTACCCAATTTGGCTTTGTTGAGGGCAGATCTTGCCTCTTGAACCTGGTCGACTTCTTTGAAACAGTTACCAAAGCCATAGATGAAGGGAAGGTAGTCCACACAGCCTACCTGGACCTCGCAAAAGCCTTCGACACAATACCCCACTCGGGCATCATAAATAAGCTCACCAGCTTAAATATCAACCCCTATGTCACAAGATGGGCTGCAAACTGGCTCAGGGGTAGAACCCACATGGTCAGAATAGCAGGTGCCATGTCAGACTCTAAACCAGTTACAAGTGGCATCCCACAAGGCTCAGTCCTGGGTCCTCTCTTGTTCGGTATATATTTCTCCGAGGTACAGGCTAACACTGTTGGACTATGGCTGACCAATTTCGCAGATGACTGCAAACTGGGTGCCATAATCGACTCTCCGGCTGACACAAACATCCTCTAAAAGGGTCTCACAAAGATGGATAACTGGTGCCAGAGCCATGGCCTAAAGCTAAATGCCAAAAAGTGCATAGTCCTCCCCTTTGGGATAAACAAAGTGCCCACAAATTACCACATAGGTGGTAATCCATTAAGTACGGAAGAAGTAATTAGGGACTTGGGGACCCAAGTAGATAGCAATCTCTCCTTTGACAATCAGGTTGCCAAAGTGGTTAGAAAGACCTATATAGCCCACCTTATCACGAAAGGGTTCACATCTAGATCAAGAGAGGTCATTGTGCCCCTTTACTCATCACTTATCAGGCCCATAATTGAATACAATGCCCCATTTGGGATGTACCTTACCCGACACCTGCAGCAACTGGAAAGACCCCAAAAGTACCTCATCAAGAGGATCAAGGGACTCAAACAGATGCTCTATGCAGTTCGGCTAAAGAAACTCCAGCTCTACTCAGTTGCGTACTGCCTACTCAGAGGCGATCTGTGTCTGACGTATAAAGCCATGTCCAACCCAGAATTAATGGACATGCTTCACCTCAGGAAATCCAAATCCCTTGGAGCTACACGCTCCAGGGACTTGAACCTCAGCACAGAAATAAATAGGACATGCTGGAGGGACAGATTCATATCCCAGAGGCTCCCCTCATTCTGGAACAAAATCCCAATCCATGTTAGGCAGAGCCCCTCACTGACCCTCTTCAAGAGAAATCTTGACGAGTGGATGGGAGATCGTAAGTTTACCCCTGGGATCTCTTCTGTGTCCCTGCTTGACAGAGGTACAGTAAACTAACCTTAAAAGGGCTACCTTCTGTGACTTACTATACAAAGGCACAGTCAACTAATCTAAAAGGGTGGCGAAAGCCAAACACACTCTCTGGCTAGGCTTATAAATGCCCTAGGGCAGATAGCCTAGTATCAACCTGTGAACTTATAAAGGGAGTAAACACTGTTGCCCACTGTTCATTACTGTTTATGTTAATAATGAAACCTTTTGCAAGTGTTGTATAAGGCAGAATAGTAAAATAGAATGACTTTAAATTAATAAAGAATATCGGTTCAAGATTCAATTATTTGCAGATATTCTATGATTATTAAAAATATAGCTAATTCATAAAATTATTCAGAAATATTTTTAAAAGGAAATTTAGTAGAGATGAAGCAAATATTTGAAAATCAATGATTTCATCTCTAATCTTGGACTGTAATCATAGAATCTATGTCACCAGCAATATATATCATTTCACAAGTAAATTGTAATAAAATTATTGATGAAACTGATCTGTAAACTGTGTTCCCATTTGAAAATTAACTTTAAAATGATTTTATCACCAAAACTATTTTATGTATGTAGCTATATATTTATATACATATGTATATTTATATTGATATGTGTGTGTGTGTGAGAATGTGTATATTTATATATAATCAAAGCAATTCATTATTCACTGACAGTGAAATTATTAGGAAGTTAAATAAAACTTTAATGTTCTTTTTATGGCATCTTTAGAGGTAAAAGTACATTTAAGATTTATATTAGAAATGGGATAGGGAATGAATTGGCTTTGTTATTACAGAATCTTGTGTAATAGCATCCACACATAAAGTAGTTCTGCACTGGATTGGTAATCGTATGACTCTCCGTGGAAAACATTGCATAGTGCTGCATGCAATAGCTCCCAATTAAAACCTGTTATGTCTTCATTAGATGTACTACCTAACCCTGCTGTGGATGCTGCAAAGTTATACAGGTAACTATACTAATAAGAAAATAAATTCAAGGTGTTCATCATATTGATCACTGCTGCAACACCCTTGGCTATATGGGTTATATTTTGCCAAGGACTTAAGAGCCTGCCAGCTTCTAAAGTTTCAGGGCACCTTCCATGAGCCCCAACTGTCAGGTAGCTCAAGCTGAGCTGACTAAAAGACAAGTTTGGATGCAAAGCCCTACAGAGCTGTACTGCTGTTGAAGTATGTGCTGATCTGTGGCTTTTGAAGATTGATGGTTGGCTTGTGCTTTCCTTTGCTCGGCAGATAAGTTCCCTTCGGGGAAAATTTTTCCATTTTCTTAATTTTGTTGTTTTTTTTTTTTTTTTTTTTTTTTTTTTACTTTATTCTTCATGAAAGTTCTTTTAAAGCTGGAGTGTTGTGTTTTAATGAAGTGTGGTGAGACTGCAACATACTTTTAAATGGGGCACACATTTTTGGCAGTTTAAAAGTGGTGTAAAATAACTGAAAATATTTCTTCTGTGGAGAAATTGCTAATTTTTCTTTTGTGGGGCTGGCATATTATTTTAAAGTATTTTTCCATGTTTTTCTGTCAAAAACATAACTTTTTGTGGCTCGGTAGTGTAGTTCTTATCTTCCCCAAAAAAGAGGTGCTATTTTCAGCTTGACCATGGAACAGACTACTGGACCCATGGTTGGTCTTTCTTCCAGTCACAAAAAGAAAAAAATTAAGCAAACAGCCTTTGCCACTAAAGCAAGGTAGCAATTTGCCTCAACCACAGCTGAATGAGACCACTGTGGCCATTTGTTGTATCTCAGACTGCTCATCTAATACTTCGGATTCCTTGGGTTTGGCACTTAAATCCACTATGCACTGGGGTTAGACACTTCTTCAGCAGCTGAGAGTTACTCTTGTTTGTCCTTTGAGAGGGAACAGGGAAGGTTTCCCTGTTGTATCAGAATGTTGTGCCCATCTTTGGGGAAGCAGCTGCTGCCATTAGTAACACAGTTGGCCCCATTTTTCCTGTCAGAAAGAAACAGAAAACCAAGCAGGTATCTACTCTTTCTCAAATTTCTCTGGATAGGAGTAGTTTACTGAGTCTGGCTCAGGGTTTATTTCAGTGTACTGATCCTTCATGTAAAGTAGTTTGTGGTAAAAAGGAAGAGGGATTCCTCTCTTCCCGAAGAGGTTCAAGATTTTGACACTGAACAGTAAGATGCAGGGGTGGTTACAGGATTTTTTTCGTCATTGTTTGATTCAGACTTGGAAGAGAGCTCAGATTGTGATTCTTCCTGTGGGGATGTCTTTTTCTCTTTGAGTATTGCTAGGATGTGCAAGTGATTTCAGTGTGAGAACACTGAGGTTTCTCAGTTTGTTGTTACATTTTTCTGAACCTACACCCATTTGTCCTGTCTGCTTTAGAGGATATGTGCATTACTGCCTAGAATTTCCCTGATAGTCAGCCAGCTACCCTTAAGTAGGCAAGTAGGATGTATAACTTTCCTCAGTCTTTTAAATGTTTATACACTATTACCAAACCTGATCATACAGCTATAGCTTTAAGTGATCCCACTGCTGTTTAGGGATGAGGAAATTATTGATGGGTATGGGGGAAAAAACTGTACACTTCTGCAACTTTGATTTTTAGAATCTTTTTATTGCCTTTATTGAGTTATCACTTTGGCTATACATTTATATAAATGAAAACAAACCATATTAACATACAATGTTAAGTTGTCAATCTCGCCTTCATTCTTGCTTGATGGTTCGGAGCCGATCCCTCGGCTCCGACTCGGCACTTGCTAAAGCTCGAGAGTCACTTTTACCAGCTCGAGGCAGCCCCATATCCCATGATGCAAGGCGGTAAGTACCCAGATCTCGTTTGCCGCTTCGCTTAGGAGGTCTTCTTTTTACCAGCTCCTGGTAAGTTGTTCACTTTTGTGATATTTAAGCCCCTTTTAGTCAAAAACCTTTTATTGATAGTTGTTAAGTTTAATTTATACACTTTCTGACAGAAATTCCCTGTCTCCTTAATTTTTTGTTAGTCAATTTTTTCCCTATCCCATCCCCCCCCTGTTAGGGTGTGTGTGTTGGTTTATAGAATACCCTTTGGTATTTTATTTAACTTAATTTTGACTGGTGTGTGTGTGTGTGTTTTTTCGGCACCATGTCAAAGGAGAGGGTCTCAGGTTTTAAGAAGTGTGACTCGTGCTGTCAGAAGATGTCTCTGACAGACGGTCACACTTCTTGCCTGTATTGTCTGGGCCCTCTTCACCTGCAGGACTCCTGTGCTATTTGTCACTCCTTCAGCCAGAGAGTCCTGCAGGAGAGACGGAACAAACTGATTCTTAGGGGCCTTCTTAAGCCGGAGGGCTCTCCGGCTAAGTCGGCTCCACCAAAATCAGTAAAATCTTCCAAGGCCCAGGCTTCTGTATCTAAGCCTGCGGCCTCGGCTCCGACTCGTACTGAGTCGAGATCGGCTCCGGATGGAGCCGATTCTAGCTTGACAAAGCCTTCGGCACCGATGGCTATCGGTGCCGAATCTGTATTGACCACTTCGATGTCGGCTCCGATCGGCTCCGACACCCATGTGGCACAGGCATCGGTGTCGGCTCCGATCGGCTCCGACACCGTTACTTTGGTGACTGTATCGGCTCAGGCTGGAGCCGATACATCGAGGCTTCCTGTCGGCTCCGAGAGGTCGGCTCCGACAGGATCTATTGTATCGGCTCCGATGGCTCATTCCAGGAAGAGGTCGAGGTCTCCTTCCTTGGAGCCGATACTTTCGGCTCCGGCTCCACCTCTTCTATCGGAACGGAGCCATCGGAGCCGATCTTCAAGGTCATCCAGGTTGTCAGATCATGACCTAGAGAGAGTGGTCAGTAGATTACTCAAGTCACAGGTACTGGCCCAAATGTTACACAGTCCGTCTCAACAGGCGACTGTTGGTCCACACCCGTTACAGTTCCTCCTTCAACTCTACCCCAGAGCTTGGAGTTGGAGTCTTCGAATGGTTACTGCTACGGCTGGAGGACGGATACCCCCTTCTGTTCCTTCAGCCTCTACTCTTATCTCCTCTTCGAGACCTTCCTTTGAGGGATTCGGTGGTTGGGCTTCCATGGTCTCCTCCGAGGGGGTGAGTGGCATCGGACCCTTGTCCGAACCCGCTCTTCCCCTTGGAGCCTCGGCCTTGGTGAGCTCGGCTCCGACATCTGCCTCGGAGACTTCCCTTCGGTGGTCCCTGGAGTTCCTAGCTCTTCGGAGCGGGTTCTCTCGGACCTGCCTGGGAGGGGAGCATTCGAGGTGATGAAGAGTGTACTGGCCACTGGTATCAGTCAGCAGTCTGTTGCCGTAGCTCCTCCCTCTATAGTACCTGTTGACATCTCTGCCACTTCTCTTGCTACAGGACCCAGAGATCCTCTGCCTCAGGTTTCCCCATTGGGAATTTCCCCTCTTCCGAGGATTCTCCTGATGTTTCGGGAGATCCTCCTAGGAAGAGGACTTGTAAGAAGAAGCATGTAGACTCCCGAGTCTGTCACTGGATACTGACTTTGATGAGTCAGAGGGATCCCTAGATCCCCTCTGAGGATGTCTCCTTCTCAGACATCCTAGAACTTCTGAAACAGAGGGAAACTGGCCCACCAACAATCCCTCTGAGGATGAGTCAGTATACCTAGAGGCGTTTGGATCTCGGCCCTCCACCTCCTGGGTATCTCCGCCTTTCGACCCCCTTATGCAGGTGATTGCACGAAAGGCGTGGGCAGCTCCTGACTCTGTAGAGCCAGTCCCTAGGAGGCCTTCAAAATTTATCACTGCCCCGAGCGACAAACAATTCCTTACTAAGGGTGTCCCCGCTGATGCCATGGTGGTGGCTGCGGCCACCAAAAAGGAACTTGCAGATCCTTCCGTGCCCATCCATCCTCCTAATAAGGACTCTAGGACCATGGATAGGTACGGTAAGCGGATGTTTTCCTCAGCGACCTTTGCTATGCGTTCGCTGAATTACCTATGTCACTTCACCAGACTCCAAAGGGATATCCTGAAGGAGCTGGGAGAAGTAGTTCAGGATCCTACAGCTGCAGGGGCTCAAGAAAAAATTGCTTCTCAGCTAGGAACCCTCAATTCCATTGCAAACTCCTCCATGCGGCTAATATCTTATGCTGCGGATGGAGCGAGTAGAGCCGCAGGCACAGGTGTGGCTCTTAGACGCCAAGCCTGGATGCGGCTATGTGATTTTGTGGATCCCTTTAAGGCGTCCTTCACAAATTCTCCCTTTGATGGGTCAGCTTTGTTTGGCCCTCAGGTGAAGGAAACCTTGACCAGGTGCGAGCAGGACGGCAAGACTCTTTCTGCTGTTGGAGTCCGTTTTTCCACCCCTTCTAGGCCTTATCCCAAAGGACAGAAGGGTGGGAAGATGTGGTTCCGTAAATCCCAAGGAGTCACGCCGATTCACGTGGTCAGTTTACCCCTAGAGGCAGAGGGGTAACAATAACAGACGCTCTAGAGGCAGAGGGGTCCAAGAACCAGGGAAACAGGGAGCCTCTCTCTGACAAGCCCTTTCAACATCCCTGAGGTGTTGCCCGGCTGTCCCTCCTTGGAGGCAGTCGGGGGAAGATTATCACTGTACCCAGAAGCCTGGCATTCCCTCACTCAAGACAGATGGGTACAGTCGATCATATCCAAGGGTTACATAATTCCTTTCGAGGAAAGTCCTTTCCCTCGAATTCCCTTCCAGATGTACCACCGGTCTAAGGGACATTGCAGAGTTAGAAATCGCAAAACTACTGCAAAAGAGCCATTCAGCCAGTTACAATAGACCATTCAGAGCCTGGAATCTACTCAAGGTTCTTTTGGTCCCCAAAAGACGGGAGACTGGAGACCAATATTGGATCTCAGCAGACTCAACAAGTCTGTCAGGAAGACAAGATTCGAATGGTCACTCTTCAGTCAATTCTGCCCTTCTTACAGAAGGACAACTGGATGTGCTCAATAGATCTTCAGGATGCGTGCTATCACATCAAAATTCACAGACGCTCCAGGAGATTTCTCCGCTTCGGCTGGGGTCCAGTCATTTCCAGTTCAGAGCCCTGCCCTTTGGTCTCACTACAGCCCCCAGAGTGTTCACCAAATGCATGGCAGTGGTCACGGCTCACCTGAGACGTCAAGGATTCCAGGTGTTTCCGTATCTCGACGACTGGCTCCTGTCAGCCACCACCAGGCATCAGCTTATACAAGCCAGGGATTACACAATAGACCTTTGTTCTCATTTGGGCATCTCAATCAACTTCGAAAAGTCATCCTTATCGCCCTGCCAGTCTATTACCTTCATAGGCAAACTTAAACACTGTTCGGATGTCAGCTACCCTTACAGAACAAAGAGTCTCAGACATTCAGACTCATGTCAGGATCATTCTGGCCAGCAAGAAAATAGAGGCCGGAATGGTTCTAAAGGTATTAGGTCTCATGGCTGCGGCCATTACTCTTCTTCCCCTGGCTCGATTCTACATGCGCCTTCTTCAGTGGATGCTGTTCACACAGTGGTCATACCAGCAACTTCCAATGCGTCACCAGATTCTGGTGACACAGACATGCAAAGAGCATCTTGCTTGGTGGATCACATCGTCTCAGGTTCACCAAGGCAGGTGCTTTGTGCCTCCGTCCCCGATAGCCACTGTCACCACGGATGCCTCCCTGATCGGGTGGGGGGGTCATTATCAGGGCAGGATGGTTCATGGGACGTGGCAACCGTTCGAGTACCATCTGCACATAAATGTCCTGGAGATGAGAGCAGTGCTTTTAACGTTGCAAGCCCTCAACGACTTTCTTCCCGTAGGGACAATTGCAGTCCACACAGACAACATGTCTGTAGTTTGGTATATCAACAAACAGGGCGGAACCAAGTCCTACCCCTTGTGTCAAGAAGCTCAGACTTTGGCAATGGGCGATCTCCTCTCATCGGTTTCTGGTAGCAATGCATATCCCTGGGAAAACCAACATTATAGCGGACAGATTGAGCAGAGCTATCCTCATGCCTCACGAGTGGTCTCTCAAGCAATCTATAGCGGAAGAGATTTTTCTGGAATGGGGTCATCCATGTTGCGATCTTTTGCTACTCCCCAAAACAGCAAATGTCCAGACTTCTTCAGCCTCTTCCCTCTATCAGGCCATCCCCCCAGAGACGCTCTGACCCAGGATTGGCCCCAGGGACTTCTTTATGCCTTCCCTCCATTTCCTCTGATCCCTCAGGTGATCCAGAAAGCTACCGTTTTGAGAGCCAAATTGATTCTCATTGCCCCTTACTGGCCTCGACAAGTTTGGTTCCCGTTCCTCCATCGTCACCTTTTGGTGCAGCCGTGGCATCTGGACCCAGTGCCAGATCTTCTGATTCACCAATCCGGTCAGCTGCACCGGTCAATCCCTTCTCTCAACCTCACTGCATGGTTGCTCCACTTCCTTCCTTAGCCAGGCTTCCTTTGATCTCTAACCCAGTTAGAGACATCATAGTAGCTTCACTAAAATCCTCTACCAGGAGGATTTACACAAGCAAATGGAAACGTTTCTCTTATTGGGCTAAGGCCCAAAATATTGATCCTTTTACTGCCCCTGTTCAAGCAGTTCTGGACTTCTTAGCAGAGATTTTTCATGCAGGCTCCTCTTCTTCCACAGTCAGAGTTCAATTGGCTGCTATTTCCAACTTTCATGTCGGGATAGCAGATCATAATATTATGTCCCATAGGCTCTGCAGGGCCTTCTTGAAAGGAATTTTCCTACTAAAACCTCCAATCAGGAATCCTCCTCCTCAGTGGGATCTAAATTTAGTGCTGACATCCTTGATTCTTCCCCCCTTTGAGCCAGCTGTTTCTTGTTCCCTGAAATATCTTTCTTGGAAAACGTTATTTCTAGTGGCTATTACATCTGCCAGGAGGGTGTCTGAACTTCATGCTCTTTCGGTTCGACCCCCCTATTTGGTTTTTCACAAAGACAGAGTATCTTTGAGAACTAACCCAACCTTTTTACCTAAGGTCGCTTCAAAGAACAATTTGAATCAATCCATTGATCTCCCGGTATTTTTCCCTAACTATTCAGACAGAGCTGAACAAAAGCTACATTATCTTGATGTCCATCGTCAACTTAGATATTATTTGGACAGAACAAAAATTTAGAAAATCTGATCAACTTTTTGTTTCCTATGCGGATAATAAAAAAGGCCTTCCTGTTTCTAAAGTGACTTTGTCCAGATGGCTTTCTTCGGTCATCACTGAAATTCATACGCTCAGGGGAAAACAGCTGTGCTCAAAACCTAAAGCACATTCAACTAGGAGTTTAGCTACTTCTACAGCTTTTCAAGCTAGACTTCCTTTGGACACTATTTGTGCAGCGGCCACTTGGGCTACTCCTCACACTTTTGTTTCCCATTACAAATTGGACTTGGCCTCCAGGGACAGAGCCAGTTTTGGCTCTACAGTCCTCAAGAGTTTGTTCCATTGAGCCACCCAGGATAGAGGTGCTAGGGACGCGGTCCCATCAAGCAAGAATGAAGGCGAGATTGACAACTTAACGTTAAGAAGTTATGTACCTACCATAACGTTCCATGTTAGTTGTCTTCTCGCGCCTTCTTTCTTGCGACCCTCCCTCCTTCCCCCTGGCCTGGACAGACCTTGTATAAGAAACTATTATGCTAAAGACCATTCAGACCTGGTCCTTTTTCCATCTGTAAGTTTCTTCTTCCTTTGGGAAGTATTTTATGCTTGGTGCTATTGCCCTTTATTAACAAACGAGATCTGGGTACTTACCGCCTTGCATCATGGGATATGGGGCTGCCTCGAGCTGGTAAAAGTGACTCTCGAGCTTTAGCAAGTGCCGAGTCGGAGCCGAGGGATCGGCCCCGAACCATCAAGCAAGAAAGAAGGCGAGAGAAGACAACTAACATGGAACGTTATGGTAGGTACATAACTTCTTATTTTCTCAGTTACAAACATTATACATCACATATAATTTTCTCTACTGTCATTGTTAGTCCAGCATTACATAGCGCACTCAATTCCTGCCTTCTCTTAAACCTCATTCCACCTTCAAAATATTATTTTTGCATGTATTGTTCCCATAATTCCCATTTTTTCTATGTAATTTGCTCCTAACCTTTTTAAAAATCTTACTTCCTAGTCCTTTTATCTCTGTTACTATATTCACTACTACAAATAATGTTGGTTTAGACTTTGATTTCCATTTCCTGGTAATTCTTTTATGGCAGCTACCAGAATTAAACTTAGCAAGGCCTTGTTATGTTTAGGCAATTTAGATCCTGTAACCCAACTCAAAAAAAATCACTTTCTTAGTTGCACCAATTTGCTCATCCAGTATTTCTGATGGAGCAATCTGTAGAGAATTTTTAAGTTTGCCAACTTGTTACACTCCCAACAGATATGCTCCCAACAACCCCTTTCTTCCCCATCACATCCCCAACATTTGCAGTCTGCATGAGGAAGAATTCTTTGGATTCTGCTTGGGGTATAAAAATACCCATACAAACACATCTAAGCATTGATATTCAGAATTTTGAATTATGAGGCTCAAATATTAAAGTTTCTCTGACAAACAGTGAAGGTATGAAGAATGCTTTATCTGAAGTTTCTTCTTGTGAGGAAAAAATCTGCTTTAAATAACTTTATATCCATTATTGCACATGTCACTATGTAATGTTTACAGTGTATATATATGACACTGGTATTACATTGAGTTGGCTTGCATGGATGCATTCTCAGAACCACTCAGATGATGATTAAAATAAGATTTTAAATTCTTCATCGGGTAGAGATTGGTGATTGGCCCCTCTGCTGCAGAGGTGATCAAGCGTGGTGAAAAGGGTAAGCTTATGCAGGGAATCTGAGTTCTTTTCATCTCTTCTTTTCCATCTCCTCATCCCGTTTTGGCAAAAGGCAGAATAAATGGTTTCAGTAAAATGCGGGTAAATGTACATTTAAGAAGAAATGGCAAGGGGGTTCCAAAAAGAAGTTTCTAACCTCCCAAAGCCAAGTACAGCCCAACAAGTCTGAATAACTGTTCAAGAGACCTTGTGACATCCTCCCACCCTGACCCATTTTCTTTCTTCCAGAAAGTCTAAAGTTCCATTTTTCTCTTTGGCAACAGATTGTTTCAGATAGTCATCTAGGTTATAGATGGCATTGGGAGGAAATTTCCTCCTGTACAGGGCGTTGTTCCTCTTCCCCCATATCAGATATTTTTGTTTCCACCTGTTCATCATGTGTTGTTCCAAGGAGTGATAGAACCAATTCCTCCTTCCCTGTTGAGGAAGGGTTTTTATTCAAGGGTGTTCTTAGCACCAAAGGAAGAAAATGCATAGAGAGCAGTTCTGGATCTTTCTTTCCTAAACCTGATGATGCCACTTCACAACCTGTTACCTCTTCTTCTTTGTTAAAATTTCCTGGTAACACAAGACTTAAAAGATGCTTTACACCTCCCTGTTCATCCACACTTCAAAATTTTCATAATGCTTTGTGTGTCTGGATCACATTCTCAGTTTTCTGCCTTAGTTTGGAAAATCTAATATGACAATATTGTTTACAAATGGTCTAGCTCCAGCTATAGCTCATTGCAGACTACAGGGTAGCTACATTTTTCCATATTTAGAGAACTTTCTTATTTTTGCATAGTCTTTTTCAAAGTGTCAGTAATCTCTCTGGTGAGAGCTCTATTACACAAGCTGAGATTCCAAGAAAGCATTCAAAAGTCTTTTCTTGACTCTCACAGGATTGTGTTCCTGGTATGTCAGCTAGACACCACAGTTAAAAGAGCTTTTCTTCCACAGGAAAAAAACATAGATCATTATCTAGATCCTGTTTCTAAGGTTTTCCACTCATACTTTGGTCCCTGCAAGGGACTACCTCCAAATTTTCTGTTTTATGAAATCTATGATTTTCATGATACATCTGACAAGATTCCACATGAGAAAGATACTAGTGGTATCTAAAATTTCTTTGGTCCCAGCATCAACACCTTTTATGATTTCAAATCCCAGTGTTGAGGTTTGTCAGAAGAGAAATATTTTGGTGGAGATAACCGATCTCCTTAAACCCAGGTCCCCCTTTCTCCCTCCATGCTCAAAACAGTCACTCACCACAGATGCTTCAGACTTTGCTTGGTGAGCAGTTTTAGGAGGGATAAAAGTGCAGAGGGTATGGGACATTAAGGACAGAAGCAAGCACGGAAATATAAAGTAGATGCTTGACCTGATGTAGGCAATCAGCTGTTTGAATTGTCTTAGGACCCCTGGCCCTTTTCAAGAGGTTACAGATGCTACCACAGTCGTGTGGTACATCAACAAGCAAAGACTCCCTTTGTAGACTAGGACTGTTTGGTTGAGATATAGCTTCATAGTGCAGCTGTCAGAGCAGAACTGTGTAGCAAACAAGCTGAGCAGGACAAAGGCAGAACCTCAGGAATGGGAGCTAGGTCAGGAAATCTTCCAAGATTTGATCCATCTGTGGCAGTTCCCAGGGCCGGTGCTAGCATTTTGAGGGCCCCCAGCGAGTTTCAAGTTGGGGGCCCTACCCAGGAGAATATAAAAAGTATGACCACATTGCCCATCACGCCCCATTCACTATCAAGCTCATGCAGCACCATTTAACAATCACTGTGTAGTGTTACTACATTCAAAACATTAAAAAGACTTGAAATGTCAAGGTACACACTGGCTGGCATTTAGTACCAATATTACATTATGACTAGCCCCTGTACCACAGCAAGGTAGCCACTCACAATGGTACACACACACACTGACTGGGACTGTGCAGTGGTGCAGCAGTTAACATTGTCGCCCCGCAACAAGTGGTTTTCCAGTTTGATGCTCAACTGGGTTGCCTTCTGTGTGGAGTTTGCATGTCCTCCCTGCGTTTGTGTGGGTTTCCTCATGTGAGAATTAAACCCAGCACCTTTTGTTTGTAAGGTAAACACCTTAACCATTATGCCAACTTCCCACACCTATCTGGGGTTAACAGATAATGCTAACTAACAGATGGAATAAATACATAAAATCTCCCAGATAGAAGTTCTTTTAACAACTCTTGCTACTTTGCCTCCTCCACTTTTTTTTAATATACTTTATTGAATAAAACTAGTTAAATGCTATCAGCTTTTTCTCTAAATTTTCCTACTCTACTTGCCTGTTCCTCACCTACCTAATCTTTCCACCTGTACAATTAGTCCTTCCTTACAACTTCTGAGGGTTTTGACTTACAATCCTTCCCTAGTATCGACTTATTCTAATGTACTTTGTTTCCTAATTACTATTCAATGACATTCCAACAGTCTCCACAATAAATCAACACACATTTCACTTTACACAAACCATGCCTCTGTACTTTTTTAAATTATGCCAAACATGGTAGTCTGTTGTCATGTACTAGATGATTGTTATAGTCTTTTATGTATTTCAGCAAAGTACTAATTTAACTGACTTTCTAATGCTTATTGCATGTCACATTTAATGTGAACTTTATGTGCTATTTGTTGGAGCTTTTCTCTCCTGACCGCCACTAAAATTGGGGTTCTGTGCCCAGTCAGACTCTCCTGGTTAACAAATATAAAATAAATAAATAAACAAATTTTAACCTATATGTTGACTGTGTAAAAGTAATGTCTTATCAATTAAAAAAAAAATGATCACCCAGCCACAGGACGTAGAATATCTCTGTGTATAAATCTTGTGTAAAACTGACAGTAAGCAAATAAGTTAGACAGCTATGAAAGCAAGAGGAAATATTCATTCTGTGACTACTGGTACGATATCTGCTGTCTCATGCAAAATTAAAAACACAAGTTCCTTGAGACCAGGCAGCATATATGCTAGTTTCCCAAGCAAATTTAAGAAAAAGATAACTAACCTCCTATCAATCATGCTAAATAAAATGTTATCGCATGGATATACCCCTCACCTATGGTAATAAGCTACCCAAAAGGGTGAGGAGGTTACGTCAGGCATAAACAATTTTAGAAAGTTTGCCTGAAAAGAATTTTATTTAAAATCATGGAGAGAGAGAATTATAACAGAGCTTGTTCAAATTGAAATTGGCCACTAAATTTTGTAATTTATATAGTAATACGAGTAATTTTAAGAGGAGATTTTGCCTTTTTAATATAGCATTCTTTGAAGAGCTGACAGAAGTATTTGATAAAGAGATGACAGTACATATTGCTTATAAGTAACTTACTAAGGTATCAAATGAAATAGCTGAAACACTATATTCATTAAGTGCCAATTCCTACTTAATACAACTGGTAAAATACTAATTATTCAGTGGGACACAAGAAATCAAGACAGGCTTGGTAAATGTATATCTTGAAAGGGTTAACAGTTGTGCTCCACAAGGCTTTCTACTTCGGCCACTTCTTTTTGGAATATTCTTCTCAGATATAGAAGTAGAAAATGGGCTGGGAATAACCAAAATGTTCTGGAGAATGTAAACTGGATAGTGTACTTACTTTAATAATAGTTGGGAAGTTAGCACAGAGGATTAAGGCTCTTCGCTATTAATGAGATGCTTCTTGTATTCAAGGGTACATAATTTGCTTGCTGTGTGACTCTGCACAAGTTACATAACTAGAAATTGTTCTTGGGTCACCCCAGAAAAGGGACACACTGAGCTTACCTGGTTAACGCATGTATAAAAATGAAAACAAAGCAACATACATGCATGCATAAATAAATAAATAAAAGATGCTGAAGTTCTTCAAGATGTTCTACAAAAAATATACATCTGGTTTAGTAGTAATGCCATCACCAATATTGACAGTAAGTGTAGCATCATAATACTTGACATAAGCTATGATTATAAAAAATGATCAAAGCATAGAAAAGACACCGTCGCCAAAGATTGTGGGACTATGGCAGACAACAATTTAACTTTGACTAATGTGTAGCTACCAAAGTCAGAAAAGCATATTCTCCACTTTATACCTTCCTGATATGACTCATTGTTGAATGCAATTCTGTACTTTGTAGCTTTTAAATAAGACAATTGGAATAATTTAGAAAGATTCAACAAGTCTTGCTAAAAAAATCAAAGATTTGGAAAATGATCTATTCGGAAAGGTTCAGGAACTGCCTCTGAATTCTCTGTCTTACAAATTACTTAGGAGTGACCCCTGCTTGGTCTGTAAGGCAATGTCTGATGCAGTTCTCTGAAAGTCTACCTAGAAAACACCATTAGTGAAGCTGTCAGATCTGGTTATTTAAAAATAAAAAATAAATATCAATGACTGTCTTTAAATATATGAATGGTACTAATAGCTTAAGCAGTTTCATTTCATAATGGGTGAATATTTTTAATTTACAGAAGCTTAATTGTGGAAAAGGTTTGCATCCTTGACTGCTGCAACCAATCGGGTCCCTTGCTTCACTGAGCGGACCTGATTGAGTGCAGCTTACAAGAGAAGCAAGGAACCTGATTGGCCTCAGCAGTCAAGGAAACAAGTTCTTTCAAAAAAAAAAAATAAAACGGAATCGCGCGACAATGCTATACAGCCAAATGAGGCACCGAGCAAGGAGCGGAAGAAACCCGTGGCTGCTTCATGTAGGGGCCCTCATACGTGGGGAGATAACTAATATACCCCTCTTAATAGACAGCCAAGGTACATGTGGACACAGTTTGGTTGGGTTATAGGGCTAAGTTTGTGAAAGAACTGGTGGTCATAAGAATAGTATATAGATATGAGACTCGCAAACAGAATAGGATATTGAGTCAGTGTACCTATTTGCTTCAAGGTTGCAATTGGGTAATGGTCAAAAAAACAACTATACAGTTTTCTTGTTAAATGTATCCTGTTAGTGATATTATCTCAAGTGCTGTTTCGTAACTAATTGTGTCAGTTATATTAACAAATGTTGCAGTATGCATTTACAAAATCTGTGCAGTGTGTTGAATATAAGATGTATTGGTTTCACATCTACAGACTTCATAATTTCAAAAGACTGGCTCCTTTCTCTTTAGAGGGGAGGTGTGATAAGTAAAACTGGATGATTTTATGTATTATGAAAATGTACTACAGCCATTTCTACTTAGACTATTGCATAGCATTGTCGGTAATTCAAAGATATAAACACTATTAGTAGGATACCGAAGGATAAAGCTCACTCCAACCAGCACTAATACCACCAGTTTATTGTACTTAAAATAACATAGGTTCCAAAAGCATAACGGATCTAGCGCTTTCATCCACTACAATGTGGACTTCTTCAGAATCAATTAATCAATCATCAGTTGGCTTTTTTATTTGTTTTTTGGTGCCAATCGCATATTCCAAACTTAAAGGGACATACTGAATAAAAACTTGCAGAGTAAACTGTATGTCACAAGTCTGATCTATTTACACTTGCTGAAAGTTAGAACATACGGAAATAAATCATTTAAAATATAATAGTTGTCACAAGTCTTATCTATATACATATGCTGAAAGTTGGAAAATACATAAGTACTATCTAATTATTGTAATAAATGTTAGGCAGGAGATTGGATGTCCACATGCAGACCTGCTGGTGGTTTCTGAAGCAGCTGTCTGTGCACATCCAATTCCATCAGTAAACTCGTATGTAGACGACAGAGAAAGACTTAGAAGAGCTCCCTGTAAAAGCGCACTGTCAAGACTGACGGGAGGAAAAAGACCATCAAGCATGAGATATTGGAATAAAAGTTACTATAAAAGGAACCGACTCACCTTGAATGTATATGCAAAAGACATATTTGCAAAAAATAAAAGAAAACACCCTCTAGCCCTTATGATATGCAGCCAGATAGCCCAGGGCCACTTTTCAGAGGTGTTGGCTTCTGCATGGCTGAATAGATCTAGAGATAGCTCCTCTCACACTGTGCAGTTTGGGTAATGGGAATGGGCAAGTATGACTTGGGAAGGTTTTATGAGCTGAGCTGATTAAATAAATAGACTATTCAGTTGACCAACCAGGAATTATGAAATATAATTTATTGGCAACCAATGAATGCAGTGCAAATCAAACATTCTCACATTAACATCACAATTCTTCATTTTTTAAACCTGAGGAAATGTGATGTTAATGTGAAAGTGCTCATTTTATAATACATAGCTTGCTCAATAAAGGATATTTTGTAATTATTGGTTGGTCTGCTGCATAGTTTTTTACTTATTGAACCACAATTTATGTAGAATTATCAGTATTTGTTTATGGTTTCATACTAAATACATGCAAATATTAATCCTGCAGATGAGGGATAATAAAAATATCAATGTCTGATCCCTTACTAAATGTTAGTAGTACTCCGAGTTTGCAGGAATCTAGACAAGGATACCAAATAGTAGTGACAAAATGCAAGATGTGGTGATGAGGGCTTTCCACTCTGATGCTAACAATATGCTTCACCCGTACAGTTATTGTATTTATATTTGGACTTTCAAGTTTCCCAGTTATGACCACTAAAGGCCAGAGTACATTTCTGAGTTTGTAGTGGGGCCAAATGCAGATGACATCACAGTTACCGTTGCATCATTTCTTCTCCTTTCTTAAAATCCTCTGCCCAGACTAAATCCATTTTTCCAGAAGAGTACTGCACATTTTTCTGACTCTGAAATGAGGTAAATCACAATATGTGGCATGTTCAGATTAAAGGAGTTTTTGTTGAGCTGTCAGCCTATTCTGTCCAGATAGTGCTGATTTTAATCAGGAGTTGGATGTGGCTTATCTAGGATCTAATGCAGGTATTTTTTTGTTGGAAGTCGTTTATTGCTGCATCCCAAAAAGAAGAGACAAATAGAAATCATGATTGCATTAAGTGTTCAGTTATTTTTTTTTTTATATTTTGAAAGAGACTGTCTGAATTTTCTGAAATTCAGTTATGCTGTCGTATGATATAGTTTAACTAAAATGATTAAACATTAAGTGGAACCTTATTTTTTTACTCACAGTACAAGAACAATCATTTAAATGCCACTGTGCTGTCCTGAATTTTAGTACTTAAAATCTTTTCCCTGCCGCCTTTGTTTCTTGATTGGAACTTCAGCCAGTCAGTTCTAGACTGGATTATTTCCAAGATGTTTGTAATGTGCAAATGGAATAAAGGGCATTTGAAAAATAAGGCATAATTTTGAAAGTCAATTAATGAAAATGAGCAGACAAGGTTAACTTTTTTAACACCATTATGGTATTGCTAATAGTTTTTGGTAAGGAATGGGAGGGGGTTCAAAATAAACTGGAAATATCAGAAACTTCAATTAGATGAGAATTCTATGAGTGATTTTTTATTTAATTTTGAGACATATTAATTTTTTGTTTTACTATTGCCAACTGGGTTGTCTTTATGTTGGATACATGTATAGTACTTAATGACATTTGTCTGGGATCTACAGCTGCATATTGAATTCTAGAGTCAAAAGCATCTTTCTTAAGTGTAAAACATTTAGGTTAAGCTGCCAGTCAATAGCGTTAAAGAGTGGAATTCATGGGCTTCTAGAATTGACTTTCACCCTTGTTCCAAAATAAATTTTCTGGATCTAGACAACTTATAAGACTCTGCCTTGAACGTTTCTTCTTTGAACTACGAGGATTCTATATTACAAAACTCTATGTCCTCAGTACTGTTGAAGCAAAGCATAACTCAGACGATTCAACGCAGAGATGTAGATGCATTAAATGTAAACTTGGAAATCCTAGATGCATTGCATTTGGACAGTTGTTTGCAAAATTCAGGAGCATCTTATCTGGTTTCCTTGCGTATCATTGTAGGACCTTCAAACCTTGTTTGGTTGTGATAAGCCTCACAAGTACTGGAACTCATATTATACACAATATATAATTGTAACACTAGGAAAATGGTACTAATAGCTTAAGCAGTTTCATTTCATAATGGGTGAATATTTTTAATTTACAGAAGCTTAATTGTGGAAAAGGTTTGCTTCCTTGACTGCTGCAGCCAGTCAGGTCCCTTACTTTACTGAGCGGACCTGATTGAGTGCAGCTTACAAGCAAAGATCTGATTGGCTGTAGCAGTCAAGGAAGCAAGTTCTTTCAAAAAAAAAAAAAAGAATCGTGGGATGACGCTATACAGCCAAATGAGGCACTGAGCAAGGTGTGGAAGAAACCCGCAGCTGCTTCATGTGGGGGCCCTCATACGTGGGGAGATAATCGGGGGTTCCATGGGGCCGTGGGTTCGGCAGGTGCCTAATGCTGACTATGGCAGTTCCTCAAGTAGACATCTTTGCCCCCTTTTTGAACAATCAGCTGGCATAATTTTGCTCCAGGATTCCATGCAAGAAGGCCTAAAAGACCAATGGCTTCTTTTTTTTTTTCCTTTTCTTAGACAGAAATGTTCTTGCATGCTTTTCCACCTTTTCAACTCCGGGGTACTTCTGAAGATTGAGAAGGAATCCCCCAAGATCATTGTGGTGACTCCATTCTGTCCAAGGCAGATGTGGTTCTTTCTTCTTTTTGAAATGGGCTGGAGCAGTTACCACAAGCTTCCTCAAAGAAAAAGTAAAAAAAAAAAAAAAAAAAAAACTAGTAATCAGAAGCCCTGACCAGGATTCTTCAATAAAATAAAATATTTATTTATGACCAAACCGATTAAGCGCTTTTGTCCTTAACACAAACAGGACTTCATCAGAATCAAACCATTTCACAAAAATGGCCTTTTTATACAAAACCAATTAAGTTAACCACTTATCCAATTAACCTAGAACAGTGGGGGGAAAAGGACGATCGTGCTTTTTTTGGCCGTTCTTTGATAACTGCTCACTTTTTCAGTTAAGCTTCCTCAAAGACTGCTCACACAAGAATAGTGGTGTTTGATACACCCTGACTCCAGTCAACTTCATTTGACTGCCTGAATGATAGGGTCTTAATTCCTTTTAGGCACCTGTTTACTGAGGATGTGCAGGAGGTACTAATGAAGACAAGAAAGCCTGCTACTAGAAAATTCTATGTTCGCAAATGAAAAAGATTTTCTAGTTGTGCCAGGAGCATAACCAGCACCTATTCAGGGCTAGTAGATCTCTGGTTTTACAAAATTTGAGAGTTACTATCCTATGGCTTTTCTTACTCTTCTGGCAAGGTTCATTTATTGGCCATTTTAGCATGTCTGCCCATGGAGCCTTCTCTTTCAGTGTATTCTCATTTCAAAATTTTTTTTGAAGGGGGTTTGCCTAAGAGGCCTCTAAGAAAACTCGTGGCCCCTCCTTGGGATCTTAATTTTGCATTAGAGAAACTAATACTTGCTCCATGGGAACCAGCTAACCTGACTGACATGAGGTTCCTAACATGGAAAACCGTTTTACTAATCGCTCTAACCTGTGCAAGAAAGGTATCAGAGTTGGAAGCTCATCTCATTTTCAACAGTGTCAGAGTTTCTTTGAGAATCAATCCTCCTTTTGTGCCTAAAGTGGCATCCAGGTCTACTATAAGCCAAGGTATTCATCTCCCTTTTTTCTTTCCTGAAGCCAGACGTGAGGGGAAAAAGGATACACCTTACCTCAGATGTCCACAGACAACTTCTTGTACTATCTTGACAGAAATAAATCCTCCTGATGTCCATATCAGTTGTTCATTTCTTGTGAAGATAAAAAGAAAGGGCAGTTTGCATCAAAATATACTGTTTCCAAATGGTTGTCTAAGGCTATTACCCTTTGTTGTACATGCCACAACAAAACTATTCCAGGTAAGGTCAACGTCCACTCTGTCAGGGCCTTGGCTTCATCTGTGGCTTTTTTGTAAAGGTTTGGATTCTAGAAATATTCTCGAAGTTGCTACTTGGATCTGTCTTCATACTTTAAAAAGCGTTATAAGCTTGATTCCTTCTCTGCGTCTAGATCAGGCATTGCAAGGACCATTCACCAGGGGTTCCTTGACTCTTCTCCTTCCACCTCCCAAATGAAGTAAACTGAGATAATCTACCCATATAGCTAAGGCTACTGCAGCACTGATCAATTTGAAGAACATAGTACAGCTGTGTAAGTAAACTTACATAACAGTAGATGTTCATATGTTCACTACTGCAGTAGCTGCCCCTCCCTCTGTCCTCCTTAGTTTTTTTTTTTTTTTGTGTGTGGTCAGGGTGTAGACCTTTTTGTTTTTTTTTTTTTTTTTTTGTTCCTAGCATCGCCCTTTCTGGGTTTAGCCTCCCTCCGCCTGTTGGCTGGAAAACTCTGAAGGGCTTGGTGCTCAAACTTGTCTTTTAGTCAGCTTAACTAGAGCTGACAAACAGTTTGGAGATGTGGAATGTATCCCGAAGCTTTGGAAGTTAGCCAGCTGTTGTGTCCTTGGCAGGATTTAACCCATATAGCTGGAGCTACTGCAGCAGTGATGATATTAACATCTGTTGTTATGGCAAGTTTATTTACACAGCTGTACTTTCTTCTTAGGGGTGTGAATACAAAATCCTTCTCTCCTTTTTTTCCTTGAACTCTTTCCACCCAGTTTCATTCCTGTCCACTATCATGTTGATTTATGTGATCTTGAACATTCTTCTGATGATTTAGTTGATCTGGGTGGTAAATTGTATAAAAAGTTTTAAATTATTCCAGGTCATTTCCTAAAATTTACCTTTGGTAGGTGATTATATTCCTTCATCAACTAAAGGGCACATTATCCCCCTGCATAAATTGTTTGAGTTACTACAGGAAAAGGTCAGATGGGTTGAATATGCTGTGTATAATTAACTTTGGCAAACCTCTCAGCTGTCCAGATTTTCCCTGATTGTACATATATGTTCCATATACAATATGTGGATGTCCTTCAAGAATGCAACTGCAGTCATAACATGTGGGTTGTCCTGCCTCAGGCAGCCCTCGGACGGCCGGATTCCAAAGTCTGGGTCCGACGTCGGCTGATGTCGCATTTCTCTCCGACGTCAGAGCGGCTGGAGTATATAAGCATCAGCCGACGCCATTTTCTTCAGTCTTTCTTGCCGCGCGGTGCCCGAAGCAGAAGCAGTTCGCAAGTGCCGGTCGGTCAGCTCCTGTATTCTACGATACCGAAGTCATCAAAAGCTAAGTACCCGTTGGGGACCTTTTCTTGCCTCAGCCGATGTCAGAAATTACTGAAAAAGTTAACAATTGTCTTTTTTGTGGTAAACAAATACCTCATAAGGATTTCCACTCTTACTGCCTCCCTTGCCTGGGCCCAGACCACGACGTCTCGGCCTGTGTAGCCTGTGCTCGCTTCAACAAGCGCACTCTCAGGCGCCGGGCGGAGTTCGCTGAAGATTTTTTCGGCGATAAATTTGCTTACACCATGCCGTCGGATCTTCCGACATCGCAAACTCCCAAAAAGCGAAAAGACCGGGACCGACATCCTCGGCCCACGTCTACCACCGACTCCACGCCAAAACCTAGCGTGAGTGCTCTGGTTCCCTCTGAGACGGTCTCTCCACCGCTCCGAACCGAAGACACCGCATTACCGACGACTCCGATTCCAGACATTACTCCGACGCCAGTTATAGATTTTCCTCCGGATACCGAAACCAAGGAAATGCCCGAGACCATTGCTGTAGACAAGGTCACTCCTGCACTTGGAGCTGCCAGGCCTCCTATGGCCATGTCTATTAAGGCCTACACTAGGGCTAAGGCAGCCAGCAAAACAAAGCATATTACTTCTAAATCCTTACCTCAGCCGACTCCGGAGACACAAATTATGTCCATGGCTGCTGATTTAATTTCCATGATTAGAGGTTCACAGACCCATCCTGAGAGAGCATCCCAGCCTCCTCCTGATAAAAGGCCCCGGGTTGAACCCTCTGACCCTACTCCTTCAGATGAAGACTCTGAGGGCTCTGTCCACTCTGATAGCCAGGAAGAGCTCTTCCAGACCTATGAGGACTCGGATGCAGAAGATTCCATACTTTCAGCCTCCCCTCCTGAGGATATTTCTTTTGGGGAAGTTCTGCACACCATGAGGGAACATTTCAAGTGGCAGGGCCAGGAATATTCTGATTCCAGGAAACGCCTTAGGACTTTCCTTAAGAAGCCTCAGCACAGGCCCTTAGCTATTCCTCCTGTACTTGATGTTCTGGATGATTTGTATTCTGATTCTAGTGCTACCCCTGATTCTCTCCCTCCTGCTCCAGCCAAGCCAGACAGGTATTACAGGGTCCCAGAAACTCATTCCCATTTATTCAGGGCCCATACTGTTGATTTGGAAACTATTTCACAGGGGCCTAAAGGAGTTTCAGCCTCCACCTCAAAAAATCCTTTGCCCTCCAACAGGGAAGCAAGGTAATTAGAGAGATGGGGTAAAAAGGTTTACACATCCACTACCTTATCTATGAGAGCTTTAAATTGCCTTTTTCATATGTTCCAATATCAGGATTATCTCTTAGAAGATTTACAAAAAACATTAGCTTCTCCTGATCCTTTAGACAGGAAGACTTTGCAGGAAGCTGTACATAACACTCAGCAAGTAAGCAATCACTTCCTGCAGTGTGGATATGATGCACTGGAAGCTTCATGTAGGGCAGCTATGACAGGGGCAGTGATGCGTAGACATGCTTGGTTAAAAGATCAACCTCTACCAGATCATGTAAAAGCAAAACTTCTGGATGCACCTTTGGAAAAGAGCAAGCTTTTTGGTCCAAATGGTAAGGATGTGTTAAAGACCATCGAAGAAAAAGCAAAATCAGTTCAAACTGTAAAGGATTTCCTCCAGGTTCAGCCCCCCAGATTCAGTAGGAATTGGCCTTCAAAAAACTGGTCCTTTCCTAATCCAGAAAAGTTTCAAAGGGGTAAGAACAGACGTGGCCGAGGAAGAGGCCAATACAGAGGCCCTTACAGGGGACATCAATGGCAGCCAGGAAACCAAAGAGGTGACGCAGGGGTTTCTCCTGCCCAACAACCACAATCTCAATGACTTTCCTCTACTACCGCCTACCAGGGAACAACTAGAAGCTCCCTTGGGCGGGAAATTATCTCTGTTTGCAGAAAACTGGCACAGACTGACAAAGGACAAATGGATTTTGGACATTATAGACCGAGGGTACAGGTTTCATTTTCATACCTTACCAAGAAAACAAGGCATGCCAAATCTACCACAACATCAAAGGGCAGAGGCTATCAAGCAAATCACTCTGCTAACTCGAATGAAAGCAATAGAAAGAGTTCCACAACAAGAACAAGAACAGGGTTTTACTCAAGACTGTTCCTTGTTCCAAGAAAAGAAACTCAATGGAGACCAATACTGGACTTGTCCGCATTAAACACCTTTCTCATAGTACCAAAGTTCAAAATGCTGACTCTACAGCAACTCCTTCCCATGCTGGGCAAGGAGTCGTGGCTGATTACTCTGGACCTCAAGGAGGCATACCTGCATGTCCCTATCAGACACAGCTGCAGAAGATACCTCAGATTTCTTGCAGGGCCAGAGCATTATCAATTCTCAGCATTGCCATTTGGCTTATCTACTGCGCCCAGAGTGTTTACAAAATGCCTGGCTTCAGTAATTGCTCATTGCAGGCTCCAGGGTATACAAATTTACCCGCACCTGGGCCACTGCCTCCTACAAGCGGACGACAAATTGATGTTGACAAAAATCTGGAATATGTCATACGATTACTTCAAGCTCTGGGATACACAGTCAACTTCCAAAAGTCAAGACTGCAGCCATCCCAGCAAATAATCTTCTTAGGAGCCAAACTAGACACAGCCTCTCAGATGGCTTACCTGACAGAAGACAAGCAAGAGAAGTTAACTCAATACTTCAAAGGTTTAGCAAAACTCACCCAGATGACTGCAAGGAGATTCCTACAGGCCCTGGGTTACATGGCATCCTGCATTCTACTGGTTCCATTAGCAAAACTACACATGAGAAAGCTTCAATGGTACCTAAAAAGCGTTTGGTCTCAGCACAGCAACAACTTGGAGACAATCATACCACTCATTCCATGCTTACAAAAGGAATTCCTATGGTGGGCCTTGGTGAGCCAGGAAAACACAGGTATGTCATTCAAAAAACCACAGATAACGCAGACCATGACTACAGACGCCTCAGACCT
The DNA here is from genome assembly GCF_019279795.1 of Protopterus annectens. Taxonomy (NCBI): domain Eukaryota; kingdom Metazoa; phylum Chordata; order Ceratodontiformes; family Protopteridae; genus Protopterus; species Protopterus annectens. The sequence goes on along the minus strand of NC_056746.1, from coordinate 1,235,069,902 downwards.
CGGATGGGGGGCGCACATGGAAGGCAGGTGTATACAAGGACAGTGGTCTCCAAAGGAAACACATCTGCATATAAACCAAAAGGAAATGCTGGCAGTAATGCATGCTATCGAGGCTTTTCAAAACCAACTCCAGCAAGGTCACTTAATGATACGGACAGTCAACACCACTGTGATGTGGTACATAAACAAGCAGGGGGGCACCCACTCTTACCCCCTTTGCAGACTGACAATGCAGCTTTGGGAGAAATCACTGAGTCTAAACATCCAGTTACAATCACAGTTTGTTCCAGGAAAAGACAGTGTGTTGGCGGACAGCCTAAGCAGGAATTTTACAGATCCACACGAGTGGAGGTTACATCTGAAGGCTTTCAGACAACTCACTTCGACATGGGGCAAGCCAGAAGTGGACCTATTTGCCTCTCACCTCAATCATCTCCTACCAAAATTTTGCACAAGGACATACCATCCAAAGGCTTGGAAAATAGATGCTCTTTCATTCAACTGGAACTCCCTAGCAATCTATGCATTCCCACCTCTGCCACTGATGACTTCAGTATTACTAAAGATCAAAGCAGAGAAGCCCAAGGGAATCATAATAGCTCCGGACTGGCCAAGACAACACTGGTACCCACTACTACGGAGCATATGTCACACCAGGAGGTGGGCCCTCCCTCAGTGGCCTCTACTTTTGACTCAACACAATTTCGAAACACTGCATCCAAACCTTCAGACTGCAGCTAACAGCCTGGGAGATCCCATAAATAACTTCAACTTATCTCTCTCCAAGGAAGTTCAGCGGATACTAACAGAGGCTCGAAGACCGTCCACCAGAAAGGTCTACTTAGCAAAGTGGAAAAGATTCAGCAATTGGAATACCAGCAAAGGGCATGATGCATCATTACTGAACATCCCACTTATCTTGGAATATTTGGCAGATATGTTACAGAGTGGCCTCTCATATTCCTCAATAAAGATACATGCATCTGCTATTTCAGCTAGATACAACACTGATCCTCCTGTGTTTTCTCACCCATTACTAAGACAATTCCTCAGGGGAATCAAGAACATTAAGCCACCAAGAAAGGCCCCAGTGCCAGCCTGGGACCTCAATTTTGTCTTAGAAAAACTGACTCTACCTCCTTTTGAGCCAGCAGCTTCAGTTGATTTGCAATTTCTCTCATGGAAAACAGCTTTCCTGTTGGCAATTACCTCAGCAAGAAGGGTTTCGGAACTACAGGCCCTGATGGCAATACCACCCTTTATTATTTTCCACAGAGACAGGGTTTCATTAAGGACCAACCCTACCTTTATGCCAAAGGTGGTATCTAGGGTTTCTCTAAATCAAGCCATTCATCTGCCTGCTTTCTTCCCCAATCCTGAGAATAAGGGGGAAAGGCTTTTGCATACCTTGGACATTCATAGACAACTTCGATACTACCTGGACAGAACCAAGGACAGTAGGAAGTCTGAACAGCTTTTTGTAGCTTACGCCCCTGCAGTCCAAGGAAAAGCAATTTCAAAACAGACCATTTCTAAATGGATTGGACATTGCATCAGATTCTGTTATTCCTTTCATGGAAAGACTGTTCCAGCCTATGTCAGACCACATTCCACCAGAGCTACAGCCACCTCTACAGCATTTTTAAGAGGGGTGCCTACAAAGGACATTCTAGAAGCTGCTACATGGAGCTCCGTGCATACATTCTCAAAACACTACAATCTCCCCCTATATTCCAGATCCAGAGCAGGCTTTGCTTCGGCAGTCCTGCAGGGTTTGATTGCCACACCATCTTTTTCCTAGAGCATACCTCCTCCCCCAGCTAAGCTATGGTATTCTACCCACATGCTATGACTGCAGTTGCATTCTTGAAGGACATAGTACAGTTTTGTACCTACCATAAATGTAGATGTCCGATAGACATGCAACTGCAGTCGGGTTTTCCCTACCTCCATACCCCTCTATGCTTAGGGTCCACTCCTATCCCTCTCTCTCTTAGCTGGGGATATCTGTTATGGTGTATTTGTTTTATTGCTCATGTAATTGTTTGGAATCCTGTTTTTGTCTTCCAATTTGATTACAGCCTTCCTTGGAGGGCACCTGGCATCTGGGGCAAGAAACACTGAAGAAAATGGCGTCGGCTGATGCTTATATACTCCAGCCGCTCTGACGTCGGAGAGAAATGCGACATCAGCCGACGTCGGACCCAGACTTTGGAATCCGGCCGACCGAGGGCTGCCTGAGGCAGGACAACCCACATGTTATGACTGCAGTTGCATGTCTATCGGACATCTACATTTATGGTAGGTACAAAACTGTACTTTTTCTGGCTAATCACTGAGGATTGAAATCAGTAAATAATGACATACATTTAAGTTTTGGACTTCATATCCTTCAGAAAAACAATGAATGCCAGCACAAATTTTGTTGTTCTAGTAACTCTCTAAGTGTATGAGAACACTTTTTAAAATATGTTTCCATTTTTGGGCCTATGCCCCCCCCCCCCAATTATTTTAGGTTTGTCCAGATTTCTTGTGTTAAGAGGTATGAGCTTTGACTTTCCCAAATCAAATATGTTTACGGTTTGTATGATTTTACTTAATTGTGGGAACGGTGAAAAAAGTGAATAAATATTTTGTTAGTGTACATAGAGGTAATAAAGATGATGAGAGAGAGGATGCAGTCATGCAGTTATTCAAGTATATTTGTAAAAATGTAGTAGTCATTGATAATTAGTGTTTATAGTTGATAGTCCTGAAGGCACAGGAAAGGTAAATGTATTTAAGATTCAAATGTGATCTATTTGACTTGAGGATGCTGTCATACCTGGTTCACACACTGCAGTACTGCTGGGACGCTTCTGACAAGGTGACTTTCACTATAGCAGCTGCCATAGTGGGTAAAAAAAAGATGTTATTCCCTTTGACAATGTTTTCTTACTGTGGGTAGCACTAGCAGGTGTATTGTGTTCAATATGGAAGAAGGTGAGACTAAGACAGCAGCTGGGGGTGTCATCATATGTTGACACGCCTGATTACACCTCATGAATTTTGCTGAAGACTCCAAGGTGACTTTCATGAACATCCCTTTCCATGGTCCTGGAATCTTCAGCCCATAAGTAAAAGCACATATGCAGGAGATGTAACAGGAGAGGTAGGCAGCTGATAGTGGTTGGTGTCAACATTTCTTCTTCAGAACCCTCTCAAAAAAAAAAAAAAAAAAAAAAAAGTAGGAGCATTTTCATTTTTACCATGAGTGAAATTATCACAAAGGTCTGGTAGAAGGACCATTTCCTCTGACTTCTTCCAAAGGGGTAGCAGAAGGTATGGTCATGATTCCTGGTGATTTGTTGGCAGAACCTTCTACAGCCATAGCCCCCTCTGTACTGTGGGGAGGGGGGGGGTCACAGCAGCCCTGAGTATTTTCCCAGTGGTTGTTTATCTGTCAGGCAGTGTGGTCCTCAATCACTGCAGACTGATGGGTCTGGGCTCTCATTACCAAGTGTTAAAAGAGACCAACTGTTTAGAATCATAGGAAGTTACTAGGCTATTGGCCCTGAGGCCCTTACAAGCCTAGCCAAGAATTTAGCCCATGTTCCAACAAGACGGCAATCTATGCCACTGTCCAGCAGAGCGACAGGTGGAATCCCAGGGGTATATTTTCTATTCCCCATCCAGTTTTCCAGGTTGTGCTTAAAAAGGGTTAATGAGGTACTCTGCTTGATGTGGAGAGGGAGTCTATTCCATAAAAGGGGAGCATCTGGGACACAAATCTGTCCCACCAACAAGTCCTATTGATGTCACAGACCAAGTTGAGGTCACACGTGCAAGTTACTTGAGTGGAGCTTGACTTGCTTATATGCAGCAGTCCCATCAGGAACGGGGTCTGAGATTGCTTTGTATGCCAGACAGAGGTTATCTCTGAGTAGTCTGTAGGAGACCGAGTAGAGGGACAGGGCCTTTAGCTTATCTGTGTAGGGTAGATGTTTGAGGTGCTGGATTCTCCTGGTGAGGAACCCCTTTCGTCTTTCCAGCTGCTGCATGTGCTTTGTGAAGGACATGTTGAAAGGGGCATTGTACTCCATAATGGGTCTTATAAGGGAAGAATACAGGGATGTTATGACTACCATGTCCCAGGATAAGATAACCTTACTAATGAGGTGAGCCATGTAGAAAGCTTTCCGTACAGTGGAGACAGTATGGTGGTCAAAAGTCAGTTTGCTATCAGTCTGGGTGCCCAAGTCCCTCATGACTGATTGTGTGCTTACGACCTTATTTTCAATGTGATAATTTGTGGGGACATCACTCTCCCCAAAGGAGATGATGAAGCATTTTTTTGGCATTCAGTTTGAGGCCATGTTTCTGGCACCAGTCATTTGTTTGGGTGAGACTCCTCTTGGAGGATATCTACATCACTAGGGGAATTGATGACAGCAGCCAGCTTGCAGTCATCTGCAAACTTGGTCAGTCATATCCCACTGGTTTTGGCGTGCACCTCAGAAAAGTACATCTGAAATAGCAGAGGCCCCAAGACTGATCCCTGGGGTACACTCTTCATTACAGGTCTACTGCTTGAGGTGGCTTCCCCTATTTTGACTAGGTGGGCTCTATCAGTGATCCAGTTTTGCTACCTATCTGGTAACCTATGGATTGATGCCTAGTTGAGAGAGTTAATCTATTATACCTGAGTGGGGAATAGTATCAAAGGCTTTGGCCAGGTCAGGGTAGGTGGTGTGCACCGTCTTCCCCTCATCCATGGCCTTGGTGACTGTCTCAAAGAAATCAACCAAATTTAACAGGCATGACCTCCCCATGACGAAACCAAACTGTGTGGGATCGAGTGTCTGGAGGTTGCCAATGTCCTTGTTAATGAGGTCCATGCAAATCCTCTCCAAGGCTTTGCAGATCAGGCTAGTTAGGCTGGTGAGTCTGTAATTTCCTGTATCAGTTGATGCTCCATCTTTGTGCAAAGGGATGACAGTGGCTGTCCTCCACTCAGCTGGGACGAAGCCGATACTTGGGCTTTGGCTGAATTGGGTGCCTAATGGTGCTGCAAGTTCCTGCCTGAGTTCATGTAGGATGCAGCCTGGGATGTTATCGGGCCCCATGGAGAGGGCAGTGATGACTTTCTCCCTAGAGGTAAGGGGAGGGGGGGGCAGGTACTGGGGATGTCCTGTATTACTGATGGGGGGACAGAGGGGTGAAGTTTTCACTGAACCTGTCTGCCAGCAGGTTGACTGTATCTACAGCATTTGTGTATGTGGTGCCCTTGGCCACCAGTTCTGAGCAGATCTGGGTGCTTCCCTTGAGATTGCAGACATATTTGAAGAAGGCCTTATGATTGTCTTTAGTAGATGTGGCCAGTTTGGACTCTGAGTTTGCTTTGGAGGATTTCACTAGTGCTCTTGTTTGCTTTTTCAGGCAAAGGAGAGATTGCTTCCAATTAGGCATGTGCTCCTTCTTGGTCCTGGACAGCAATTTTTTCCTTTTACTATAGAGTTTATTTATTGCAGATGTCCACCAGACAGGTTTATTCTTCCTTGAGGAGGATGATTTTGACATGTCTGGTATTCCTGATTCCATGCAGCTATATAAATGCTCATATAGTACTTTGGTGTAGGTTTGGACATATGTGCCAGTTCCTATGGAGGTGGAGGGGGCTGTGAAGCTGTTTACAACCTCCTGAGGGAAGGTGTAATCAGCTTTGGAGAAGTTTTTTTTGTTTGACCCTAGCTGGGGGAGGGGGAGATGGTTACTTCGAAAGTGATCCCTTTGTGGTTGGATCTTACCAGGGATGACAACACTGTAGGGAGGCTGCAGTGGTTACTCATGTTGGCTAATACCAAGTCCAAAATATTTTCACCTCTTGTGGGGGGTGTCAACCAACTGGTACAAGGCATTTGCATTGACAAAATCAAGGAATCTCTGGAGATTTGTGTTTTGGCATGAATATTTCTTCCAATCTATGTTTGGATAGTTAGTCGCCCAGGATCAAGGTAAAGGGATGAATTTTGATAAATACAGAAAGGTCTAGATAGGCAGAGTGGGCATCTTGAGTCAGTGTTGGAGGCCTATAGCTAGCTATGACTTGAATAGGGGTCTTGTCATTTGTTAACTGCACCTGGAGTGTTTCCTGTGTGTCATACTGTTCGACAAGCCTGGAGGTATGTTTGTATTTTATATATATTGCAACATCACCTCCTTTTGCTTTGCTGCCCACAGTTTGGGGTCTGAATGTATGATAGGATGAGTAATTTGCTATAGCCGGGGTGCTGCCACAGCTTTGAACCAGGTTTCTGTGACTGCACTTCCAGGGTTAAGAATGCTTGTAATTGGTGCATTTTCATGTTTAGTCTCCTAGTGTTTAGGAACTAGACCTTTATTTTACATTTTGATAACATTTTCATGTTGGTAGTTTTGACCTCATGGCATTGCCTCAAAAAGTCACTATAGGGGAGGCAAGAGCCTTTGCCAGGAGCCTGAAGCCAAATGGAGACAGATGCAGGCCATCGCTGGCAAAGCATTGTTGTTTGCCAGAGATGGCAAAACACAATGCTTTGCCAGAGATGGCAAAGCATTGCTGTCTCTGGCAAAGCATGTGATTTGTCACTCATGTCATCCCCAGCTGTCAAGTACTGGATACCCCACACCAGTACCACATATTCCAACCCATGATGGAAGGGTGACACAATTGAAGATTCTGCAGTGAGTTTTTTTATGTTCGTATTTTAAGGTTCCAGATTCCAAGTGTTTTCTCATCTTGCCTGTGTGTGATATCTGAAATAGTTGTAGTTTATTTGCTGCAGTTTAAATTAATTAGTTTCTGGACTAATTTAGCCCTGACCTTAATCCACTGTTCTGGTTTTCATCATTCTTCAGGATTACACAATTCTGCTACAATACTTGTGGACACCACTTGCTTCTGTCATGTATGCTTGGTTTAGTACTGCTTCTGCTCAAAAAATTTGTGTTTGATTTTGCATCTTTTCTACTGTTGTTTTTATTTTGTTGGCTTGGGCTATTTTAGTCCTGCTTTAACTCAGTGGTTGAGCCATCTAGATATGGACTATATTTCTTTTACTTGGGTTTTATGGTTAATGATGAGCTATACAGTGGCAATGTGGAGGAAGATTCCATGAATATTCTTAGCTGAAATTCTGCAGGCCTGACTGCTTGGAGGTATTTTAGTCTTTATTACTGGTTACATTTTGCACTGTGGGTGGTCCTGGTCACCCAGCACACAGTTAACAAGGCTATGTGTTTGCTGCTTATTGTGCTGAATTTATTCAGTCTTTTTTGAAGAATTATTTGGTGGTGTTAATATTGGACTGCGTCTGGACATTATTACCTGACTAGAGAATGCTGGTTGGTTGTATGTTTTAAGCTACGTGGAAATGACTTTCTCAGTCCAACTTTTGAATTCTGTTTAGATGAATTGATTTCCTTTTATTTTCAGAATTTTGTTTTTGTTTTTATTTTGTTTACTGTTGAATGTCATAGCTTTGATGCTTTTGAATGTAAATGCTGAAAATAATTCAACATAATATAGTTTTTAACATACTAAATGTAATGTTTTCATATTTGTAATTACATTATTTAATTCATTTTAATAGTTTTGTGTGCAGTGCTTAGATAGTAAACACTAGTATAAAAGTGAAGTTGAAGGATTATATTCCAGGTTTTTTTGTCATTAAAAAGGCCAGGGACTTTAGGTCAATTACAGACCTAAGCAGCTTCCCAAAGATCCCCTTCTGCATGTTCTTGGTTCAGGCAATCCTTCTGTGACAAAGAGAAGGAGATTGTGTGTGTTCTTTGGACTTTCAGGAAGCTTGTCTGCACATCAGAATTCACAAGTGTTCTAAGAGGTTTCTGGACCTTGGTGTCAGAACTGGTCATGACTAGTTCTGGACAGTGCTGCTTGGTCTCATTGCAGCCCCTGGTGGTTTTATCAACTATATGTTTATGGCTATGGGATGCTGTTGCATCTACAGGGAGCACATGCAAGTTTCTCCTCAGTGTATTTTCTTGAGGTCAACTTATCCTGTTGGGAGTTCCTCATCTGTCATTTTTAGTCCCTGGTAGTCACTTGAGTGTCCCCATGTCTGATTTTCAGCTGTTGTCATATGTGATATTCATAGAATGAGCTGGATCTATTGACTTGCAAGCCAGGATTTCCCATAGAGAGGGTTCAGACATTGATTTCAAAAGATTATGTTGTTCTAGGCTGCAGTGTTGTGTTAGCCAGTCACTGTCTCAGAGTACTGGGTGGGAGCCATTCCAATGATCCCCTTGGCCAGGTTTCACATGAGAGTTCTTTAGTGGACACATTAAGTCCAGTGGATGTCCTTCAAGGATGCATCTGCAGTCCTTACAAATGGGTTGTCCTGTCGTCAGGCAGCCCTTCGGTCGGCCGGATTCCAAAGTCTGGGTCTGGCCTCGGCTGGTGTCGCACTTCACCCGACGTCATAGCTGCAGTTCTTCGGGTATAAAGGCATCAGCCGACGCCATTTTCCTCAGTCTTTCTTGCTGCGTGGCTCAAGCAGAAGCTGTTCGCAAGTGCCGGTCGGTCAGACGCAGAGATTACTACTAGCGAATACTACTTCGAAGACTTCTAAAAAGCTAAGTACCCCGTTGGGGACTCTTTCTTGCCTCAGCCGATGTCAGAAAAAGTGAATTGCTGTTTAACTTGTGGGAAACAAATACCTCATAAAGATTTCCACTCTTACTGCTTACCTTGTTTAGGCCCAGACCACCACGTAGCAGCTTGTCTAGCCTGTGCTTCTTTTAACCGACGGACGCTTAGACGTCGGTCGGAGTTTGCTGAGCAGTTTTTCGGCTCTGATTTTGCTTATATTATGCCGTCTGATCCTCCGACTACACAAATATCCAAAAAACGCAAAGAAAAGGACCGACACTCGCGGTCCGCGGTTTCGGCCGAAACCGCGGTTAAGCAAATCATGAGTGTCTCGGTTTCGGCCGAAACCGAGCAAGCGGTTCTTTCTTCAGCCGAAACCATGCCTTCTACCGAGGCCTCTTCTAACCTGGTAGAATCGGCTTCTGAAATCCAACCTGCTGTTGTGGTTTCTCTGGAATTATTGGACACTATTCCCTTGGATATATCAACCCCTGCACGTGGAGCTGCTAGGCCTCCTGCAGCCATGTCCATTAAGGCTTTTGCCAGGGCTAAAGCAGCTAAAGCTACTAAGACTGTGCCTGTTAAGCCCCCCTCTCACAGGCCCAGCTCCAGTTCCCAAATGCTTTCTCTGGCAGAGGATCTCATTTCTTTAATCAGGGGATCCCAACCTCATCCAGACAGGGCCTCGCATCCACCTCCAGAGAAGAGACCTAGAGCAGAGCCCCCCGAGCCAGTGTCCACTGATGATTCCTCTGATGATTCAGACAATACAGACCCTCCAGAGGCTCCTTATTCCCCTTACGAAGACTCTGATGCTGAAGAGTCTATCCCTTCTGCCTCTCCACCTGAGGAATTTTCCTTTGGGGAAACCTTACATGCCATGAGGGAACAATTTCAGTGGCAGGGCCAAGATTTCTCAGACTCCAGGAAAAGGCTTAGAACCTTTTTGCATTTACCACAACACAGGCCTTTAGCTATACCTCCAGTTCTTTCTGTTGTAGATGATGCATTTAATGATGCTTGTACTGCTCCTGATTCATTACCTCCAGCCCCTGCTAAGCCCGATAGGTTCTACAGGGTCCCGAACACACATCACCATTTATACAAGGCTCCTTTTGCAGATCCCGAGACTATCTCCCAGGGGCCTCTACCTCTGCTAAAAATCCCCTCCCCTCTGAAAGGGAATCCAGGTCCTTAGAGAGATGGGGTAAAAAAGTATACACCTCTGCTACTCTGTCAGCTAGGGCCTTGAACTGTCAATTTCATATGATTCAATATCAGGAGTTTATGCTTGATCAGTTAACTAAAAAAGTGTCCTCTGATGAACCTTTAGATAAGAAATATGTTCAGGAAATGATACATAACAGTCAGCAAGTTAGTAACCATTCTTTAAAATGTGGCTATGATGCACTGGAGGCTTCCTTTAGATCAGCCATGACTGGCACAGTTATCAGAAGGCATGCATGGTTGAAAGAACAGGCCTTACCGGACCATGTCAAATCAAAACTATTAGATGCTCCCATGGACAAGGTCAATTTATTTGGTTCTCCTGTACAGCAGGTACTGAAGAAAATGGAAGAGAAGGCAAAATCTGTACAAACAGTGAAAGACTTCTTACAGGTCCAACCTCCAAGGTTTAGCAGGAATTGGCCCTCCAAAAATTGGTCCTTTCCGGACTCCTCTAAAGCACAGAGAGGCAGGAATAGGCGTTCAAGAGGCAGAAATCAATCCAGGGGTGCCTACAGGGGATGCCAGTGGCAGGGCAACAACCAATGAGGCACAGACGCAGCCACCACCACTGCAACAGGACAATCACAGTGACTTGGCTCTGGCACCGCCTACCAGGGAACAACTAGCAGCACCCTTAGGCGGAAAGCTAGCCTTATTTTCAAAGAACTGGCATTACATCACAAGGGACAAGTGGATTTTGCAAACTATAGACCAAGGTTACAGGTTTCATTTCCATACTCTACCAGGAAAAAGAGGAATGCCAAACCTACCACCAAATCAAAAGGCAGAAGCTCTAAAACAAATAGCTCAATTAGTAAGAATGAGAGCTGTGGAAAAGGTACCATCTATGGAACAAGGAAAGGGATTTTACTCCAGACTCTTCCTGGTACCAAGAAAAGAGGAAAAATGGAGGCCTATTCTCGACCTGTCCGCTTTAAACACATTCCTCATTGTTCCAAAATTCAAAATGCTGACTCTACAGCAGCTTCTTCCCATGCTGGGCAAGGAGTCTTGGCTGGTAACTCTAGATCTCAAGGAGGCATACCTGCACGTCCCCATACGACCAAATTGCAGAAGATACCTCAGATTTCTTGCAGGATCAGAGCACTATCAATTCTCAGCATTGCCCTTTGGCTTATCTACTGCGCCCAGAGTGTTCACGAAATGCCTGGCATCAGTAATCGCTCATTGCAGACTTCAGGGAATTCAAATTTATCCTTACCTGGACGACTGCCTGATACAAGCGGACAACAAAAACAAGCTAACAGAAGACTTACAAAGAGTCATTTACTTGCTGCAAGCCCTGGGATATACAGTCAATATAAAAAAGTCAAGGCTGATACCATCCCAAAGAATAACCTTTTTGGGTGCAGAGCTGGACACATCAAAGCAGATGGCATTCCTGACTGTAGAAAAGCAAGAACAACTTCCTCTCTACTTCTTGGCATTAACAAAGCAGAACCATCTAACAGCAAGAAAAGTACTGCAAGCCCTGGGCTTCATGGCATCCTGCATAATTCTGGTCCCTCATGCCAGACTGCATATGAGAAAGCTACAGTGGTACCTGAAGAATTTATGGTCTCAACACAAACACAGCCTAGAAACCAAAATTCCACTAATACCATGCCTGAAGCAAGAGTTCCTATGGTGGGCTCAGGCCTGTCAATCAAACACAGGATTGCCCTTCTACAGCATTCAACCAAGCCAAACCATCACAACGGACGCCTCAGACCTCGGTTGGGGCCCACATGCTGGACAAGTGCATACAAGGCTTATGGACTCAAGATCAGCTGCACCTGCACATAAATCTAAAGGAAATGCTGGCAGTAAAATTGGCAATCCAGACATTCAGACCATTTCTCCAAGAAGGACAGTTGATGATAAGGACAGACAACACCACAGTTATGTGGTACATCAACAAACAGGGAGGCACACATTCTTACCCTCTATGCCGGATGGCACTGGACCTATGGAATGTGGCTCTGAGCTACAACATTGAGTTACAAGCAATTTTTGTACCGGGAAAAGAAAACATTCTAGCAGACATATTAAGCAGAACTACCACGGATGCCCACGAATGGATGCTGCACCCAGACATCTTCAAAGCCATCACAAGAAAATGGGGACTACCACAAATAGACTTATTTGCATCCCCACTCAATCACCAGCTAAAGAAATTCTGCACAAGGACGTACCACCCACTTGCTTGGAAGGTGGACTCCCTATCTTTCAGTTGGAAAAACCTGACAGCATATGCATTCCCACCACTTCCTTTGATGCACAAGGTGCTATTGAAGATCAAAGAGGAACGTCCAAGGATCATTCTGATAGCTCCAGACTGGCCAAGACAACATTGGTACCCATTACTGAGGAACATGTCTCGGGAACAAATGTGGACACTACCCCTGATCCCATTGCTGTTAACACAGAACAACTACAACATCCTGCATCCAAACCTGAAAACTCTGCAGCTGACTGCCTGGAACATTACATAAGAGCAATTAACCCAAATTTATCCGAAAGGGTTAAAGACATTATCCTTGAGGCTCGCAGACCTTCAACAAGAAAGAATTATGCAGCAAAATGGAAAAGATATCTCATTTGGAGCACTGCAAAGGGAATAGATGTGTCACTGGTAAACATAGCCAACATCCTGGAGTACTTGGCAGAGCTCTTCCATACAGGCCTGTCCTATTCTTCCATCAAGATACATGCATCAGCTATTTCAGCAGAATACAGCTTGGATCCTCCTGTCTTCTCACATCCTCTGCTCAGGCAGTTTCTGAGAGGAATTAAAAATGTAAAACCTCCTAGGAAGCCACCATTGCCAGCATGGGACTTGAACTTTGTGCTAGAAAAATTGACACTTCCTCCTTTCGAACCAGCAGCAACAGCAGAATTACAATACTTATCCTGGAAGACTGCTTTCCTGCTGGCAATCACCTCAGCAAGAAGGGTTTCTGAACTACAGGCATTAATGGCAGTGCAACCCTTCCTGATCTTCCATCAAGATAGAGTGTCCATGAGAACAAATCCTACATTTATGCCTAAGGTGGTATCCAGAGTGTCTTTAAACCAGGCTATCCACCTACCTACATTCTTCCCCAACCCACAGAACAGGGGAGAAAGACTGTTGCATACCTTGGATGAGCATAGACAGTTACGCTACTACCTGGACAGGACCAAGTGCAATAGAAAAACTGACCAGCTTCTGGTAGCATATGCAACAGGAAGGGAAGGAAAAGCAATTTCAAAACAGACAATCTCCAAGTGGATAGGAAATTGCATTAGATTTTGTTACTCCTTCCATGGAAAGAAAACTCCAGTGAACATCAGGCCTCACTCCACAAGGGCTACAGCCACTACTACAGCTTTCTTACGAGGGGTGGCTACCAAGGACATTATAGAGGCTGCTACTTGGACCTCCGTGCATACATTTGCCAAGCATTATAATTTACCTCTATACTCTAGATCCCGAGCAGGTTTTGCCACTGCTGTTTTGCAAGGGATCCTAACTACACCATAATCTCTCTCTTTTCCTCCTCCCCTAGTTTGGCTATGGTATTCTACCCATTTGTAAGGACTGCAGATGCATCCTTGAAGGACATAGTACTTTTTTGTACCTACCATAAATGTAGATGTCCGATAGGAATGCATCTGCAGTCAGGATTACCCACCCGCCTTCCCCTCTGTGGTACTCCTAGGGTATTTGCCATCTTTTAGCTAGCTTGGGGGGGATCTATTATGGTGTATTTGTTTGTATATATGTACATACATGCTTATTTTATGTGTTTGCTCTCTACTATTTGGAAACATTGGCATTTATCCAAATTTAGCCATCCAAGAGGGCACCTGGCATCTGGGGCAAGAAACACTGAGGAAAATGGCATCGGCTGATGCCTTTATACCCGAAGAACTGCAGCTATGACGTCGGGTGAAGTGCGACACCAGCCGAGGCCAGACCCAGACTTTGGAATCCGGCCGACCGAAGGGCTGCCTGACGACAGGACAACCCATTTGTAAGGACTGCAGATGCATTCCTATCGGACATCTACATTTATGGTAGGTACAAAACTGTACTTTACAGACTGTGGACTCTGTGGAGCACAAGAGCTGCATATTTGGGCATGCAAGCATCACCCATTATGATGGTAGTATGCTAATGACCTTAGATGTCCTTCAAGGATGCATCTGCAGTCATCACATATGGGTTGTCCTGCCTCAGGCAGCCCTTCGGTCGGCCAGATTCCAAAGTCTGGGTCCGGCGTCGGCTGATGTCACCCTTTCCCCGACGTCAGAGCCTGGGTATAAAGCGCAGCCGACGCCATCTTCCTCAGTCTTTCTTGCCGCGTGGTGCCCGAAGCAGAAGCAGTTCGCAAGTGCCGGTCGGCCAGCTCCTGTAATTCAGCTAAACTGAAGACTTCAAAAGCTAAGTACCCCGTTGGGGACTCTTTCTTGCCTCAGCCGATGTCAGATAAAATTAATAATTGTTTAACTTGTGGGAAACAAATACCTCATAAGGATTTCCACTCTTACTGCCTACCTTGCCTAGGCCCAAACCACGACGTCTCGGCCTGTTCCGCCTGTGCTTCCTTCAACCGACGTACTCTTAGATGTCGGGCGGAGTTCGCAGAGGAATTTTTTGGGGCTAGTTTTGCTTACAATATGCCGTCGGAGACTCCGACTTCACATTTAATAAAGAAACGGAAGGACAAGGACCGACACATGCGGTCCGCGGTTTGGCTGAAACCATGGTCAGGCCTACCGCGAGTGTCTCGGTCTCGGCTGAAACAGAGTCCTTGGTACTTCAGGCCACCGAAACTGTACAACCGACAACCTCGGCCCCGGAGGCCACTACTGTATCGGTTATTGAATCTCCATTAGAATCTGGTGTCCAGGAACCTTCCGACACCATTCCCTTAGACAAAACTACACCAGCACGTGGTGCAGCCAGGCCTCCTGCATCCATGTCTATTAAGGCTTTCACAAGGGCTAAAGCTGCTAAACACTCAAAATCTATGCCTCCCAGGGTTATCCCTCAGGGACCCACTACAGGTTCTCAGATCCTTAGTCTAGCAGAGGACCTTATTTCATTAATTAGGGGCTCACAGCCTCATCCGGACAGGGGCTCTCAACCTTCTACAGAAAAAAGGCCCAGGGTTGAGCCCTCTGATCCCCACTCCTCAGATGAGGCCTCTGATGGCTCTGCTCTCTCGGACTACCAGGAGGAGGCTTTTTCGGCCTACGAGGATTCTGATGCAGAGGAATCTATTCCTTCGGCCTCCCCTCCTGAAGAGCTGCCGTTTGGGGAAACTCTGCACACTATGAAGGAGCATTTCCAATGGCGGGGCCAGAAATTCTCTGATCCAAGGAAGAGATTAAGGACCTTCTTGCATTTGCCTCAGCATAGACCTTTGGCTATTCCCCCTGTTTTGAATGTCATTGGTGATGTGTACTGAGTCTAGCACAATCCCTGACACTCTCCCTCCGGCTCCTGCCAAACCCGATAGGTATTACAGGGTCCCGGAATCAAATCTTTTCTTTTACAAGGCCCACTCTGCTGATCCAGAAACTATTTCCCAAGGCCCTAAAGGGGTTGCAGCTGTCACTACAAAAAATCCTCTCCCCTCTGAAAGGGAGTCCAGGGCTTTAGAGCGATGGGGTAAAAAAGTGTATACTTCTGCTACCCTTTCTATGAGGGCTTTAAATTGTCAATTTCATATGATACAGTACCAAGAGTATTTGTTAAATGAATTGCATAAAAAACTGTCTTCACCTGAACCCCTAGATCGCAAATCAATTCAGGATCTGGTACATAATTCTCAACAGGTTAGCGACCATTTCTTGCAGTGTGGTTATGATGCATTGGAAGCTTCATGTAGGTCAGCTATGACAGGTGCAGTCATACGTAGGCATGCTTGGCTGAAGGAACAATCTCTGCCAGACCATGTTAAAGCAAAGCTTCTGGATGCTCCACTGGAAAAGCAAAAGTTATTTGGCTCCACTGCTCAGGAGGTCTTAAAGAAATTTGAAGAAAAGGCAAAATCTGTACAAACAGTCAAAGATTTTATGCAAGTCCAACCACCAAGATTCAGCAGAAATTGGCCTTCCAAGAACTGGTCCTTTCCAGACACAGAGAGATTTCAGAGAGGCAAGAACAGGCGTGCCAGAAGTAGAGGGCAAGCTAGAGGCTCCTACAGAGGACGTCAATGGCAGCCTCCCAACCAGAGAGGTAGTGCAGGGCCTACAACTGCTGCACAAGGACAGACTCAATGACTTTACTTTGACACCACCAACCAGGGCTCAATTGGAAGCACCTTTGGGCGGAAAGCTTTCCTTATTCTCAGAAAATTGGCACATTATTACAAGGGACAAATGGACACTACAAATAATAGACAAAGGATACAGGTTCCATTTCCACACATTACCGAAAAGAAAAGGCATGCCGGACCTGCCACCAAATCAAAGGGCAGAGGCTTTGAAATAAATCTCCAACTTAATGCAAATGAAAGCAATAGAAAAGGTTCCTCTCTCAGAACAAGGCCAAGGATTTTATTCCAGACTCTTCCTTGTTCCAAGAAAAGAAAAGCAATGGAGGCCTATTCTCGACTTGTCCGTACTAAATACTTCTCATTGTGCCAAAATTCAAAATGCTGACTCTACAGCAACTCCTTCCCATGCTGGGCAAGGGGTCTTGGCTGGTAACTCTGGACCTCAAGGAGGCATACCTGCATGTCCCTATCAGACAAAGCTGCAGAAGATTTCTTGCAGGTTCAGAGCATTATCAATTCTCAGCATTGCCCTTTGGCTTATCTACTGTGCCCAGAGTATTCACGAAATGCCTGGCATCAGTAATTGCACACTGCAGACTTCAGGGGATGCAAATATACCCGTATCTGGACGACTGCCTTATACAAGCGGACAGCCAACAAACTTTGGTAAAACACTTGAATTATGCCATCCACCTTCTTCAGGCCTTGGGATATACAGTCAGCATTCACAAGTCAAGACTTGTACCATCCCAAAGAATAACTTTTCTGGGTGCGAATCTAGACACAACCACCCAAATGGCTTTCCTCACAGAAGAAAAACAGTCAACTACCCGATTACTTCAAAAACCTGTCAAGACAAACTCAGCTGACTGCAAGGAAAATCCTGCAGGCCCTGGGTTACATGGCTTCTTGCATTCTTCTGATTCCTCAAGCAAGGCTACATATGAGGAAACTACAATGGTACCTAAGGAGTTTATGGACTCAGCACAGTCACAGCCTGGAAACTTTGATACCACTCATCCCATGCCTTCAAAGGGAATTTCTGTGATGGGCTCAAGCAAGCCAGTCAAACAGAGGTCTGCCCTTCAGCAAACCAATAGCCAGCCAAACCATTACAACGGACGCTTCAGACCATGGATGGGGAGCGCACATGGAGGGAAGGTGCATTCAAGGACTATGGTCTCAAAAAGAGCTACGCATGCACATAAACCAGAAGGAAATGCTGGCAGTGATACATGCAATCGAGGCCTTCAAGCTATTTCTACATCAAGGCCACCTGCTAATAAGGACAAACAACACCACAGTTATGTGGTATATAAATAAGCAAGGAGGTACCCATTCCTACCCTCTTTGCAGACTGGCAATGAATCTATGGGAACTTTCCTTGACAGTCAGTATAGAGCTGCAATCCCAGTTTGTGCCAGGAAAGGACAATATACTGGCGGACAGCTTAAGCAGGAACACCATGGATGCACACGAATGGATGCTGCACCCAGATATCTTCCATCTCATAACACAATCATGGGGGAGACCGGACATAGGCCTCTTTGCCTCCCAACGCAATCATCAGCTGAAGAAATTCTGCTCAAGGACATACCACCCACAAGCATGGAAAGTGGACGCCCTCTCTTTCAGCTGGAGAACTCTAACAGTGTATGCATTCCCACCCCTTCCATTAATGACCAAGGTCCTACTGAAGATCAGGGCAGAGCAGCCATGAGTGATTCTGATAGCTCCGGACTGGTCAAGACAGCACTGGTACCCATTGCTAAAGAGTATGTCACGGACGAAACCATGGCTTCTTCCACAATGGCCGCTTCTCCTGACACAGCACAATTACAAAACTCTGCATTCCAACCTGAAAACATTGCAACTAACTGCCTGGAAAATACCTTGATTCATCACCAGGATAAGCTATCCAAGAGAGTGAAGGATATCATCATGGAAGCTCGCAGGCCTTCCACAAGAAAGGCATACTCAGCAAAATGGAAAAGATTTCACACCTGGAGCACCTCAAAGGGCCTAGATGCAAAAGTTATGAACATGGCACATATCCTGGAATATTTGACTGAAATGCTCCACAATGGCCTGTCTTACTCTTCCATTAAAATTCATGCTTCAGCAATTTCAGCAGAGTACAATACTGATCCACCTGTCTTCTCTCATCCTCTCCTAAGACAGTTTCTAAGAGGAATTAAAAACATTAATCCTCCAAGGAATCCACCAGTGCCTACTTGGGACCTTAACTTTGTGTTGGAAAAGCTAACACTGCCTCCCTTTGAACCAGCAGCATCTGCAGAACTACAGTTCCTGTCTTGGAAGACTGCTTTCCTTCTGGCCATAACCTCAGCAAGAAGAGTATCTGAGTTACAGGCCCTCATGGCAGTGCAGCCATTTCTTATCTTCCATCAAGACAGAGTCTCTTTGAGAACCAATCCTTCATTTATGCCAAAGGTGGTATCCAGGGTCTCATTAAATCAAGCCATTCACCTGCCTACCTTCTTTCCAAATCCACAAAACAAAGGGGAAAAGCTTCTGCACACCCTGTACATACACAGACAGTTGCGCTACTACTTGGACAGAACTAAAAGTTACAGAAAAACTGACCAGCTGTTTGTAGCATATGCCACTAGTGCACAAGGAAAAGCAATTTCAAAACAGACAATTTCTAAATGGATAGGAAATTGCATTTGTTTTGTTACTCCTTTCATGGAAAAACTGTGCCAGCTAACATTAGACCTCATTCGACCAGAGCCACAGCCACCTCCACAGCCTTCTTAAGAGGGGTGGCTACCAAGGACATTTTAGAAGCTGCTACATGGAGCTCTGTGCATACATTTTCCAAGCATTACAATTTACCTTTATATTCCAGATCCAGAGCAGGCTTTGCTACGGCAGTCCTGCAGCGGATTTTAGCTACACCATCCTTTTCATAGATCCTCCACCCCCAGATTGGCTATGGTATTCTACCCATATGTAATGACTGCAGATGCATCCTTGAAGGACATAGTACAGTTTTGTACCTACCATAAATGTAGATGTCCGATAGGTATGCATCTGCAGTCAGGTTTACCCTCCCTCCTTCCCCTCTGTGGTATTTATTGGGTACTTAACCCCAGCAAGCTATGAGAGGGATATCTATTATGGTGTATTTGTTTTATATCTATATATATATATATATATATATATATATATATATATATATATATATATATATATATTTATGCATATATATTTCTGTGCATGTTTGGAATTTATTGCATTTCTCCAAATTTAGCCTTCCTTAGAGGGCACCTGGCATCTGGGGCAAGAAAAACTGAGGAAGATGGCGTCGGCTGACGCTTTTATACCCCAGGCGCTCTGACGTCGGGGAAAAGACGACATCAGCCGCCGGACCCAGACTTTGGAATCCGGCCGACCGAAGGGCTGCCTGAGGCAGGACAACCCATATGTGATAACTGCAGATGCATACCTATCGGACATCTACATTTATGGTAGGTACAAAACTGTACTTTTCCACCCCCGCCCCAATCCAGCCAGCTGTCACCATCAGTACATCAGTGGTGGGTGAAGCATTTCAGTGGCAGACAGTTGAGGGAGTGTAGACATTTGAGGAACTGATGTCATAACGGTGTGCTAGAAATTAAGGCAATTCTTTCCATAAAGTGTTTAAGGAGTCACTGGATCCAGGGGTCCTATCCATGCAGACCAGCAATACCTTAGCCATAGAAAATAGCCGCATGTAGCCGCCTTTGTCTTGTGAAATTGTGGGAATGGGCCATGGCTGCAGGTGACTTTCTAGCCCTCGTTTGACAGACGTAGTCCACAAGACCAGGCTTCTTTGAGCCAGAGTGATCATCATAGTGCCAATTCGGCCCTGGCTGGTCTGGTTCCTCTCGCTTACTGTTATTTCTTGGAGAAAAGCATTTTCTTAAACACAACCAAAACCCCATTTTCTCATTCCTTGAGCAGGTTTCAGCTGGATATTGACATTATGATGTTCACAGCTTGGTTTCTTAGTTCAGTAGTTAGTGATTTTGCTTTTTAAGACAAGGCTGTGTCTTTCATCTCCTCTACCCAAAAGTCCAGCATGAGAAGAACATATTTGGGCAAGTGGTTGCATTTTAGACCTTTTTTTTTTTTTTTGCTCAAGTCCTAGCTGCTTTAGACTGTTACTTGCATCTTTGATTGAGGTTAACACTGTTCTTGTGTCATTGTTCATTTGGGCAACATCTTCAATTTATATTGGTCATATCTTGTTCTTTCTTGCCATTGGGCATCTACCTTTTGAGGCTGGTCTTTGTGAGCCAGTACCTCTGTAGCAGTTGTACTTTGTACTAGAAAAATGAACCACGCCTCCTTTCGAACTCTCCAGTTCTGCAGAGCTCAAATTTGTGTCATGTAAGACTCTCTTCTATTGCCATCAACTCTCTTCTCTGAGGATTTTTGAAGAGCACACCTTGTCTCCACATCTTTACATGATTTTCCCCTCATGATCATGGTTTCCTTCAGAATAATCCCTCTTTTATGCCTAAGGTGGTTATGACAGTTTCTCTCATTTCAGCCATTCATTTGTGTCTTTTTACTTCAGTGTTTTGTCTGTGGAAAATACTTGAACTGTGTAGATGTTTATAGGCTGTTACATTATAATTTGGACAAGACTATGTCTGTCATGAGATGCTTACATTTTGTTTCCTTTAATTCTAAGTCATGAGGCCAAATGTTTTCCAAAGCTTTCTTGGAAAACGTTTGGAAACATTTTCCAAACAGTCTTCAGTGGGTGGCTCTATCTCTGTATTTGCTTCTTCTGCATCTCCCATGGGAAGCAGTTGCCTGTTTTATTTAGGGGGTCTTACCATTAGTGCAGTTAACTGCCTTGTTGGCCTGCTTCTGGAATGCTTCACTGGATAATGAATGTGTATCCACTGCTTGGGTGTCCTTTGCAGAGCACTGTAAGATAGATTTGGCATAGAGCTTCTTGTGGAACCAGTGTAATTGGGTATATTTTGACCTAAGTGGTCTCATCAGGCTTGGGATGCTGTCCTAGAGTTTACGGAGGATAAACAAGTACTGGATGCTACCAGATCTTTAGGATTGGGTCTGTCCTCTTAGTGACCCATCCCTCTTTCTGTTGACTTGATTGTGTGTGCTAGTCTATGGAAGTACTGTTTTTGTAACACCTTTATTGAGTTATCACTTGTGACGCAGGCAAATTTACATTTATATAAAAGTAATCAAACTGTGTTAACAAGTTCACGTTTAGAAACATTATACTTCCCATAAACCTAAGCAACATAACGTAAATTGTTCAATTCCTACTCCCCCTTTTTTTAAACCAAAAACATCTTAAGACATAGACAATTATACATTTATATAAATGAAAACAAAACACAGACACAATCCTAGTTGCAAGCATTTTACATCACAAACATACTGAGACACTCCCAGTTGCAAACATACATTGCTTATAATCTACCCAATCATTTTCAGTCAAATGTTATGGAGCTCATTTAAGATCTGCCTTCTTTTAAACCTCATTCCTCTCCTGTATGTATTGTTCCCACAATTCCCGTTTTTTTCCTATGTAATTTGCTCCTACCCTTTTCTAAGGATCTCATTTCCAGTTGTTTTATCTCTGTTACTATATTCACTACTACTAGTATAGTTGGTTTAGATTTTCATTTCCACTTTCTAGTAATTGCTTTTCTGGCCTCCACCATAATTAGACATGGCAAGGCCTTACCATGTCTAGGCAATTCCAATTCTGTAGCTCAGAAAAATTATCTCCCTTGTCACACCAATCTGTCCAGCCAGCGTCTCTGACAGTGCATCCTTCAGGGAATCCTTAAAGTCTGCCAGTTCACTGCACTCCCACAAAATATGTTCCTAATTACCTCTTTGTTCCCCACCACACCTCCAACATTTGCCGTCTACCTGAGGAAAAATTCTCTCGAGTCTTCTTGGGGTGTAAAAATATCTATGCAAACACTTCCCAAACAAAAATCCTAAATCTTGTATATTTTGTTGCATGATTGGGAGACATGCATATATCCTTCCATTACTTTGTGAATTGCTTATCCAAGCTTTCTTCACAATCCTTTCTAACCTCCTGTGATTGATTCTTATAGTTATCATGCAGTATTTTATATGTTCTACTAATAATTATTTTTTTAATGGCAGCTTCTCTTCTAGATTCCACTAAAAACTCTACCAGTGTTGGTCTTTCATTTAGGGCTCCCCTATTCCTTTCTGTCTATATTCTGATATCAATCCTTGATATGGAAGACTATCTCTAACCTGCAGTCCAAATAAATTCTTGGCATCTTTCCATTCTATCATATTTCCCTCTCTACTTATTTGCTCTCAATGTCTTGGTTTCTTTCCCAATTTTCTCCAATAAATTCCAGCCCCCTCTTGCCTATTGTCTGTATCCCTAATTGCAGTCATCCCTATTGGCAGAATCTCCTTTCTCCATTCCAGAGTTGAATTAGTTCTTGCATCTGCATTAGATCTGAGCAAGAGAGCTGACATATTGCATTATGGGACTGGATGAGGGGTATAGCAATCTAGGAAAGTTTGGAGTGATGAGCAGTCCTAATTCATGCATCCTTAATGTTAGAGGTTACTGAGGATTGATGCACATTTACAGATCTATTGTTAATTTTTATTTCAGTATTAATGCCAGTTGAAATTGTTGAACACTTTTGTCTTAGTTAACATTTTGCAGCTGTTGTGCTGCTAGAACCATCCTTCCTGTTTTTTTTTTTCTGCAAAATTGACATCATTCAACACAATTTCATCATATGTTCAATTATAAGTACAGTCTATGACCACCTTTCACTGGTTAACATTTGCTAGGTTTTTGACCGATAAAATGGAGGTAGTGACATTTAATACATGTTCAATAGTCTAGATAAAAGCTGTAATAACTGTGATCCATAGAGAATTTGCTGAGTTACGTTTGTAATTATACAACTGATCGTGTCGGTATCCGTGAATATTATCGTACCAGAAAAGTTGCTACAGAATACTTATGAAGTCTTCCTACTTGCTTTGGATGTATTTTTCACCCCATTTTCCCTTCTTCTCTGTTATTCATTTTATTCCCATGCATAATTTTATTCCCCTTTCTCTCTCATTCCCCATCTGTTATATATATAAATGTGTATATGTAATTGCCACCATATTGAGAAAATTGATAAAGATTAGTTAAAATATATTTTTATGTAGTTTTAGCAATGTGACACTTCTCAGATTTGACTTTTTCCCAAAGTTGGTGCAGATACAGAGAAGTGAGAGCAGCTAAT
Source organism: Protopterus annectens (assembly GCF_019279795.1). Classification (NCBI taxonomy): domain Eukaryota; kingdom Metazoa; phylum Chordata; order Ceratodontiformes; family Protopteridae; genus Protopterus; species Protopterus annectens. The sequence goes on along the minus strand of NC_056746.1, from coordinate 1,235,046,461 downwards.
TGTGGGAGGTGGCTTGTCCATATTTCACTCAAGGCAATTTTTTTTGTTACATTTTATATTTTACAATATTTGTTCTACAGAATTTTTTGAATTGTCCCACCAATGAAACTGGACTTGACACGTGCCATATCCTTTTGTTCTGCTGATATTCTGAAGGATGCAGAATAAGAATTTTTTTATATATTATTTAAATAAAGTTACTTACTGATGAGCATGTTGCACAGTTTATCGAAAAAGGCAGTAATTGGTGAACATTTTGTTTTGTTTACAGTGAAATCTGGAGAGACCTGAACATGTATGCTAGTCTATGGAAGTACTGCTTTTTTTTTTTTTTTTTTTTGGTCTGGTGCATTTTCTTTTGTATTGAATTATGTCTATTAATTGGTAATTGCTTTCTTTTTCCTTGTAGATGATGAAGATGTCTTTTTATGTGGGAAATGCAAAAAACAGTTTAATTCCTTGCCTGCATTTGTTATCCATAAGAGAGAGCAGTGTCAGGGGAATGCAGCCTCTGTCTCTTCAGTGTCATTGGCCTCTAATAATGTTTACCAACCTCCATCAGTAACTGCAGTGCAGTCACCTCATGCAACCAACCGACAGGTACAAAAATAAATATATAAACATTGGTTCATTTTTTGAATACAGTTTGTTGTGGAGAGTTGGAGTATTAAACTTGTATAGTTTTCTTACAGCAGGCAATGAGAAGTGGGTAAGTGCAAAAAAAAAAAAAAAGACCTGCTGTAGTAGGATTGGGAAGTGGGTACTGTGGTATAGATGAAAATGTTTATGAACCAGTGCAAACAGCCTGAGAACTAACACTCTGGATTTGACTTTGAGGTTTTCAGGCTGGTTGCTGCTTTGGATTTTTTGTTTATAACTGAATGTGTGGTGCACTAAGAGCCATGACTGTGGCATACTCTCTTTGGTTGAAAAGCTACAAAAAGGGTGTATAGGTTGTAGAAGATGTAAAATAATCCTGGATTTGGAAGTGCATGGGTATCTCGAAGAGGAAGAAGAATGGCTGAAGGTATTGTGTACCATTCCGGAAACAAGTGCTGAAACTACTGTCTACAGCATATGGATTTCTGGCCTGGGGGAAGAACTGGACTTGGAGACTTGCCATCACTAAGGGAAAGTAAGATCTCATTGGTTGTATTTTAGCAAACTAAAGTTACCAGTCAAGAGTAAGACTGTTGATGCCTGTATTTGAGTGGTCTTTCTCTTGTTGATCCTCATTTAATGTTATGAGGCTTGGAGAAGCTGTGGTTTTGGGGTTTGTTTAACAGTTGAGAAAACTGTGTCCTTAGTTCCCTGTATTTTAGTGCAGTACAGGGTGACATGATGATGAGGCAGAGATGGGTCTCGTGGGAGCAAAACTAATGGACTTTGGTGGGTCATTTGTTTTAAAGAACTGCAGGATTACCACAAAAACAGAATGATGATTTCCAAGGTAAAAACGAAAATAGGCACATAAAGCACAACTGGTAGACATTTTTTTGAAGTGAGTAACCATAAGTTGGCTCTGCCTGCTGTGGTTTTCATCACAACTTTGCTCAGACAATCCAAGTTCAACTGCAGACCAGGGTACTAGAAGAGCAAGTCTTGGACGCATGGAACTGAGTAGCTGGTATTAGTTCACCTCTTCATAATGTAGAAAGTCATTTGAATCCTGCCACAGGTACACCATCTGGGAAAATCCATTGTTGGTCTCTTATCTTACAAGGACTCTGGGTTGGCTGGAGGTGGTTGCAAGGTTGTCCAAGGAGTGCTTATACTCCAGACAGATACTGCAGATGTAGCGAAACATGTATTTGCAGAAGCTGTATGCTCTGTTTTACTTTTCCCTCTTGGCAACATCCAGTGGCAGAAGTTGGGAAGAGTGAATGAACAATCTGGGGTCATGACTTTGATGACCAGAGTTGGGATGGGGTGAGAGGCAGGGGCCAAAATAGGAGTAACTAACTGTTAAATGGAAATGACCATTATATTAATCTAGGGAAGTGGAAAAGACCAGTAGAAAAAGATGTGTAGCACATGTATGAGAAAAATTTAGCAGGTAGGCTTGTGTATTAAATGACAACTAAATCAAAATACTTAAGCATGCATTTTCCCAGTGCTTTGATGTTTTCTGCTGTACTAATGTCCTTGGATCATGACTGAAATCACTGTTGCAGTACTCCAAACAAATGCGGTTTATACCTCCGATGTCTGGCTGGTGAAATAAAGCGTACACCTTCCCAGTAGCATAAGTCCAATGCATGGCCTTATCTCGCAAACATAGGGATATACAAGCAGACATATGAGCGTAAATCCTGCAACTGTCTCATTGCCAGCCAAAATGACAGGCGCACATCTGTTGGTCTGATCTTCACATGTTCATTTGTCTTGCAAGCCTTCTTAGATTCAGATAAATGCCCTGTTGGGAACCTGCATTCTTCAAACTATTTTGCTGTGATTTTCAGATGTCAGCTAGAAAGGGTAAGGGTGAGTGCGGCTGACAGATTCCCTTCAATGATTTTCATACTTGGTGTCTTTTCTGCTTAGGAACAGAACATGACTAGACTCTACTAGTCCTTTGTTCCCAAGACATTGAGCTCCCTTTGTCTTTGTTAAACATGTTCTTAAGGATCCAATGACTGAAGAGTTTGTCCCAGTTGAAGATGGCAGATCCCACCACTCCTGACATACCTTCTGCACCTAAGAAGAAACTCAAAAGGCCTAGGCCTGAGACTTGGTCTGCTCAGTCTGATTCAGATGAACCTACAGTGGACACAGAACCTGCCGCCCATTGCACTCTACCTCCGATACCCTCTATTGCAAACCAGTTGAAGGCCTGTAAGACATCAGAGGACTGTGTGTCTGAAGACACTGTTACTGGAACTGAGAAGGAAGAACTGTGGATCATTGTCTTAGAGGACTGGAAGGCATTCTGCAAACATTACTAAGGGAAGAGATTCCTGTAACCTGAAATATCTCTGGGGTCAGAGCCTCTGCGCATGATTCAAGCAGATGTCACCCCAAAGAAAAAGTGAGAAAAGACCAAACGTGTTACTTGTACTCCCCCTTCTAGGGAGAAGGAGTGGACGGACTTTCCTCAGGGCCTGTTCAAGGCTCTTATGGTTCTTAAACCTCTTTCCTTTTCAGGTCTTCCTCCCACTCCACAGAAAATTACAGTGGAGTCTTCCGAGGAGCAGGCCTCAGATTCTGATGACCATTCCTCAGCTTACTCCTGTCATATTCAGTGTCCTTGCCAGATGCCCTCTGTTGATGAGGATTCTCTCTCTGTCCTTATTCCACTGTAGAAGAGGCATCCTTCAGAGAGACCATTATAAACTTGATAAATCATTTTGAGTTGGGGTCTAAGCAAATCTCTGATGTCCAAAAGAGATACTTATAGTCTGTTGTAAGTGGATACTCTAGCCCCTTCCCCTGTCCCTTCAGTCCTAGAGGCCTTTTTATACAACTTTGCATCCACATCTACTGCTTCTGATTGTCAGCCTTCAGCTCCCAAAATGCCAGACAGATTCTGCAAGGTTCCAGGTGACTTTAAATTCATTTTTAAGAATTATGTAGCTGGATTTTCAGTAGTTTACTTAGCCTTAGACAAACCATGTAGGCTACTGCCATATGCTAATGCTTTCCCATCACACAAGGACAGCAGGGCTATGGATAGATAGGGAAAATATCTATACTTCTACCTTGGCCTTCAGGGCAATTAACTGTCAGATCCAGGTGACCAAGTATCCCTTATCTATTTATCTGAGCAAAGCTGTGGCTGATGTGGAATAAACTCCAAGCAATAAATTTCACTTTTGGTAAATCAAGCCAGGCAAGTAGCTATGCATACTATCAATTGCAACTATGATTCTGTTGAGGCTTCTTCCAGAGTAGGTGGTTCAGTCATTTGTTGATATGCCTGGTTGTGAAACCAGCCCCTGCCAGAATAGTTCAAGGCTAAACTCCTAGATGTCCCCTCAACAGGGACCTTTTATTTGGTTCACAGGCAGCTACCGTGTTGAAAGTCTTGCAAGAGCAAAGTAAGACTATGAAGGACTGCAGACAAATCATTCTTACCTCTGTGCCCACATACCAGAGGAGTTACCAGCCTAGCCCATTTCCTTTGTCAGAAGGGAACATAGGCCTTCTGAGAAAACAAGAAGGCACCCAGAGAAAGGTTTCCAGAAAAGCTTGAAAGGGACCTCCTATCTGGAATGTCTCTCTTCACAGATTAATCTCTCTACCTTCCAACCCCCCCCCCCCCCATTCTATCTTTGCTTTGTCAAAAAGAGTTGCTCTTTCTATTACAAATTGGGAAAAGATTACCACAGACAGGTGGGTACTCATTATTGTCAAAAAAGGTTACAGTATGTCCTGGAAAGAACGGCTTCCCTTCAAAGTCGTTCCACCTCTGCCCCACAACCAGTTAAAGCTTCTCACTCCCATCCTTTGGAGATTACAGTCCCAAGGCACCACAGAACCAATTCCCCCTGAGTTTATGAGACAAGGGTTCTACTCCAGACTGTTCCTTGTACCAAGAAAAGGACAATGGAGACCCATACTGGATCTCTTCCCAACTCAATTATTTCCTCAAGGTAGCCAGTTTGAGAATGCTGTTTCTTCAGACCTTTCTACCCTTTATCCTTCTGCAGGCCTTTCTAGTATCTCTGGATTTAAAGGATGCCTACCTGCATATCTCTGTGTGCCTTTCTTGCAGGAAATTCCTGAGATTCTGTATTGGCTTATCACATTTTCAGTTTACTGCTTTGCCTTTTGTGCTGTCTACAGCCCTCAGAGTATTTAGAAAGTGCCTAGCCCCAGTTATAGGTCTTTGCAGAACTCGGGAAATACAGATATTCCCCTTCCTAGATGATCTGCTAATGCAGGCCTCTTCTCCTCAGGTCTTACTACAGCATCTCGTGTTCACTGTCACCTTCCTACAACAACTGGGATTCACTGTTAATTTCAGGAAATCTTTCTTTCTTACACTCCACTGAGGTTCTAGTTGATTTGGCTTGCAGACTAGTCACAAAAAGCATGCAGGCCTTCTGGTCCCAGAAAAAAATGCAGAGCCTCACTACTTACTTCCAGTCTCTGTCTTCTCTCCAAGCTTGCTCAGCCATGGAGATTCCAGGACACTGATTCCTGGCAGCAACCATACCAATGCTTCCATTGGTTGGGTTGCATATGAAGAAAATTCATTCATACTTGAAAAATGTATGGGATCCCTACACTTTCCCTGGACACACAAATCCCTCTCATGCCTTAGGAACACAGGTGCCCTTCAAGTTCCAGACCCCAAGTCAAGTGCTGCACACTGATGTCTCAGATGAAGCTGGGGGAGCATGGATGGAATTCCACAATGTATGGGGTTGTTGGCAATCCAACCTCAAAGTGCACATCAACCTGAAAAAGATGAGCACCCTCATTCAGATGCTACAAGTCTTCACCTACCTCTGGAAACCAGAGCCTGTAACAGTATTCACAGAAAACCCAGCAGTCATGTGGTATATAAGCAAGGATGAACCAAATCTTACCAGTTATGCAGGTTGGCTCAGATAACTTGGGACCTAGCCATCAAGACAGATGTGTCTCTCTAAGCAGTATACCTCCTGTTGCAGGACAACATCCTGGCAGACTCTCTTAGCAAGTCCACTGAAGACCTACACAAATGGCTGCTCAACAAACGGGTCTTCCTAGACAAAGTCCACAGGTGGTGAACACCACAGATAGTTATTTGCCCCGGAGAGCAACAAAACAGCCCCCCCCCCTTTTGCACCAGGACTTTTTACCCCTTGGCTTGGAGGACAGATGCATTATCCTTCTGGCGGACAGGGAAGTTTCTTTTTGCCTTCCCTCCACTTCCCCTGCTACCAGAAGTTCTAATAAAGATCCAAAAAGAAAAGCCAAAAATTCTACTGGTGACTCTCTTTTGGTCAAGGCATCAGTGGTTCCCCTTCTCTGTCACTTAGCCAGGGGCAATCATTACAAAGGGTACATGATCACATAGCAGAAGGACTTATTGCTTCATCCCAACCAATCGTCCCTCAAAGTAAGTCTATGGATGATAGGATTCTGATCACTGCCAGACACCAGCTTTCTTAGAATATGCTCTGAGATCTCTTTGAGGCAAGGAGTCCCACCACATGCATATTCTACATAGCCAAATAGAAGAGATTTTAGGTATGGTGTCAAGCAAACTATCAGGACTCTATATAAAATCATAGGTCCCTCTTGTATTACCCTGTTTGTATGAGCTCATGAAACGCTGTCTGGCTTATTCTTCCTTTGAAGCCCACTTTTCAGCCATTTTGGCCTGTCTTCCCCTCAATTTGCCTGTTATGTATAGGCTTGAGGTTAAACTATTTTTAAAAGGGGGTCTGCACTTAAATTCTCTAATAAGACTTGTGCCCCCCCTCCCCCGAGACCTCAACTTTGTGCTGGAAAAGCTCACTCTGCCTCCCTTTGAACCAGACACTTTACTGTCAATTTCTGCACCTAGGAAACACATTTTTATTGCTGGCTGTTACTTCTGCTAGGAGAGTGTCAGAACTACAGGCACTCAAAGCCATTTTTTCCTTTCTTATTTTCTATAAAGGCAGTGTGCCTGTAAGAGTCGGCTCCTGTTTCATACCAAAAATGGTAAAAAAGATGTCCCTCAACCATGCCATCCATCTGTCTACTTTTATTCCAATCCACAGAACAGGGATGAAAGACTACTTCACTCCCTAGATGTATACAGACAGTTAAGATTCTTTCTGAACAAGACTAAATATTCGTAAGTCTGGCCAACTATTTGTCTCTTTCATTGACTCTCAGCTGTGCCAGCCAGTGTACAAACAAACTATTGAAAGCTAGATTTGTAAGTCCATTTCTTTGTTACTGGCACCATGGAAAATCCTTGCCCACTTTCCCAAGGGCTCACTCTACTAGGACGGTAGCCTCTTCGGGGTGGGGGACTTCTACAAAGGGTTAGTTTCCAGAATCATCCTGGAAACTGCTACTTGGTCATCTTTGCACAATTCCACTAAATACAACAGAAATTATGCCTTTTCCAGGTTGAGGATGGCCTTCTCCACGTTAGTCATTTCTAGCCTCTTGGACAGTTGTTGCCATTCCCAACCATCCTCCCTTCTGTTCCATTAAGTTTTTTAAATCGCCCATCTGTTTGGAATACTGCAACAATGATTTCAGTCCGTTCATAGCACAGTTGTGTAAGAACTTACCATAACAATAGATGTCCTGCTGTTACGCTACTGCTTTCACCTTTTCTTGCCAATTTCTTTCTTAGGACATAGGGGGCCTCCTGTTCTCATGCTGTGTTCCCCCTCCCTGATTACTTGCCTCTCGAAGGTCTTCAGGCTACTGGTTTGGAAATATTCTGAAGATTATTGCTTCTGCTGCTGCTAATATACCCCTGCACATGTGAGCTGAGGTCATACTTGGAATATATGCTACTAGGATGGTGGTTTAGGTATTGATAGCCTGGTCGGACATCAGTGTCGAAATCCATCTGTTTGGGATACTACAGCAGTGATCAGTAGGACATCTTCTGTTTAAGTTCTTACACGACTGTACAATTTTTAAGTCTTCTTTTTAAATCCCAGTGTGGTGTAATGTGTGTGGGTGGGGCAAGGGGAGACGACTGCCATATCATGTGATTTTGTTATTGTTTATCTCCTTAACAGTAATTAGGGTAATGACACATTCTCTGTAGTCTTATATCTCCATTTCCAGTGGAAATACTGTGGCTTTCTTCTTTTCTTTTTTTTTGTGTATTACCCCAACTGGCAAGTGTCCTTTGTTCTGTTTCAGTGAATCTGTTTGATTCCGCTTGTGCTTGTCGTACTAAATGTCCTTTGAATGCATTTGACCAATGTGTTTTAAATGAATGCTAATGTATTTGCTTTAGTTCAGGCTCAGAATTTAGGTCCAGGCACTCTTTCTAGCCTGGGTGTGAAGCTGTCTGTCTGTGACTGGTAACGTACAACTGCTGTCTCTACCCATGTTTGACTTGCTTTATAGCCGGTGGTTGTTGTTAGACTGATTCATTTGCCCGCATAATGTGTTTTGTTGTGCAGTTCTTATAGGGAGGTGCTGTTCTCCTTTTTTTTTTTTTTTTTACTTACCTCAACCAACAACTGCATTCTTGATTTAGCAGACACTGACAAATACCACAAAAAATAACACAGGATATCTGGATAAAAAAGAAGAAAAAAAAAAACAAAAATTGAAATGCATGTAGTTTATGCAGGAAGTGGTGGGAGTAATACTTAAAACATGCTTTCTTTGTGTGCATCAGTCTTGTTGAGGTAGCATGAATTAGAAGGAAGAGCAGTTTTATAATGAGAAAAGACTGAAGCTGTTCTAGAGAGAAACAATAAAGACTGAGGATAGATGAAGCAGTGGTTTAAAAAGAATAACGCTTTCTTTGGTGACACATTTGCCTTCACCTCATAATATCTGTTGACAGAAGTGATTGAAAGCAAGAGGAAATCTTGTGATTGGATTCTGTACATACTGGGTTTTGTACACTTTTGGAAGAAATTTAATTTTTAATTACAGAGGCTAGCTCTTTAATTGCTTGCATACGCTGTTCTTAGAGTAATGTAATGTTTGATATACTTTTGTGTAAACATGCGTATGTGCGCGCACGCACACACACACACCCCAAAAGGAGTATGTAAAGGAGTAGAGATAATTAATTGATCCTTTGATAAGCATGCACAAGATGGGCAAGTTTAATTGGAGGCAGTTACAAAGAAAAAAAGAATATTTATTTTATTGACAGATGGACTTTATGCAGTAAGAATGCTAGAAGAATTAACCAAGAGAAAGAGAGAAAAAAGTAATGACCAGTCTGGAAATATTTAAAACGACTCAGACAGAACTAGCTAAAAGATGCATTAGTTTTATGTAGAGAGGAAACTCATGACCAAGGTTTAGATGTTCTTACACAGTGAGTGAAGTGAGTAACACAAGAAAAGAACTACAGAATAATACTTGGTCTGCAGATGTAACAGTGAAAGGAAAATGTTTTCAGAAAGACGTTAAGAAAAAAGTAAGAGAGTACCAAATTTCATTCTAAATGGTCTCCTGCCTGCCTCAATAGAAGAATCAGCTTCTTCCTTTTTTTGTTTTCCTTCTTCAAAGAAATTAGTGGAGGGAACCATGGAGAAGGTGTAGAGAGTGAGAGGGAAAAACGAGAGCGAGAGAAAAGCTGAGATAAAAGTTGTAAAAGTGTCCAGGAAGGGGTCTCTGGATCCCACAGGGGCTGAGGTCCAGCTCCTGAAATTTCTGTCTCTTCAAATCCTACACCCTCTTTCCCTTCTGGGTCTAATCCTGTCATTATCCATACACCAACTTGTCCTCTATTAGTGGAGTGTAGATTTTCTCTGGAGCCAACCATTCCCTCTGGTTTGATGATCTACCCCTTTCTCTGATAGTATGTCCACCACACTGCCCTCAATGGTCTCTCTTTTTCAGGTTGCTATGATCATTAAGGAGTTTTTTTTTTTTTTTTAAGGCTGATGTGGATAGGATGATGCAGAAATTCCAAGGGACTTTGATACAGATGGGCTCCTCCCTGCTCCCCCCAAACCCTGGGTAAATGGACCAGGTCCTTCCCATCCCCACCAGATTTCTTCTTCCCTAATCCACAATTTGGATACAGTAGTATTGGTCCAAGCACTTTCTGGGAGATCCCTTTATCAGAAGCAGTATGTTGAACATGTTTGAGTCTGACATTGTCCATCAACTGCTTGACTTCGGCGTTGGATCTCAGGAAGGGCTCCCGGATCAGAGATCAGCATTGGTGCATGGGAGTCAGGTTTTAATCTGAGATGTTTGGATCCATAAACAAGACCAAAAGCACTTGAAGGAAATAAGGCTCCAGGCGAAAATTCTGATAGTTTAATGAGGTATAAAAGTAGCGTAAACGCCAAAAACACTCCACACTGCGTTTTCGTTTAAATCCACTTCATCAGACAATTTTACACACTCAATTCATGCCCCTTAAATACAAACACTTTAATTGGATAAACACCAATTAAACCAATATTGCAACCTTCTTAATTGCTCTATTAAGACAAACATAGATCAAGAATTAGCTGCAGGATTCAGTTTAACTAAACTGACAACAAAAGGAAAAGCAAACTCTCCTTATAAATATAAGCATAGCTTAATAAGCCTCCCTTAATTTATAACTAAATATTGCACTACTTCCATTACCTATAAAATAAAACTCTATTTCTCTAATTAAAGAAATTATACATAAAACTTTAAAATTCACATATATTAGATGATAATTTGGTGCCATCTAGTGGAAGAAACCATTATTAATATAAATTCAATGTCATACAGAAAAAATGGGGTGATTCACAATACATTCTATCCATCACACTACATAGTATTAATGTGAATAAATTGGAAAAATTTTACCAATACAAATATTATAGACCAAATCTAACTTTATATTTAATAAATAATTCATCAATTTTCCTTCATTACAATAAATAAATAAATAAATAAATATATATATATATATATATAAATACACTAATTATGTTTGGATCCATCCATTCCCCTTGGTGCCTCAGCATTAGATAGCTTTGCTTTCATGTCCACTTTGGAGCCAAGCTGTGTCTCATGAAGGTCTCTTGTTGGGAACTTCAGATCCAAAGAGAACTCCTTTGGGACCAGCCTCAATATCAGCTTTCATGGCATTTGACAAGGCTCACTTATTTTCTAGAGAAGAGGTATCCTGCTCTCACTTGGATCTGTCTTGATCCTGTCTTGATCCTCTCTGGCATCTGAAATTCTTTCTTCACATCATTCTATCCTTTTTGGACAGTCCGCTGCAATGGGCCACAACAGAGCTGCCCTTTGACTTCTGACTTTTCCATGGATCAGCTCCCATGGAGGAGTACAGAAAGCATCCATACAAAAGGAAACATTTATACTCCCCTCATCTCTCACTGATGATGTCATCAAAGAGGGGGTACCAGTCTACCAGTGCCCCTTCTCAAGATGAATTGGTGTTCTATAAGGCCTTTGGATCTGACCCACCTACTTCCTGTGTGCTCCCCTGGGGTGGATGAGCTGATTGACTTGTTGCTCCACTGGGTGTGGTAGCAGCCAGATGTGATGGAGCTCATATCCTGCAAGCCTGACAATATTGTGGTTTTGTCCAAGATAAATTTCACTGAAGCAAAGGTCTACTAAGAAAGAGCTCTTGGAGAGTTCCTCTGCCCATTCCCTGAACAGTGAGTCTCAGGCCCTGGACAGATTTGGAAAGCAGGCTTTCTCATCAGTAACATTTGCCTTACCCATTCTGAATTATCTTGCATTCTTGACCAGTTTTCACAGGGACTTGACAAAAGAGCTCCTCAAATCCCTCTCTGGTAGTAGGGCCGAGTCCCACAAAACAGTGAATTACAGCTGGCAACCTTACAGTCCATTATCAATGTGTCTATGTGCCGTTTGTCCGACCCTGTGGATGGCACATGTAGAGCATAAGGTACTGGCATTGCCATATGTCGATGTGCCTGGAAGCACCTCTGTGACGTTTTAACATTCAAAACATCTTTTTGAATGTTCCCTTTGAGAGGTTCACCTTGTTTGGGCCTGAGGTTAAAAACACACCACGATTGAACAGAATGACAAAACTCTGCCTGTTGTCAGAATTGGCTTTTACAGCCCTCAAAGGACTTTTTCTTTGGAACCAAAAGGTTTGAAAGATATTACAGTTCTGTAAGTCTCCGAGTTTTGCATGGGACACTCCTGGAGATAGACATCCAGGGGCAGAGGGAGTGAACATCAATGGATGTCACCCTAGAGGCAGAGATTGTCCACAGAACCAAGGGTTCTGAGGCCTTTTTGCCAACCCAACCCTTCCAGTGCTTTTGAAAGTTTACCTGACTACTGTACTGTGAAGGCAATTGGGTGGGTGGCACTTATCTTTGCACCCTTATGCCTGTTCAGCCATCGGTGTTGAGAGTAATAACCTGAGACTATGCCATCAAAAATGTCCCACAGAAACCCTCCCGAAAGGAAGGCAGTATCACTGAAAATTACAAAGTTGTTAGACAAGTGAGTCATTCAGGAAGTCCCACCTGATCAGCAAGGTCCTGAGTCTGCTTAAGATTATTTTTGGTTCTGAAGAAAATTGTGGACATCAGGGACATTCTAGACCTCAGCCATTTAAACCACTTTGTGAAACAAGACAGCTTTCTGGATGGTTATGGTTCACTGTACTTTAACTGTTCTGAAAAAAGGGCAACTGGATGTGCTTGGTGGACACTACTACTATTATCAACATAGTGAAGCAGTCCAGGAGGTTCCTTCACTTTTGGATGGTGGGCAGCACTTTCAGTTCAGAGCACTGTACTTTAGACTCAACACAATCTCCTGGATGTTCACCAGATGTGTGGCTGTGGCAGCAGCACATTCCCATATGTGGACTAATTGCTCATAACTGCTGCCACAAGAGATCTGCTATTTCAAGCTAGGTATTCCTTACTCCATTTGTGCTGTCACCTAGAAGTCATAGTCAGGCCAGAGAAGTCCAAACTCACACCAGCCTAGAGTGTAGAGTTCATAGGATGCTGCTTGAACACCACCTCAGAGATAGCCAAACTTCTGGAATCAAGTTAGCCTGCTGGGCCAGCAGGCTTCCCTTGTCCTGTCTCACCAAAATCCCATGGTGATATCCATGTTGCATTTTTGGGCTCTGTAGCAGCATCCATCACCCTTGATGTCCTGTGGGATCGCCTGCCAAGGATAGCCCAATATTAGGCCCGTATACCAATGCCTTGACATTCACCCAACATCATAAGTCAGGTGTAGGGCATAAAGGTGATGTATACACACTCAATACTCAGAACTACTTTGCTGTTAGTCTGAAGATCATGGTTAAATGTCAGTCTGAAATCTTTTTGCTGAGCCATTTACAAATAAGTGCCCCATTGGGGTTCCTTATTTTATTCTTTCTTTGTGTTTACTAAGAGTTCATGGGAAGATGTCAGTGTGGAAGGCAAATTCCCTGTAAAGATCATCACGAGAAGTGTCTGTTCTGCACAGGTGCTACGCACGACCATACTCCATGTACCATTTGTCAAGCTTTTGTTCCAAAACTCTTTGCAGCTGTCTGTCTTCCTTGTACATGTACCTTGAAAACCAACATCTCAAGCTTTTGACTCAGGACGCTATGACCACATCCACGTTCCCCAAGGTACGGCCATCTCTCAAAAAGAATATTAAAAAGTTTTAGTCTGAATCTGCTGCTGTCCGTCTTTTTTTCTAGGTTGATGAAGACCCTGAAGAAAATGCTGTGCCGATTGGTTTCCTCTGCCCACTTTTCGCACGTCCTCTGAGACTGTGCAAATGTCTGCTAAGGACATTGAGAGGGATCCACGATTGATGATTTCCAAAGAGCTTAGGGGGAGTTCCCAGATTCTTGTCAGAGAAAGAGGTTTTTGGTACTCTGTATAGTACAGAGTCTAGGTATGGCTCTGAGCCTCTTAGGTTGGTCAGAGCTGATCTCATTAAAAAAAGAAGAAAACTAAAGGTGTACCTCCCAATGCTAAAGATCCTCAGAGAGAATGGCCTGACTTTACCCAGAGTTTGTTCAGTGCTCTGATGACCTTGAAGCACCCCCCCTTAGGCATTATCTGATGTTCTTTGTATTTCACCATTGCAGTCCAACTACAAGAGAATATTCTCCCCTCCTTTGGAAGTTGGTGGATGCCCTATCTAATAACAGGAGGTTTGTGTATAAAGGGGGGGGGGGGTCTGTCACCATGACCTCGGTTTGTTTCTGGCCGTCGGAGCCCAAAACAGAGTAGGATCACATGATCCTAGAATCATAGGAGGTTACTAGGCTGTCAACCTGGAGGTCATTTCAAGTCTTGTGCTTCATCCCAATGTAATACCTTCGATACTCTAGTTAATACCCAGGATTGTATTTATTAATGACTGCCCATGTCCAGAAGGGTTGCGAGCACTATCTGCAGTAAGAATTTATGGTGCCCTGTCCACGCATCCAGGTTCCTTTTGAACAGTGTCAGAGGTTCTCTGCTTCACGTGAATTGGTAGCCCATTCCAAAGATGGGGCAGTCACTGAGACACATCTGTCCCTCCAGTATGTCCTGTTCAAGTCATAGGCCCTATTTAGGTCACTGGAATGGGTAGTTCTAGTCCTGTTTGATTTACGGATGTGCAGCAAATTCATTAGGTTTGGGTGGGAGATAGCTCTGTAAGCCAGGCATAAGTCTCCCCTAAGAAGTCTATATGGTACTGAGTATAGTGACAAGGACTTTAGTCAGTCTATGTAAGGCACGTGCTGGAGTCCTTTGATCTTCTTAATTAGAAACCTCTGAGGCCTGTCCAATTGCTGCAGGTGTTTTGTATGGTACATGCTGAAAAGGGGCATTATACTCCGTTATAGGCCTGATTAGTGATGAGTATAGAGGGGTTATAAACTCCTTTGCTTTAGAGGTGATGCCTTTGATAATTAGGTGTGCTACGTAGAAGCTTTTCGTACTACAGCAGATAGGTCAAAGTTAAGGTCGCAGTCTAGTTGTGATCCCAGATCTCTTACCACTTTGTAGGTACATAGGGTATTGTTGCTAATTTGATAGTGTGAAAGGACATTGAGTTTACCGAAGGGAACAATGATGCATTTCTTTGCATTCAGTTTGAGACCATGACTAAGACACCAGTCGCTGGTCTGTGTAAGACCTTCCTGAAGCATACTGACCTCATTTGGGGATTCATTAATTGTACCCTGTTTTCAGTCGTCTGCAAACTTGGTCAGCCCCACACCACCTTAGTCCTGGCCTGAACTTTTGAGAAGTATATACCTAACAGTAGGGGGGGCAGCACTGACCATTATGGCACCCTGCTGGTGGATGTGGAGTCACCCACTTTGATAGTGGATGACTGGTTTGTGAGTCAGTTGGCAGCCCATCTTACAACAAAGGGGTTTATATTCAGTTTGCTAAGTTTACTGGTAATGCCTGAATGTGGGATTTTGTCAAAGCCCTTTGACAAGTCGAGGTATGCTGTACTGTACACAGATTTGCCCACATAAATGACCTTGGTTATATTTTCAAAGAAATCTACCAGGTTTAACAGGCAGGATCTGCCCTTGATGAAGCTGAATTGGGTCAGATCCAGGGTTTGGAGGTCACCTATGTCTTTATTTATGAGGTCCGTGATACATTCCATGGCTTTACAGATGAGGCTGGTCAGACTTATGGGTCTATAATTCCCTGGGTCTGTTGCTAAGCCACCTTTGTGGAGGGCATTAACTGTTGCTGTTCTCCATTTTGCAGGAACAAAGCCAGTGGTTAGACTGTGATTGAATAGGGTACTTAATGGTGATGCTAATTCATGTTTTAGTTTGTTTAGAAGACAGCCTGGGATGCCGTCTGGTCCCATAGAGGCGTTTTTTTTTTTCTTTAGACAAAGCTTTAATGACCTGCTCTTTGGATTTGTAGGGTGGCGGGGGAGTTGGGAGCAAGGTTATGATAATTTCGCTCCCTTATCTCCTCCAAATGTTTCACCAAATCTGTTCTCTAGCAGGTTTGTTATCTCTATGGGATCTTTGTTTGATACCATTAGTCACTAGTTCGTCACATGCTTGGGTCCTACCTTTTAAGCTGTGTACATAGCTATAAAAGGCCTTATGGTTATCTTTGGCAGTGATTGCCAAGTTTTTCTTAGTTACCGTTAGAGGATTTGACATCTTGTCTTATTTGCCTGTTGAGGCTGAGGAAGGTGCTTTTCCATTGTTGTGGCCTTGCCTTAGTTTTCTTAGACAGCAACTTTTTGTATTTGTTGTAAAGTTTGTTGATGGCGGAGGTCCACAAGGGCGGCCTTTTTTTTTTTATGATGGCGCTTTGGCTTTGATTCTGTCTGGAATAGCCGAGTCTGTACACTTGTGATTGTACAGAGCTTTGGTGTAGTTACCACTTCCAGCTGGGGATGGGGCTTGGAATGCCTTTATATACCTACCCCTAGAAGGGCATAGTTTGCTTTGGTGAGGTTTTTATGTCTGAGTTCACCCTTTTTAAGTTCTGTTGTTAGTGCCAGTTTGAAGGCAACTGATTTGTGGTCAGATTTAACTAATGAGGGTCCAACAGTTGCAGTGGTGCAGCTGTTTGTCATGTTAGTAAGACCAGATCTTGCATGTTTGTTCCTGTTATTGGGGTTTGAACAGTTTGTTCCAGGGTATTTGGGTTAACAAAGTCAAATAATCTTTGCCCTTGTGAGTTAGGGCTAGAGTAGGTTTCCCAGTTGATGGTGGGATAATTGAAATCCCTCATGACCAGAGGGTTTGGCAATATTTGAATGGACTCCAGTTTGGTCAAGTAGGCCTCATGTGCATCATGATCCATGGAGGGAGATCTATAACAAGCTCTGATTTGAATGGGGGGGGGGAGGGTTCTTACCCACTGTAATCTGAACATGGAGTAACTCCATGGAATTGTTCAGTGTAACTAGTCAGGAGGTGAATTTCTGTCTAATATAGACAGAAGCACCGCCTACTTTGGTTCTCACACATTTGTTTTGCAGTCTGAAGGTGTAGAAGTCATTGTAGCATTGCAAGGCTGGGGAATCCTCTGAGGCCTTGAACCAGGTTTCTGAGACCGCACAGGCATCTGCATCCTCCAGTGACAGAAGTGCTTCCAGGGTGTGCAGCTTTTGGTTCAAGGTACTGGCATTTAACAGCATAACCCTTATTTTATTATGATTGGCTATTTTGTTTTCGAAACCTTGCCTAAAAAGGCACCATAGCAAGGCAGGAGCCTTTGCCAGCAGATGAAAGCCTAGTGGTGCCAGACGCAAGCCCTCTCTGGCAAAGCAGCCAGTTTTGTTGACCATGTTGTCCCAGGCTGACAGAAACTGGATCCCCTTTGACTCGCATCAAAAACTAAGCCAGTTATTGAAATCGATCATTTTTTGTTTATACTGTGGCACCATTCTAGGTGAGGGTAATATGCTTCTGAAAGCTAGGGACATACTTGCCTGAGACACGTACTCATTCATGTCTCTCTCCACATAGTCCAGTGAGGTAGGTCTCAGGTCGTTCACTCCAACATAAACTATGACAGAGTCCTAATGGTACTTGTTGCTGAGAGACCTGAGTGCATATCTGAAGTTTCCTGGCACCAGAGTGGACGGCGAGAGGGACATCCATGTGTCTCACTTTGGCGTCTTCAGTGACAAGAAAATTAGTTTTTTGAGTGTTACGCCTTAAGGGCTTGGCAGGTGAGATACTGGCATTGCTGTGTGTCTTGGGTGCTGTGGGGAACTGTGTTAGTTGTCGCAGTCTTTTTTTTTTTTTTTTTTTTTTTTTGAGGTCTCTGGTGTTTTGGTAAGTTTTTTGAGAGAACCTCCGTGTATGTTGGTTTATGTGTTGGATGCGTACCATGTGTATAAGTAGTGGTGTTATCTGCATGAGTAGTGGTGGGTGAGTTGACAACCTCTTAAGTGTTACTGTTTTGAGTGCGAAAGAGCAAAGATTCAAGATTCTCGCTGTAAATACATCTCTTACACTCTGTACTCCTCCTCTGTATCCTGCACTCCTTCGCTGTACCCTCCAGAACACAACCTTGAGGCAGAGACTCCGAGCAGTTCCAGAAAAGGACAGAATCTCAGAAATGGATGCTTCACAGAGAGATGTTTCTGGACGTAGTACATCGGTGGAGTATTCCTCAAGTGGATCTTTTTGCCTTCCCTCTGAAGAGAAAAACAGAGTGTTTAACAAACTTCCTCAATTCTGTTCCATTGTTCCAAGCCATCTGACTTGGAAGGTGGATGCCATGACCTTATCTTGGAAGGGAATATTCCTATATGATTACCCTCCTCTTCGTTTGTTTCCCAGGTTCCTGCACAAGATCATGAAGGACTCCCTCTAGAATGTTGCTGTTGACTCCCTTTTAGCACAGACAGCACTGGTTCCCCCATCTCTTTCACCTGGCCAGGATCAATCATCATAAGGTACCTCACCAGATGGATCTTCTCGCACAAGACAAGAGGTTTGTCATTCACCCTCACTTGCCCACTCTTCAACTGACACTTTGGGTTTTGATCCATTTTAGACACCACTTCTCTGAGGATGTACTTAGGGTTCTGCATGAGACCAGAAAACCCATTTCCCGAAAATCCTATATGGCTAAATGGAAGAGATTTTATGTTTGGTGTCTCCAGCGTCACCAGGATCTGTTCTCAGTGGGGTCCCTTGCTCTAGTTCTCTTGGGGCACAGTTCTGAGTATTGAGTATGCATATGTCACCTTTATGCCCTTCACCAGTGCAGGGAGCATATGCCTGATGTAGGAGACTGGGAGGATGCAAAGGCTTTAGTATACTGACCAGACATTTTGCTGTCCCTTGCAGGAAATCACACACGTAGTGAATACTACAGCAGTGAAAAGTAGTATATCTACTGTTATGGTAAGATCTTAGACAACTGTACTTTCCTTACACCAGATTCCAAATGAGGGTATTGCAGTGGACTTTCTCAGTGCAGTGGTCTGTCCTGTACCATCATATGTGCTTTCCAGTCTGATTCATGGGGGTCTGCAAGCAGTATGTTCAGTGGTTGCTAAATTTTTTGGAGTCTGTAAGCCTCTTTTTGTTCTCCTTCTCCCCACACATCTGGCAAGCCTCACCCAGACATCAAATCCTTGACGTTGACGTCTTGGCTTCTCCACTTCCAGTGATGGGCAGAAGTTTCAGGCTTTCATCTGGTGTGATTTACATCTCGTCATTGTCTCAAATCCTTTCACCAGGAAAGTTTATAGAAGTAATAGGAGGAGATTTTCCATCTGGGCCTTTGCTAAGGGTCTGGATCTGTTTTTTTGTCAGTTTGCTGTTGATTCTACATTTTCTTGCAGACCCTTTTCATGCAGGCGCTAACTTCTTCACCATCAAAGTTCATCTGGCAACTTTCTCAAATGTTCATGCTGGTAAAGGGCAGATGCCTATTGTTTCCTTAAACTCTCTGTTTTTTGGCTTGGTATGTTTCTCTTGTGGTCTCCTCTAAGGGATCCTGTCCCACCTTGGGATATTACTTTTTTGCTCCAGGCCTTGACAAAGCCCCCCTCCCACTACCACCTTTGAATCTGCAGCTACTGTGAAACTGAAAATTCCTTTCTTGGAAAGCTCTTTTTGGTGGTGGTTACCTTTACCAACCAGAATCTCAAAATTGCAAGTGTTGTCTTGTAAACCACCATATTTGTTCTTTCATAAAGCCAGTGTCTCTTTGGATGAATCCTAACTTCCTTCCCAAAGTTGCTTCTGACTCTGCCTTGAATCAGGCTCTTGGTCTCCTGATGGTCTTCCCCAACTTCTCAAACAAGGGTGAATATCTCCTGCATTTGTTGCATGTTCATTACTAATTATGTTTCTGTTTACACCGTTCCAAAGACTTCATCAAATCTGTCCAACTTTTCTCAAGCTTAATTAAGAACCAACGTCTGTAAGGCTATACTCTCCAGGCTATAGAGCCAATGGAATGCTGCTCTATAACACACCTAAAGCTCATTCATCTGGAACAGTGGCAACCTCCCTCTACAGCCTTTTTTGTAGAGTCCCCATTGATGTCTGTTTTATGGCTACTTGGTTGACAGTGCACACATTTATCTCTCCTTAGAAGCTGGACCTGCAGTCTGGATGTAGGGCTGTGTATGGCTTCACCATTCTTTGGAACATCCTTCTATAAGTCCTCCCAGGGTTTGTGGTAGCTGGGACTCTGTCCCAGTAGTTGAGATGGATGGAAAAGACTACATCAGATACGAAAGTTATGTACTTACCATAACACTAGATCAGTGTTGTCATCTTCTGTCTGTCTCAACCTTCCCTCCCTCCATCTCCCTTCCAAATTGTCACTATCTTGGGCTCTCAATTGACTGCACTGGATATCTTTGATGTCTTGTCTTATTTATGGTTCTTGACTGATTATTGTTGTTTCAGCCTTTTTCTGCTTATGTAGTATAGGTGGAGTATTCTGTATAAGCAGGCAAAATTGATTTGTGGAACAATGAGGGCAGAAAGAAATTATGGGTAGAGAGGAGCCTGAGCCTTGGATCCAAAGTCTGGGAGTTGCTGGTAAAAGATCCTATAGGATCCAGTACACCCAATAGTTAAACACAAAACGCTGAAAAAACGAACTAAGTCCCACAAAGCAAGGAAAATGTATGCACAAGCACTGAAGCCCAATAAACTCTTCTTTAACTGGAACAAATACGCCTCAGTTTGAAAACAAACGTCCTTTTATTGCTTTACCAATAATTTGAAAGATGCACGAACAGATGATAAAATCAAGACACAGATAAATCCATATAAAGACCAAAGTAAATCAGACCAAAGTAAATCAAGCGCTTTCACCCGTTACCATGACGGGCTTTGTCAAGATGAACCACCTAGAAAACTTAGTATGCTTATATACAGGCTTTTAAATCAATTATTCAATTAAAATAACGTATAAACCAGATTATACCAATTCAAAATGCAAAGCTTTGCTTTATGTTTAAGTTGTTTAAAGCAACATCGCATTTGCGGTATTCAAAATTAATACATGCAGTAAACGTGTTTTGACCAAAAGAACACTGAAGCACGCTACAAAAACTTTTCTTTTTCAACCGTTGGTGTTCTACAACAATAATCTAAACAGTGTACTAAATAAAAACTGCATCTTATAAATCCCTAAGGTTGAAATAAATACCTATCTAAGTTCTTTAAATATTTGCATACCCCGTGGTTGCCATGTTTTCTAAGTGTTTACTTCGTAGAACAAACTAACACTAAAAAATAATAGATAACAACATGCTAAAAAAATTATATACTATACTTTATATTCTACTAGTCTTAATGTTATGAGAAGTAATGTAAATATTGCGTTTATTATTGATTTCTTAACAAAAAGTGTAATCTAACGCTTATACAGGACTACGGATATATTGTAGCATTACATGACCCTACTTGTAATAAGATTCATACGCTTACAAAACTAATTCTTGTTGTTTTTAAATGTAAGTATTAAAATTAATGTCAATTGAATAAATAAATATTATTGTGTTAACTATCATGAAATAAATATTGTAAAATGATAATCTGTTTAAAATAATACATACTTATATAAAATTCATCTTAGTAGTGAAAAAAATCTATATAGTGGAATAGCGAAGCATGAAAAAGCAGCGTTGAATACATGCTATTTTGCATTACCTAAACCCACCGTTTACGGGATATTTTTTACATTTTATCAATATTAATTATGAAACTACTAAGGAATTCGTAATGATGATTGACCACTACGTAAATTATTGTTTATTATTTAAATGTACATCGTTTTTTATAATGATTTAATACCTATACAATTCATGAATATTAATAATTTATTAAATTATTGAATAAAAAAATAAAAAATAAAAAAATCTCTAAAATTATGTTAATTAAATTCCAAGGACTATTATGAATTTTATGGACATTAATTGAATTAATAGTGTTATTTATTAATTATAATACTTATAAAAATATTTTAAAATGTAAAAATATTTAATGCTATGAATAGTGAGAGCGTACTATGTTCAATTTTTACGACAATATCATTTAAAACAATAATCCTACCCTATAGAATTACTCAAAACAGTTAGCAACCAAAATACACTACTAATTAAGATTAGGTGATATTCACCTAGAAAGTGACCAAAATATTTGTTATCATAAAAAGCAACGTATCATATTGTTTGCAAGTTGTTTTAATAAGCTTAGATGTTATTTATGTCAGTCATCCATTGAATGTGCTATAATCATATACTAAAATTCATAAAAAATTAGTTGCGGTTATAACTTTGCCCTTCTTAATTTAAGAAGACTAGTAATACTAATGGCTTCGTTAAGTCCCGGGGGCTTGGATGCATTTAATCTTAGCTGCCAATTTAACTCTTTAAATTCTATAGAGGTTTCCCAATCGCCCCCTCTAGGATTAAGAGGAACCTGCTCAATGACTAGAAATTTTATTGTCATCTTAGGGCAATTAGTGAGATGTTTAACAAATGCGTTTGTCTCTTTCTTTTTTCGAATATCATAAAGATGTCCGTAAATACTTTTACGCAATGTTCTCTCGGATTTGCCCACATAAAAACTCTCACATTCTTGGCAAACTCCTAAATAAATGATGCCCTTTGAGCCACAGTTACAATAACCTGTTGGCTTTAAAGTAAATTTCCTGGATTTAATGTAGTAGACATTAGCTTCCATAATAGAAGAACATTGTTTGCAACTATTACATTTGTACGTACCAACCTTACCACGTTTATTAACAAGTTGTGGTGGTGGTTGTCTCTCAAACATATTTTTCAAGTTAATATTTCTTGCATTTACAAAAATTGGCCTTTCCGGTACCCATTTCTTTGTATCTTCATTTGTAGTTAAAATAGGCCAAAATTTGCTAACCATGTTCTTAATTTTACTAGTGTCATTGTTAAAAGTACAACTAAAAATAGTTTGGGAGGCAGGGGTGTTGATTTCAACATCAGGTGTCGAGTTTGATATTGGAACTGGCTCCGTACCTGTACCCAACAATGGACTATATATATCAGTTCTTTTTAGTAAAACTTCTTGGTGCATTTTTTCTATTAATGTCAGAGGGTAACCTCTCTCTAAAAATAACTTAGTCAACATTTGAGCTTCATCAGAGAACTTTTTGTCAGTGTTACACATTCTAGAAGCCCTAATAAATTGACCTTTCACGATACCTTTCTTTTGTGAAAAGGGATGGGCACTACTAAAATGGAGATATGTGTTGGAAAAGGTTGGTTTTCTGTAAATTGAAGACTCAAATGTTTGTAATTCCATGTTCTTAAACAATAACACATCTAGATAATTCATCTGATTCTCACTAACGTTAGATGTGAATTTAAGAAAGTTAGTAGTCTCATTTATGTAAACCAGAAAAGCTTCCAAGCTTGTTTTACTACCTTCCCATAAAATACAAATGTCGTCCAGGTACCTCTGGTAGTGTAGAATATTATTTTTCCATTGTGGTGTAAATACAAACTCGTTTTCCCAATGGCAAAGAACAATATTTGCATATGCTGAAGCGCATGGTGAACCCATGGCAACCCCTTTGTTTTGTTTAAAAAACTCCCCATTAAAATAAATGAAATTATTGTTTAAAATAATGTCCATAAAATCTGATAGTAAGTTAATAATGTTATTGTTAAAATTTGAGAATTTAGTTAAAATTTTGTTAAACCATTGTATACCGGTGTCATGTGGAATGCTAGGAAATAATTTTGTTACATCAATTGTAACTAAAAGGTCAACCTTGGAGAAGTAGCCCTCATTAATATTTTTTAGGAATTCCCAAGAGTCCTTACAAATATGTTGCATTGATGCTATTGTCTTTTTAAGTGTTAAATCAACAAATTTACCTAGGGGTTCTGTGATACCACCTGCGCCCGCAACAATGGGTCTGAATTTTAGTGGTTCTAACCCCTTATGTACCTTGGGGATCCCAAAAATGACTGGTGTAAGAGGTTTGTTGACTATTAAAAAATTATAAAGTTTTTCATTAATTACACCTTGTAATAACCTATCATATAAGATGTGTTTAATCCTAGCATATGCAATGTTCAACTCATTTAGTGAAAGAGTACTGTACTGTTCCGTGTCCTGGAGCATGTTATAAATAACTTCTTCATATTCATTTTTATACATTAAAACACCACCACCCCCTTTATCCGGTTTCATTACACGTATCTGCTCATCCCTTAGCTGCTTAATAAGAATAAAGCAGTTCTGGGGTAAGTTGTGTGTTACAACACTCTTTTTAGGTAGGTTCCTTATTTCAGCTTCTACCAAAACTTCAAAGATTTTTATAACTGGATGTAGGGGTGGGTTGAAAGTACTTGATCTACTAACGAAATCCTTTGAAAAATTTTTACCTTTGAAAAAGATATCCAAATTTAACTGTCTTGTAAACAATTTGAATTCTAAAATAGTTTTCGTGGTGTCTATACTTTTAGAAGGAAGAAAATAGAAGCCCTTTGTAAATAAATCAAAGTGTGTGTCATTCACTGGGTTTTCTGTAAAATTAAAGATAGTAAAATTATTTTTAGTTTCAATTACACATGGAGAAAAATGTGTTTGAAACACAATATTCTCATTTGAATACAACATCATCTGCGCTGTTTCCCCCACGCTTGCTGGTTCTGGAACTGTGCTCTGTTCCCTTGCCTGCGTTGGGGAAATTGAAAACCCTGGTTATCATCATTTTTAGGGGTGGTGCTGTTCATATTATTGTTGCTAGTATGCTTCTGGGCTAATCGTTCACTACGTCTTAAAGTTTCAGCCAATGGCGTGCCATCATTCTGGTTTTGAAAAGATGGAGGCCCCCCATTTTTGGTCATATATCTAGTAGACCAATTCTGTTTAGTTGTGTAACACTGAGCTATGCCATTTCTATAATCATTTAAATCTCTCTCCAATTTTTTAACACCCAATAGTTAAGACAGATGGAAGAACACAACACAGATCTAGCATTCTAGTAAGTACATACCTTTTGTTTTTATACAATAATGTGCACAAGTGCGTTAGGGGAAACCACTACATACTAGGAGGACGTTTGGCTGCTTTGAAAAATCGGGGTGAATGATGTCTGATGTATAAGCCCATTTTACTGCCCCAGGTAGCTTTGTCTAAAAGTTCTGTTGCTATTTCCAGTGTTTAACATACCCTTCTTTCTCTTGAGAAAGTAGATTACTTTAGATAGTTCTAGGGCTGTTGTAGCTAGTTTGTGTGATCTTTTTACACTTGGGCTGCAAACGAGCCAGTCTACATTAAAAGTTTTTTTTCTGCACTCTTGTGGCAGAAGTGTGCTGATCTGACCTATTTGAGTTGGGGATTGCTGGTTGAAGGCTTATTGTGTGCTTTCCTGATTGGCAGTTAACTTAAAACTTGTTCCTCTTTGCTCGTTGTTCCTCTTTGCTCGTATTTCAGTCCTGCAGAAGCTGCGGTGGTGCAGCGGTAGCGTTGTCACCTCACAGCAAGAGGTTCTCCCGTTCGATTCTCAGCTGGAGCGCCTTCTGTGTGGAGTCTGCATATCCTCCCCACGGTTGAGTGGCATTTGAAAGGCATACGTGAATGGGAGCGCCTTCATTGAAGGTTGGGTGTCGGGCTGGCACCTCGGCACCATAAAAATCGACTGTCAATCATTAGCAGACCGGAGTTCTACTGTGGCGACCCCTAACCAGGAAAAGCTGAAAGAAAAACAACAACAGCAACATTTGTGCTGAGCTGCTGTCTGGACAGTAGTAATAAGCAGTGCCCTATATAGATACAAACACCTTGCAACTGAAACTCCCCTAGAATAGCTAGCACTATACCCAAGCGCTTGCTGCTCTAGGGGCAAATAAGTAGCAGTCTGAGCAGCATCGTTTTACGTGATTACTTTTGACTACACAAAGTATATTTCCCACCCACACTGTCTGTGCCACCAGCACAACTCAGTCTTTTTTAACCCATTCCTTTCCCTGACTAAATCCACAGTAAGGATCATGGATATGCAGTTTCCTAATGTCTTTGTGGCCAGCCTGGTGGACATGGGCATTCTGAGGCATTGTAGCAATTGTCTCATGTATACCAACAACCACTTACTCTTGAAACAAACACTTTTATGTGAGAGATGTAGTTACACTATGAAATTGGAGGCAATACTTTCACATATGGACAAATCAAATGGCAAACAGGTTGTCAGCATACACACACCACTTCCCACACTAAATAAGGACACAACACATAAGCATGCAGAAGTGCTAACTAGTAACTTAAGCATGCAGAAGTACTAACTAGTAACTTTACCAAAAGACCAGAGGTCACCCAAATGGTGTCTTCAGTTACCGCTTAAATACACACACAAAAAAAAACATAATACTGCACACACCAGTGTCTCAACAAATAAGCCCATAAGACGTAACACTATAAAACCCAATGTATTGATCAGAGGAGACTCCATAGTGAGACACACTGATGTTCCCCTCACCAGGCTGGATAAGGAGCAGTTTACGGTTAGCTGCCTGTCAGGTGCCAGGATCCCTCAAGTCATGCAAGCACTCTACCACAAGTACTAGTATGACTCAATCATAGTCCATGTTGGGGTGAATGACTTGAGATGCATCTTTCTGGACTATATGCAGAGACATGACTGAGCTCTCAGATTATGTATCACAGGCAGGTATAAGTGTAGTCTTAAGCAGCATTTTACCTTTTGCAAGGATGCTACCACAATACAAACAAAAATGATTGACTTTAACAATTGGCTTAGCTTCTGGTGTCAGTCCAAAGGGATCCAGTATCTGCCAGCCTGGGAAGACCTGGTTGACAGGCCATGCTGCTTTGCCAAAGATGGTCTGCACCTGTCTCCTCCAGGCTTTCGGATACTGGCAAAGACATTAGCCACCCCTATTGTGCCCTTTTTTAGGCAGTGTCAAGGTAACCAACCTCCCAATGTAACAAAATCCTCACTAGATAAACTCAAAGTACTGCTGCTTAATGCCAGGAGTCTAAACAAGTAGCTGCACTCCCTGGATGTACTCCTCATCGTGGAAGATGCTGACATCTGTGCAGTCAGTGAGACATGGTACAAAGGTGCAGAAAGTACCCCGGCCATGCAGGGCTGCAACACCTTCCATACATTCAGACCACAAACTGAGCATGAAAGAACTAAAGGCGGAAGTGTATCCATCTTCATTAAGGATTAGTACACCTCGAGACTGGTCAAACAATGCAACTCTCTCTCGAGCTACTCAATGTCCAATTAACTATAGGCAAAATCCCCTACCACATCATAGCTAGCTGTAGGTCCCCCACCATGAACCAAGAAAAGCATACTACATACCTGGATTTACTGGAGTCACTTGCATACAGCCCAACACCTTACTCCTGGGCGATTTTAACTATCCTATCATCGACTGGGAAACATACATGACCACAATCATGCTGGCTCAGAGTTTCTTAAACTTTGTCAAAGCAAATGCTTTGGAACAGCTAGTCAGCACACCCATGAGAGGCTCAGATGTCCTGGACATAGTAGTCACTAATGTAGGAGAGCATTGCACAGAGCCCCCCCAGTATGATGTCTTCCCTGGTAAGATCGGACCATAAATCAGTCTCTCTTGATCCAATTATAAGGCGAGATACCCCATCAAGCTCAAAAACACTAGTTTTCCAAGAAGAATTACCTCCTACTAAGCAACGGTATAAGAAGATGTTCGTGTTACACTGCTGCAATCATTACACTTGGATTATCCTGCCATCAGGCAGTTCCCCAGTCGGCCTGAGTTCCAAAGTCTTGGTCCGGCGTCGGTTGCTGTCGCCTCCTCCCTGACGTCAGTGTGACAGGGGTATATAAGATGCAGCCAACGCCATTTTCTTCAGTCTTTCTTGCCGCGCGGTGCCTGAAGCAAAAGCAGTTCGTAAGTGCCGGTTGGCCGTCTCCTGAGATTTTCATTCCAAATCCAGAACTGAAGTCTTCTACAAACCTAATTACCCAGTTGGGGAAACTTTTTCTTGCCTCAGACCGATGTCAGTAAAAGTTAATAACTGTATTTCTTGTGGGAAGCAAATACCTCATAAAGATTTCCATTCCTATTGTATCCCCATGCCTAGATCCTGACCAAGATGTCACTGGTTGCCAATTTTGTGCTAGGTTTAACAAGCGCACTATTAAACGTCGGTTTGATTTTGCCCGACATTATTTTGCTAGAAAATACAACTATACCATGCCGTCAGAACTTCCGACGACCGGAATACACAAAAAGCGCAAAGACAAGGATAGGCATCCGAGGCCCAAAACTGATGACGAAGCCTCTTCTAGGCCAGTTGCCGGTTCTCTGGTTTTCAGCGAGGCGGCTTTGCAGCCCCTGACGACCGCTTCTGTAGAACCACAAGCTGCATCTGACTCCCACGTGGAGATGGCTGGGCCTTCGGACGCACAAGTTCTTCAGCCTACCGAGACTAACCTTTCAGAGGGATCCGGAGTAGCTGAGCAAGCCACAACTACAGAGGGTGTCTTCAAACCTACTCAGTTAAGCATTAAACCCTCAGCTAAGTCTAAGCCTCCTTTAAAGCCAAAGAAACAAATACAGCATTCTCCAGGACAGGCCTCCATGCCTAAGAAACAAATGCTCAAAATGGCCGAAGACCTAATCACTCTGATCAGGGGATCCTAGCCCCCTCCCGATAAAAGGCCTAGACAGGATGCAGGCTACGACTCATCTGACCAGGTGTCCATCTCTTCTGATTCATCCTCAGACCTAGGATACTCCTTACCCCCTTATGAAGATTCTGATGCTGAGGAATCTATTCCATCAGCCTCTCCACCTGAGGACTACTCCTTTGGGGAAACCCTACATACCATGAGGGAGCATTTCCACTGGGAAGGCCAGGATTATTCAGAATCCAAGAAAAGGCTCAGAGACTTCCTTTTATTACCTCAACACAGACCCCTTGCTATTCCGCCAGTGTTAGATATTGTGGATGATGTCTATACTGAATCCAGCTTAAATCCTGATTCCTTACCTCCAGCCCCTGTTAAACCTGACAGATACTACAGATTCCCTGACTCTCATAAATTTCTGTATAAAAGCCCTGTAGCTGACCCTGAAACTATTTCTCAGGGACCCAAATGAGTTAAGGCCTCATCAGCCAAGAATCCAGTTCCCTCTGACAGAGACTCCACAGCATTAGACAGATGGGGAAAGAAAGTATATACGTCTGCAACTTTAGCAATGAGAGCCTTAAATTGCCAGTTTCACATGCTAAAATATCAGCAATTTTTACTGTCTCAGTTAAAACAAAAAATGCTTCCAGAATCAGATCCTCCTTATTTTAAAGAAATGCAAGATTTATTGCATGCAGCTGAACAAGTGGGAAAGCATACTTTGCAATGTGGTTTTGATTCTCTAGAGGCCTCCTGCAGAGCAGCAGTTACAGGCTCTGTCATTAGAAGACATGCTTGGTTAAAAGAACATACGTTACCAGATCATGTTAAAGCAAAATTATTGGATGCACCTTTACAGCAGGATGTGTTATTTGGAGTTAAGGCAGAAGAGGTACTAAAGAAAATGGAGGATAAGGCAAAATCTATGCAAACGGTGAAGGATTTCTTACAGGTTCAGCCTCCTAGATTTAGCAGAAACTGGCCAACTAAGAATTGGTCCTCCAATTACAGATAGACCTCAAAGGGGAAGATACAGATGTCCAAGAAGTAGAGGTCAAACACAAGGTACTTACAGGTCTCGATAATGGGTTGCATCAGGCCAGAAAGAAGGGGAAGACAGGCCCCAACCATATAAAAAAACAGCTCCAATGACTTCCCACTACAGCTGCCAAACAAATCCTTATTGGCAGCACCCTTGGGAGGAAAACTGGCACTCTTCTACCACAATTGGCAAATGATCACCAAAGACAAATGGGTTCTCAACATTGTATTTCAAGGTTACAGGTTCCACTGTCACACTCTGCCAAGATTAAAAGGAATGCCAAATCTGCCACCAAATCAATGGGCAGA
Source organism: Protopterus annectens (assembly GCF_019279795.1). Classification (NCBI taxonomy): domain Eukaryota; kingdom Metazoa; phylum Chordata; order Ceratodontiformes; family Protopteridae; genus Protopterus; species Protopterus annectens. The sequence continues at coordinate 1,235,016,882 of NC_056746.1, read as the reverse complement.
AGCTCAAAAACAAATTACAGCACTCATGAGTATGACAGCTATTCAAAAGGTACCATCACAGGAGCAAGGACAAGGATTTTACTCAAGACTCTTTCTGGTACCCAGAAAGGACAAAGCCTGGAGGCCCATTCTGGATCTTTCATCTCTAAACACTTACCTGGATGTTCCGAAATTCAAAATGTTGACATTACAGCAGCTTCTTCCCATACTGGGCAAGAAAGCTTGGCTCGTGACTTTGGACCTCAAAGAGGCATACCTGCATTTCCCTATCAGACAAAACTGCAGAAGATACCTCAGATTCATAGCGGGTTCAATGCACTACCAATTCTCTGCACTGCCCTTTGGCTTATCTGCTGCGTCCGGGGTCTTCACTAAGTGCCTGGCACCAGTAATTGCATTTTGCAGACAGAAAGGAATTCAAATTTATCCTTACCTGGATGACTGCCTGATTCAAGCAGAGAGCAAGGACATTCTTCTAAAGCATCTGGCGTTTGTAAAACGGTTATTAAGTTGCCTGGGGTACACAGTAAACGAAAAGAAATCAAAACTAGTGCCCTCACAAGAGATTATATTCCTGGGTGCCAGCTTGAACACAACGGCCCAGATGGCTTATCTCACGCCAGACGAACAAGGACAACTGACTCAGTACTTTCAGTTGATGGCAACAAAGACTCAACTCCCTGCAAGAAAAATTCTGCAGGCCTTGGGTTACATGGCATCTTGCATACTACTAATTCCATATGCCAGACTGCATATGTGGAAACTACAGTGGTACCTAAAGAATGTATGGTCTCAACACTGTCAAAGTTTGGAAACAGTTATACCACTAATTCCTTGCCTTCAACAGTAGTTTCAATGGTGGGCTCAAGCTTGTCACCTCAACAAGGGACAGCCTTTTACACAACCCACAGCCAGGCAAACACTGGCAACAGATGCATCAGATTACGCTTGGGGAGCACACATGGCAGGCAAATGTATCCAGGGCACTTGGCCCACAGAACAAAGGCATCTTCACATCAATTAAAAAGAGATGCTAGCTGTACAAAATGTGCTTATAGCCTTCAAGGACCTGCTGCATCCAGGACAACTTCTACTAAAGACAGACAACACCACAGTTATGTGGTACATAAACAAGCAAGGGGGCACTCACTCCTACCTCCTATGCAGACAAGCTATGACCTTGTGGAACACCGCTATAAACCTTCACGTTCATCTGCAAGCACAATTCCTGCCAGGAGACAAAAACATACTGGCAGACGACTTAAGCAGAAACATCATGGATCCCCATGAATGGGAGTTGAATCCACAAATATTCAGAATGATAACACAGAAATGGTGGAGCCCGGACATAGATCTGTTTGCATCCCCAATAAACTGCCAGCTACAAAAATTCTGCACAAGGAGTTACCATCCACAAGCATGGGAAGTGGATGCCCTCTCATTCAGCTGGGAGAACCTACAAGTATATGCTTTCCCACCACTACCTCTCCTGCCAAAGGTACTCATAAAAGCCAGGCAGGAAGAGCCAAAGATGATCCTGATTGCACCAGACTGGCCACGCCAGCACTGGTACCCAATCTTAAGGAGCTTAGTACAAGAACCACCCTGGATTTTGCATCAAAGCCCACATCTGCTGACTCAGCACAACAAACAAATACTACACAGCCAGCTAAAGACCTTAAACCTAGCTGCATGGAAGATTCCTTAGTCAAGCAAGCAATGCCTCTCTCCAAAGCTGTTTTGGATGTCATTCTGGAGGCCAGAAGGCCTAGTACCAGGAAAGCCTATTCGGATAAATGGAAGAGATTCTGTGCCTGGAACCAAGCTCACAGCCTTGACCCTCTTGTCCCAAACATTCCTCAGATACTACAATACTTAACTGAGATGCTGGACAAAGACTCTCTTTTTCATCCATCAAGATTCACGCCTCTGCCATCTCTGCTCATTACAACACGGAATCACCAATTTTCTCTAATCCTCTGTTAAAACAGTACCTCAAAGGGGCTAAAAACATAAGACCGCCCCGTAGAGCACCTACTCCAACTTGGGACCTCAACTTTGTTTTGGAGAAGCTAACTTTACCGCCTTTTGAGCCAGCCAACACAGCAGAATTGAAATATATCTCTTGGAAAACTGCTCTGCTCCTGGCAATAACATCAGCACGAAGAGTTTCAGAATTACAGGCATTAATGGCAGTGGAACCTTTCCTCATTTTCCACCAGGACAGGGTGCCTTTAAGAACTAACCCCACTTTTATGCCAAAGGTGGTATCCAGTGTGGCTCTAAACCAAACTATTCACCTACCAACTTTTTATCCTAAACCACAGAATAAAGGGGAGAGACTACTGCACTCTTTGGACATTCACAGGAAGTTACTCTTCTACTTGGATAAAACTAAAGTTTTCAGAAAATCTGAACAATTAATGGTAGCATATGCTGCAGGAGCACAAGGAAAAGCCATTTCAAAACAGACTATCTCAAAATGGATAGGTCATTGTATATGTTTTTGCTACACATACCATGGAAAACCTGTACCTAGCAGCATTAGATCTCACTCCACCAGGGCAACAGCCACTTCAACTGCCTACCTCAGGGGAGTACCTACCAAGGATATTTTGGAAGCAGCAACTTGGAGTTCTGTACATACCTTCACCAAGCATTACCATTTGCCTCTATACTCTAAATCCAGAGCTGGCTTTGCCACTGCTGTGCTGCAGGGCCTTATAGCCACCCCTAATGCCTTATAGAACCAGCCACCCTTCCTCAGATTTGGGATTCTACCCAAGTGCAATGACTGCAGCAGTGTAACACGATGAACATACTACAGTTTTGTACCTACCATAAATGTAGATGTTCGAGTGTATACACTGCTGCAGTCCAGGTTACCCTCCCTCCTTCCCCTCTTACTGGCTGGGTACGTACCTATGTCTTCTACCCTTACTACCTATGGGGAGTATTTGCTGGTAGCTGTAAGTTGTTTTTTGCTTTTCTTATGTATGTTTTATTAGCAGTTGGAATTGCCTATCTATTTAGAGGCACCTGACATCTGGGGCAAGAAAAACTGAAGAAAATGGCGTCGGCTGCATCTTATATACCCCTGTCGCACTGACGTCAGGGAGGAGGCAACAGCAACTGACGCCGGACCAAGACTTTGGAACTCAGGCTGACTGGGGAACCGCCTGACGGCAGGATAACCCAAGTGTAATGACTGCAGCAGTGTATACACTCGAACATCTACATTTATGGTAGGTACAAAACTGTACTTTTCAAAGCCCCCTTGAACACAGATAACACAGACTCCTATGCAGAGGTGTACATTAATGCCCTGTATAACCACTTGTATAGAAGCAGTTGTACCTGACCAGATTAAAAAACAGGTCTTGCTGAAAAAACAAGCCACCCTGGTGGAACCCTAGTATAACAGGCCATACAACAAAAGACATAAACTAATGTTCAAAAGCAAGAGGGAATTTGCTCAGTAGAGGAAGAAATCAGTCTCTAACCTTAACAAACCAATTAGAGATCTTTGTCAAGTCCTCCAAAGCAAAAATAGCTTCCATGGCTAAGGATGATCACAAGGCATTCTTTAACTACTTCCAAAATCTGAAGGTGAATACCCAGCTATGCGCACAACTGGTTGTGGATGAAATCGCTCATACTCACCCAGAGATAATAGCCAGCTTGCTAGCTGGCATACAGTGGATATCAAAAGTGTACACACCCCTGTTAAAATGCCAGGTTTTTGTGATATAAAAAAATAAGACCACAATAAATCATTTCAAAACTTTTCCCACATTTAATGTGACCTATAACCTGTACAATTCAATTGAAAAACAAATCTGTTAGGGAAAAAAATATAAAAAATAAAAAATGTATAATACACTGGTTGCATAAGTGTGCACACCCTTAAACTAATACTTTGTTGAAGCACCTTTTGATTTAATTACAACATTGTCTTCTTGGGTACATACCTGCCATCAATTAAAGAGACTCTGATTAACCCCAAATAAAGTTCAGCTGTCCTAGTAGGATTTTCCTGACATTTACTCAGTTGCCTGCTACAGCAAAAGCCATGGTTTGCAGTGAGCTTACAAAGCATCAAAGGGATCTCATTGTTGAAAGTTATCAGTCAGGAGAAGGGTACAAAAAAATTTCCACAGCATTGGATATACCATGGAACACAGTGGACAGTAAGCAAAAAGTGGAGAAAATATGGGAGAACAGTGACTTTGCAAAAAAACTGGACGTCCCTCCAAAACTGATGAAACGACAAGACGAAAACTGGTCAGGGAGACTGCCAAGAGACCTACAGCAACACTGAAGGAGCTGCAGGAATTTCTGGCAAGTACTGGTTGTGTACTACAGATGACAACAGTCTCCTGTATTCTCCACATGTCTGGACTATGGGGTAGGGATGTAAGACATAAGCCGTTTCTTACACAGAAAAACATCCAGGCCTGGCTAACATTTTCAAAACAATACATCAGGTCTAACAAAAGCATGTGGGAAAATGTGATCTGATATTGTTGATCCTCGTTCATTCCTTACGTATGGGTATCTGTTCCGAGCTCGGAACCGAGCCAGCCATTTTCCAAGCTCGCGTCAGCTTCAAACTCTCGAGCTAAACTCTTACCACAATTCCCCTCTCCCTGTTACCCCAGATTTCATTTGCCGTGTTGCCATCCGGTCGTGTCAAGCTACTTCTCTTGAGCCAAGTACAGTCAATTGTTGTTTAATTGCTTTACAAATTACTTTTCTGTCAGAAAAGTTGATATTTTATTGTCTCTTGCCCTATTGCATCTAGCGTTCATAATTTCCTCAGGTTTTTTTCTGTCCTTTACTTACCCTTTTTACCGTGAGGTAATTTCTCCTTACCATCGTTGGTAATCCCTTTCCTTTTCTTTTTCATACCTTTGGGTACTCTCTTGTACCATTGTTGGTACTTTTCTATTTGTTAATATGGCAGATAAAAAGGGTAGTCCGGGGTTTAAGCGGTGTTCTGATTGTGGACACAAACTGCCTACTTCTGATGCACTCTCTTTGTGTTTATTGTTTGGGAGCTTCCCATTTATCTGTTGAACCACCTTGTACTATATGTGAAAACCTTTCTAATAGCACTTTGTTAGAAAGGAAAAATAAACTGATACTGAAGGGACTTCTAAAATCTCCCTTTTCAGAGGCTGTTTCTGGGTCAGAGGTCTCAACTCCTCCTAAAGCCCATAAGAAAATGGATGTTTCTACTAAGGCTAAATCCTTGCCTTCGTCCCCGGCTGGGGACTCTCAACAACCAAAATCTAAAAAGGCCAAAATTTCGGCTCTGGAGCTCTCTGTCAGCCCCAGTGCTTTTGGTGCCCAGACATTTGGCACCGAGGCCTTCGGCTCTATTAGTGATTTTGGCTCCATCCACTCCTGCAGCCTTCTACATATCGGCACTGAGGGGCTCCTCGGTTCACACCTTTACCACTGTATCGGCACTGACTGTTCAGTCGGCGCAGACCTTGTCCGCGTCTGCTTCGAGATCTTCCTCGGAACTGAGGCCTTTATTACTGACTCCAGTTTTGTCGGTTCCAGTTTCGGCACCGACAACCACTTCGGCACCGATCCCTGTGTCGGTGCAGACAGTGACATCGGCACCGATGACTTTTTCGGTGCAGAATACAGTAGTTCAGTCTTTCTCTAAACAGTTGTCCTTGGTGCGATCAGATGAGATGGGCACTGAGTCTGCCTCTTTTGTGGACAGGCCTGTTTCTCCCTCAGTCTCTGTGAGGTCCACTAGAAGTCTGTCTGAACATGATGTGTTACGTCTTTTGGTCCAGGCATTCTTGGCCAGAGGTATTCCACACCCCAGGAACTATCCTTCCTTGGGAGGTGATCACCCATCTCCAAAGACACCTTCTTATTCTCCTCCTTCATTGCCTTTGAAGTCCATGAATATAGTACAGTCTTCCCCTTCTGCGGTTCCCTTTATGGATCTCACTAAGGAACCGCAGTTGCTTTCATGGCAGGAAAGTTTTGCTATGACCGAGGATGTCAGCTGTGATACGCATAGCTTGCTACTCCACAGCCATCCTGGGACTCTGAGTCGGCAGGCTGAGCCACTTGGGGGAGGAGTGCCCCCTGTCCTTGACATACACTCCTCTCCGGATGGACCAGCCTGCCAACTGATGGAGAAGGCTTTTGCTGGTGCTGGCGATACCGGACTGTGTCTATACCTCCGCCCTCCTCTGGTATACTGGTTTCACAAGTCGCACCTATCGACACCGGGTGCAAGGGCCTCAAGACATATTCCCACAGAAATCCCCTTTTCCATTGTCTTCCCCAGCTTCTCCCACTGTGGAGGTCCACTGGAAAAGTTTTTGTAAGAGGAAGCACATGGACTCCACAGAGGAGTCTCTCACTGAAGACACAGATTTCGATGAGGGGGAAGGATCCCCTCAGTCACCATCTGAGGTATCCTTTGGCGATATCCTTGAAATCCTGAAACAGAGAGGTGATTGGCAGCTCTCTAATCCGACCCCTGAGGAGTCTGTGTTCCTGCAGGGTTTTCTCGCTTGGCCCCCTACCTCCTGGGTTACACCACCTGCCGATGAACTTGTCAAGTTCATTGTGCAGCGTGCTTGGAAGGCCCCTGATACTGTTGAAGCTATTCCTCGGAGGCCTGATAAGATTTTGTCCCCTCCTGCTTCAGATCCCCATTGGTCCAAAGTTCTTCCTGTAGATGCTTTGGTGGTGGCGGCCACAACAAAAAAGGATCTGGCAGAAGAAGAAAGCCAGACTGTCCATCCACCTAACAGAGAGTTCCGGGCCCTGGACAGAATAGGGAAGTGCACTTTTGCTTCAGCGACCTTTGCTATCAGGTCCCTGAATTATATGGCACATTTTACCAGGCTTCAAAGGGATCTGGTTTCTGAGCTCTCTGAAACTTTGGCTGGTGCAGTGTCTGATGAGGTCCATGACAAAGTGGCCTGTCAGCTGGCCACCATTAAGTCTATATCTAACTCCTCTATGCGATTGATATCTCATGCATCAGAAGGAGCAGCTAGAGCAGCGGGTTCAGCTGTGGTCTTGAGACGACACGCCTGGATGTGTTTGTGCAACTTCACGGAACCTTTTAAGTCTTCCTTTCTTAATGCCCCCATTGAGCCCTCCTCGTTGTTTGGGCCCAAAGTTAAAAGCACACTGGCCAGATGTGAACAAGACGGTAAGACCCTTTCTGCTGTAGGTGTCCGTTATTATTCCCCTCAACGTGCTTTCACCCGAAACCAAAAGAGTGGGAAGATATGGTTCAAGAAATCTCAGGGTCCTTTCTGTGACACACAGGCCGAGTTCTCCCCCAGAGGCAGAAGGGGAAACTCAGAGGGAAGACGCTCCTTTCAGGGCAGAGGGGGACCACGTAACCAGGGTTCCAGGGATTCTTTCTCTGGTCAATCCTACCAGCTCTCCTGAAGAGCGCCCCAACTCCTTTCCTCTGGAGGTGGTTGGGGGGCGTTTCTCCTTGTACTCTTCTGCCTGGCTAACCATCACCACTGATTCATGGGTACAAAGGATCATAACCAGAGGTTATCATATCCCCTTCGATCTTTGTCCCGTCCCTTCAAAAAATCTTCCCGACGTTCCACCCAGTCAAAGGGAAGAAGCAGCACAAGAGATAGAAAAGCTGCTAAGAAAAAGAGTCATCCAATTAGTCCCTCCAGACTAGATAAGATCTGGATTCTACTCCAGACTGTTTTTGGTGCCAAAGAAAACCAGGGTCTGGAGACCAATTTTGGACCTCAGTGTATTGAACAAGTTTGTGAGAGTACAAAAATTCCGGATGGTCACTCTACAGTCTATCCTCCCGCTTTTGGAAAAAGATGATTGTATGTGCACTATAGATCTTCAAAATGCGTACTACCACATAAAGGTGGACAGGCCATCAAGAAGATTTCTGCGCTTCCGTGCAGGAGCCAGTCACTACCAGTTCAGAGTACTGCCCTTCGGACTCTCTCCAGCCCCCAGAGTGTTCACAAAGTGCATGGCAGTTGTCACAGCTCACTTGCGACTTCAAGGATTCCAGGTGTTTCCGTACCTAGACGACTGGCTCATTTCTGCCCTCGCCAGACATCTACTGGAAAAAGCCCTGTCATACTCTCTCCTTGCTGCTCAAAGGCTAGGCATAATCATAAACTGGCAGAAATCCAATCTCGCCCCATCTCAGTCGACGGAATTCATAGGGGTTATCTTGGACACAAAAAACTGCAAAGCTGCTATTCCAGAGCACAGAATTTTAAGGCTAAAGCACCAACTAATTCCAATCCTTTCAAAGGAAAAATCCACGGCTCACTCAGTTCTATAGCTGTTGGTTCCATGGCAGCCTCTATCACCATTGTTCCCCTGGCCAGGTTTCACATGAGGCTTCTACTCACCCCATGGTATCCTTTTCAGCATCCTCTTCCAGCCATGATTCGAGTAACCCACAGGTGCAAACAGGATTTAAATTGGTGGATGACACACAGTCTGTCTCAATGGTTTCGCCCCTTTTTCCCCCCAGCAACCCAAGGCCACATTGACCACGGATGCCTCCCTGATGGGGTGGGGGGGCTATGTCAGGGACAGACAGTCCAAGGCACTTGGTCCCAAGCGGAGGCCCATCTGCATATAAATGTTCTAGAGCTGAGGGGGCGGTGCTTCTGGCGTTGAAAGGTTTCCATCCCCTGCTGCCATCTGGGACAATTGCGGTTCAATCAGACAACATGGCGGTGGTCTGGTACATCAACAAGCAAGGTGGAACCAAATCTTACCCCCTTTGTAGAGAGGACATGAGGATATGGCAATGGGCGATGGCTACTGACCGTTTTCTTCTAGCAACGCACATTCCCAGGAGTTCCAACGTGATAGCAGACAGACTCAGCAGGTGCATTCTGCAACCTCACGAGTGGTCCCTGAATCCCTTGATAGCGGCGGAGATCTTCCACCGCTGGGGCTATCCTTGCCGCGATCTCTTTGCATCCCCGGCCAACTACAAATGCAGCAACTACTTTGCCCTGATTCCCCCTCCAGGACAGTCACCCAGGGACGCTGTAGTCCACGATTGGCCCTCGGGTCTTCTGTACACATTTCCACACTTTCCTCTCATTCCCCAGTTTCTGAAGAAAGCCCGGTGGTTGAAGAGCAAGGTAATCCTCATAGCACCATATGGCCACGACAAATTTGGTTCCCATTCCTTTGGCCTCACCTACTAGATCGACCATGGATCCTCCATCCAATCCCGGAGTTGATCTCTCACCCACAGAACCTGATTCATCCTAACCTGAACAGCCTGAAGCTAACGGCTTGGCTACTCCAGTTCCCTTGATTGCCAGGCAGAATGATGTTTCTTTACCAGTACGTGATATTCTCATTACTTCTCATAAGTCCTCCACTAGAATTACTTATCTGAATAAGTGGAAAAGATTTACCTGTTGGCTGAATGATAAACAAGTAGACCCCTTTTAAGCACCAGTGTCGATAATACTAGACTATCTGGTCGACCTGTTTCAATCGGGTCTATCGGCCTCTACCATTAGAGTTCATTTGGCTACAATTTCTAATTTTCATGAGGGTGTCCAAGATTCCTCTCTTATGTCCCATAAATTGTGCAAGACCTTCATAAGAGGTGAGAGTCATCTGAAGCTACCTTTGAGAACCTACTCAACCATGGGATTTATCATTAGTTCTACAAGCTCTGACAATGGCACCTTTTGAACCAGCCTCTTCTTGTGACCTCAAGTATTTGTCATAGAAATCCTTGTGTTTGGTCGCTATTACTTCTGCCAGACGTATTTCTGAACTTCAAGCTTTATGTATCAAGAGTCCATACTGGATTTTTCATAGAGATAGAGTGTCTCTGAGAACTAATCCGTCGTTTCTGCCTAAAGTGATCTCTGAAATGTCCATTAATCAAGCCATCGAATTGACAGTTTTCTTTCCCAACCATTCAAACAGAGGAGAGTATTGCCTACATACCCTTGATATACACAGGCAAATCCATTTTTACCTAAACAGTACTAAACCCTTTTGTAAATCTGACCAGTTATTTTTGACCTTTTCTGGACCTAGATTAGGATCGGCTGTTGCTAAGGTCACTTTAGCTAGATGGTTGAAGGACTGTGTGACCTTTATTTACACACAACGTAACATCCCGTTGCCTTCTACCATGAAAGCTCATTCAACAAGGTCGGTGGCAACTTCTGCTGCCTTCCATGCCAGAGCTTCTTTACATGACATTTGTGCAGCTGCAACTTGGGTTACGCCTCATACCTTCATCAATCATTACAAATTGGATTTGGCCTCCAGGGGAATAGCATCTTTCGGTTCTGTGGTGCTCAGGAATGGCCTTCCATGAGAGCCTCCCAGGAATAGAGGTAGCTGGGGACTCTGTCCCATACGTAAGGAATGAACGAGGATTAACAATATCAGATAAAGAAGTTATGTCTTACCATAACGTTCCATCTGTATTGTTGATCCTCGTTCAGTTATTACGACCCTCCCTCCTTCCCCACCTGTGGTTTTTAGTGAATCTCACCATCCAGTTCTCTTAGGTTATTTAACCAGAGGTTGCCTCTACCTTCTTTAACTTGCAAACTCAATCTGAGGTAACAGGGAGAGGAGAATTGTGGGTAAGAGTTTAGCTCGAGAGTTTGAAGCTGACGCGAGCTTGGAAAATGGCCGACTCGGTTCCGAGCTCGGAACCGATACCCATACTTAATGACTGAACGAGGATCAACAATACAGATGGAACGTTATGGTAAGACATAACTTCTTTTTATGGTCTAATGAGACCAACGTTAAACTTTTTGGCCACAATTCCAAAAGGTACGTTTGGTGCAAAAACAATACTTTGCATCACCAAAAAAACACGATCCCCACAGTGAAGCATGGTGGCGGTGGTATCATGATTTGGGGTTGCTTTTCCTCAGCTGGAACTGGGGGTTTAGTTAAGGTGGAGGGAATTATGAACAGTTCCAAATACCAGTCATTTCTAGCCCAAAACATTCAGACATCTGCTAGAAAGCTGAAGCTTAATTTCACCTTTCAACACGACAATGACCCCAAGCATACATCAAATCAACAAAAGAATGGCTTCACCAGAAGAAAATCAAAGTTTTGAAATGACCCAGCCAGAGCCCAGACCTAAGTCCAATAGAAAATCTGTGGGGTGACCTGATGAGGGCTGTGCACAAGAGATGCCCTCGCAATCTGACAGATTTAGAGTGCTTTTGCAAGGAAGAGTGGGCAGATATTGCCAAGTTAAGATGTCCCATGCTGATAGACTCCTACCCAAGAAGACAGAATGTGGTAATTAAATCAAAAGGTGCTTCAACAAAGTATTAGTTTAAGGGTGTGCACACTTATGCAACCAGCTTATTGTACTTTTTTTATTTTTTATATTTTTACCCCTAACAAATTTGGTTTTCAATTGAATTGTACAAGTTATAGGTCACATTAATGGTGGGAAAAGTTTTGAAATGATTTATTGTAACCTCATTTTTTTTTATATCACAAAAAAACTGGCATTTTAGCAGGGGTGTGTACACTTTTTATTATCCACTGTATTTGGAACAAACTTCACCCCCCTGTCCCCACCGGTCATCCCTCAAAGTATACCTGCCACCATTCCTCAGCCTATTATCTCAAGAGAACAGGTCATCTCTGCGCTCTGCAAGACCAAAACATGGCATCTGTGGGACCAGACAATATCCTAGGTTGCCTTTTAAACAACTTAAAACATGACCTAGCAGACCCACTTGGATCCCTCTTTAACCACAGCCTGAGGATTGGCTATGTTCTAGCAAAATGAGGGACAACAACAGTCATCCCTCTGCACAAAGGGCGACCATCAGCTGACTGTGGGAATTGTAGACTTATAAGCTTGACTAGCGTCATCTGTAAGGCCTTGGAAAGAATCATTATGGATCTTAACAAGGACGTAGGTAATCCCTAAACTCTGAACCCACCCCAGTTTGGATTCGTTAAGGGTAGATCAAGTCTGTTAAACCTGGTTGACTTCTGTGAGAAAGTCACCAAGGCCCTGGACGAGGGAAAGACCGTGCATACTGGCTGCCTCAACTAAGTCAAGGTATTTGACACAATCTCCACTCAGGTATTCTAGAGAATTTCTCACAGATGGACATTAACCCTTACGTCACCAGATGGGTAGCCAGTTGGCTTAATGACAGGACACATACTAAGTGAGTGACTTCACCTTTAGTAAAAGACCAGTCACCAGTAGCAATACCACAGGGATGTTCTTCGTGTTTCACTGCTGCAGTCATTACATTTGGGTTATCTGCTTGCAGGTAGCCATCAGTCAGCCTGTTTAACAAAGTCTTGGGTCCTGCATCGGTTGCTGTTTCTTCTTCTGTGATGTTAGGTAGTCAGGGGTATAAAACATGCAGCTGACGTCATTACACCAGTGTTTCTTGCCTTGCGGTGCCCGAAGCAGAAGCAGTTTGCAAGTGCCGGTCGGCTGACTCCTGAAATTTTCGTTTTCGAGTTTCAGAACCGAAGTCTTCAACTAAAAGCGAAGTACCCCGTTGGGGAAACTTTTTCTTGCTCTAAACCGATGTCAGTAAAAGTAAATTGCATTTCTTGTGGAAAGCAAATACCCTATAAAGATTTTAATTTGTACTGTATTCCTTGCCTAGGCCCTGGCCACGATGTACCTCGCTGTTGGTTTTGTGCCTTAATTAAACCACGAACTATCCTTCGTCGGTATATTTGCACGTCTAAATTTTTTGGTGCTCGGTTCAATTATCCTGATATGTCTTCAGTAAGCCATCTGACTACCGACATTCCGAAGAAATGCAAAGATAGATAGAGACAGCCTGCTCACTTCGCCGGTACTCAGTGAGGTGATTTTGCAGCCCTTGATACCCATTACTTCAGATTCGCAGGCCTCTACTGAGACCCATTCAGAGTCCGGTATGCCACGTGATGCTTCAGCTGTGGAACCTGCGGATGTCTTTACCTTGGATGGGTCCGGAGCCGCTGTGCAGGCACCGGCTTCTGAGGGTTTATTCAGGCCTACTGACTTGCATATTAAACCAGCGCCATCTTCTTCTTCAAGGCCTAAAACTCGAACCATGCCTAGAAAACTGACGCCCAGACCGCATGGTCAGGCCTCTATGCTTAAAGAATAAATGATAAGAATGACTGAAGACCTTATTACTTTAATCAGGGGAAACCAACCTTCCCCATCTAAGAGACCCAGGACTGAGTTTGCCTATGATACTTCTGACCAGGATTCTGAAATTTCTGTTTCCTCTGATGACCAGGATTTACCCTTATCTACCTGTGAGGATTCTGATGCTGAGGACTCTATTCCCTTTGCTCCACTCCCCCCCCCCCGCAGAGGATTTCTCTTTTGGTGAAACCTTGCATACTCTCAGGTAGCTTTTTCGTTGGGAAAGTCAGGATTTCTCTGATTCTGAAAAGAGGCTTAGGGATTTCTTACTCCTGCTCCAGCACAGGCCTTTAATTCTAATTCCTGTACTGGACATTGTTGATGATGCCTTTTCGGAATCTAGCATGGCCCCTGACTCTTTACCTCCTGCTTCCAGAAAACCTGATGGATATTGCAGGGTTCCTGACTCTCACAAGTTCCTTTCCAAAAATTCTACTGCGGATCCTGAAACCATTTCACAGGGACCCAAGGGAATTAAAGCTACTACTACCAAAAATCCTACCCCCTCTGATAGAGACTCCAGGGCGCTGGATAGATGGGGTAAGAAGGTATACACTTATGCAACTTTGGCCATTAGAGCCTTGAATTGCCAGTTTCATATGTTAAAAGTATCAGCTGCATATTATTGGATTGCTTAAACAGAAAATGATGTTGACTCCTGATTGGGCTGAAAATAAGGATTTACAGGATTTTATGCATTCTGCTGAACAAGTTTGTAAACATACATTGCAATGTGGTTTTGATTCACTAGAGGCATCTTGCAGGGCTGCGGTAACTGGGTCCGTACTTAAAAGGCATGCTTGGCTTAAGGAGCAATCCTTGCCAGATCATGTTAAAGTGAAATTACTGGATGCTCCCTTAAATCAGGGTTCACCTGTTTGGCAACAAGGCAGAAGAAGTTCTTAAAAAGATGGAGGAAAAAGCTAAATCTATGCAAACTGTTGAAGACTTTTTACAAGTACAACCTCCAAGATTTAGTAGGCATTGGCCTTCTAAGAACTGGTCCTTTCCTGCATCTTCCAGACATTCTCAGTCCAAACCCAGATCCAGCAGAGCACCCAGGCTTCAGTACCAGGGGACGCACAGGACTAAGCAGTGGGAGGGCCTCCACTTCCAAATTTGGGAGTAATAAAACTCCCCCATATGGTAAACTGTCTCAATGACTTCTTTTTAAAACTTCCAAGCACTTCTCAACTGACTGCCCCTTTGGGGGGAAAAATTGCACTTCATGCAAAGAACTGGGGACTCATTACCCAGGACAAATTTGTTTTTTATATAGTGTCCCAAGGATACAGATTTCACTTCCACATGTCACCAACTCCAAGCGGTTGGCCGGATCTACCTCCAAAGCAGTGGGAAGAGGCCAAAAAGCAAGTATTCTCTCTCTTAAGCATAGGGGCTATTCAGTTGGTACCAGAACAGAAAAAGGGACAAGGTTTCTACTCTAGATTTTTCCTGGTACCCAGAAAATACAATTCATGGCATCCTATCCTGGACTTGCCTACTCTAAACACCTTTTTGGGGATTCCAAAATTCAAGATGCTGACTCTTCATTAGTTGCTTTCTATGCTAAGCAAAGATGCCTGGTTGGCAACACTAAATTTAAAGGAAGCATACCTGCACATCCCAATCAGGGAATCTTGCAGAAGATACCTATGCTTCAAAGCAGGCTACACACACTTATCGGTTCTCTGCACTGCCCTTTGGCTTATCCACTGCACCCAGGGTATTCACAAAGTGCCTAGTTCGAGTCATTGCATTTTATAGGCAAAGAAATATTTAAATATAGCAATACCTGGACGATTGTCTTATTCAGGCAGAAAACCAGGACATACTTTTGAATCATCTGGCTTTTGTTCAGAGGCTAACTTGTCTGGGGTACACCATAAACGAAAAGAAATCACACCTGGTACCCTGTCAACAAATTATATTCCTGGGAGCAAGCTTGAATACAACTTCCCAGATGGCTTTCCTCATGCCAGAGAAATAAATTCACTTGACAACCTACTTCAAACAAGTGGTCACAAAAACCCTGCTATATGTAAGGCAAATACTACAAGCCTTGGGGTTCATGGCCTCCTGCATTCTTCTAATTCCATATGCAAGACTGCATATGAGGAAACTACAATGGTATCTAAAAAGCCTATGGTGTCAACATTCTCAGGATCTAGAAGCAATGATTCCTATCATTCCTTGTCTACGCCTAGAGTTCCTTTGGTGGGCAGAGGCCTGCCACCAAAACAAGGGACTACCATTCACACTACCCCCTGCCGCCCAAACCCTAACAGATGCATCATACTATGCAGGGGGGGGGGCTCACCTGGCAGGGAAGTGCATTCAGGGCAAATGGAACCCAATTCAAATGCACCTTCACATCAATCATAAAGAAATGTTAGTTGTACAGAATGCTGTGACAGCCTTCAAGGACCACATTCTTCCAGGACAATTAATGGTAAAGATGGACAACACCACTGTTATGTGGTACATAAGTAAGCAGGGGGATACACATTCTTACCCCCTCTGCAGACTAGCCATGGCATTGTGGAACACAGCCTTGAGCTACCAAGTACATCTACAAGCTCAATTCCTGCCAGGAAAGCTAAATACACTGGCAGATGGACTAAGCAGAACCCTCATGGACCCACACGAGTGGAAACTGGAAACAATGATTTTTCAACATGTTGACAAGCAAATGGGGGAGCCCAGAAATAGACCTGTTTGCCTCCCCCCAGAACTATCAATTGGATAAATTTTGTGCAAGGAATCCCCACAGACAAGCTTGGAAAGTGGATGCTCTGTCCTTCAGCTGGAAAAACGTATCAGTTTATGCCTTTCCTCCTCTGCCTCTGCTCTCCAAAGTACTACTAAAGATCAAATAAGACAAACCAAGGATGATTTTGATTGCACCAGCCTGGCCATGCCAACACTGGTACCCCCTCCTGCACAGTGTGTCACTGTTGGCCCCATGGCACCTGCCTCATACTCCTACCCTGCTGTCTCAGCAGGAGAACCAGATTCTGCACCCTCAGCTTCAAACACTGAACCTAACAGCCTGGCTAATTACCTAAGCTCTCCTTTACCATCCCTCAGTAAACCAGTGATGGATGTCATTTTAGAGGCAAGAAAGCCTAGTACTAGAAAATCTTATGCTGAAAAATGGAAAAGATTATGTGCCTGGAACCATTCTCAAGGGATGAGCACAGCAGTGCCCAATTTACCTCAGATTTTACAATACTTAACTGAGATGCTTCACAAGGGCCTGTCTTTTTCCTCAGTAAAAATTCACGCCTCAGCCATTTCAGCTCATTTTAACACAGAACCTCCCCTCTTCTCTCTTCCACTGAGTTCCTCAGAGGGACCAAAAATCTAAGACCACCCAGGAGAGCTCCAACTCCAGCCTGGGACCTTAACTTTGTATTGGAGAAACTCACCCTTCTTCCTTTCGAGCCAGCTGCAACTGCAGATTTAAAATTCCTTTCTTGGAAAACAGCTTCCCTTTTAGCCATCACTTCAGCAAGAAGGGTATCTGAATTACAGGCCCTTATGGCAGTGGAGCCTTTCATCATCTTTCATGCGGACAGGGTGTCCCTCAGGACCAATCCCTCTTTCATGCCAAAGGTGGTATCCAGTGTGGCCTTTAATCAGTCCATTCATTTGCCTACCTTCTTTCATAATCCACAGAACAAAGGGAAATGGATACTGCACTCCTTAGATGTGCACAGACAACTTATTTTCTATTTGGACAGGTCTAAACCTGAAAGGAAATCTGAACTGCTGGTGACAGTTGCTGCAGGGACAGAGGGGAAGCTATTTTAAAGCGAACCATCTCCAAATGCATAGGCCTTTGCATTCACTTCTGCTATAAGCACCATGGAAAACCTATCCCACAGGGGATCAGATCCCACTCAAGCAGGACTGCATCTACCTCTACAGCCTTTCTCAGAGGTGTACCTACCAGGGACATCCTAGAAGCTGCTACTTGGAGTTCTGTTCATACTTTCACCAAGCATTGCCATTTGCCAATTTTCTCTAAATCCAGAGCTAACTTTGCCACTGCAGTTTTGCAGGGCCTTATAGCTGGTCCTAATGCTATCTAAATTCCTCCTCACATCCTTAGCTTTGGGAATCTACCCAAATGTAATGACTGCAACAGTGAAACATGAAGAACATAGTACAGTTGTGTACACTTACCAGAAATGTAGATGTTTGAGTGTATTCACTGTTGCAGTCCTGGTTACCCTCCCTCCAGCCCCCTGACTTCGTTTGGCTATACCTCTTCTCTCCTTTTCAATGCTTAAAAGTTTTTTGGTGTATTTGCTTTTTTGTTTGAGGTATAACCTTGTATAGTTATAGATTTAATTGCTTCCCATTAAGGGGTACCTGACATCTGGGGCAAAATAAAAGTGATGTAATGACGTCGGCTGCATGTTTTACACCCCTGACGACCTGACGTCATGGAAGAAGAGACTGCAACCAACGCAAGGACCTAAGACTTTGTTAATCAGGCCGACTGAGGGCTACCTGCAAGCAGATAACCCAAATGTAATGACTGCAACAGTGAATACAGTCAAACATCTACATTTATTGTAAGTGTACACAACTGTACTATCTGTGCTGGGCCCATTACTGTTCAGAATCTATTTCTGAAATGTCTAGGCAAACGCAGACAGCCTGTAGCTGACCAAGTTCACAGATGATTGCAAATTGGGAGTAATCGTTAAGTCCCCCATCAATGCTAATGTACTACAAAAAGAGTTAACACAGACAAATGACTGGTGTCATAGACACAGATTAAAGCTAAATGCAAAAAATGCATTGTAATCCCCTTTTGGAAACCTAACACCTCTGATAATTACATTGTAGACCATTCTTCCCTAAGTGTAGATCTAGTGGTATGTGATCAGGGTACTCAGGTTGATAGCAATCTGAACTTCAACCACATATCCACAGTAGTTTGGAAATCCTTCAACCACATATCCACAGTAGTTTGGAAATCCTTCTATGTGACACATCTCATAAGTAAAGGCATTGCATCTAGATCCTAAGGATGTTATAATTCCATTATGCTTGGCCCTCATCAGACCAATAATTGAGTACAATGCTCCCTTTTGCATGTATATGACCAGACACTTGCAACAGCTGGAGACAGCACAGAGGTTTCCCAGTAAGAAAATACAAGGTACACAAAACACATCCTATGTGGAAAGACTGAAAACCCTGTCACTGTATTCTGTCTGCTACAGGTTGCCAAGGGGTGACCTGTGCCTGGCTTACAGGGCAGTCTGTGACCCGGCCTTGATGCAAATGCTACATCTTCATAAATCAAACCACACCAGGGTCACTTGCTGCAGGGATCTTAACATATCCTCTAACATGAACAAATCATGTTGAAGAGAGAGAGAGATGCATCTCCCAGAGACTTCCCACTTGTCTCGAACATGTTTCCCATTCACGTGAAGCAGAGCACCCCCCTGAGACTTTATAAACACAATGTAGATCAATGGATGGGTGACAATAAATTCATTCTTGGGGTGTCACCCGTGTCCCTGATGGACAGAGGTAGTCTGTATTAGTTACCATAGACTCGTATCTCTGCAAACTTTGTTCATCTAACTACTGACATTTGGGGCAACTCAGGATAAACATGCCTAGGTTTATAAGGACTCCTGGGTCGTTAGCCTAGTAACCCCCTATGAACCATTTTCCTGTCCTGCTGTCATTTTCATGTGGAACATTCCATGGGTAGACGGAAAGCGTAGGATTGTACTAGCTCATATATGTTGTTAAACATAGGCCGTGCGTAAGAATACTGAAATGAGCAAACTTGCTCTAATCTTAGAGGTATGGGATTTTTTTTTTTTTTTTATCATTTGTGACATAGGCAAACTTACATTTCTGTAAAATAAAAAAAACTGTATTAACATGTTCAAAGTTACAAACATACGTCATGTATATACAATACAACCAGTCCAACATTACATAAGTTGGTCAATTCCTGCATTCCCTCAAACCTCATTCCTCCAAAACATTTTTCTGCATTTATTGTTCTTAGTTTCCATTTTTTTTTCCATTTGCTCATAACCCTTTTCTAGAGATCCACCTTCCAGTTCTTTTATCTTTGTTTCAGTATTCATTACTTCAAATATGGTTGGTTTTAGACTTTAATTTCCATTTTCTAGTAATTGCTTTTTAGCAGCCACCATAATTAAACTTAACAAAGCCTTACTATGTCTAGGCATTTCAGATCCTGGATTCCAGCTCAAAAAAATGATTTCCGTAATCTGATATTGTCTGTTCAGTCTTCATCAATCCTTTGGTTTCTGTTCCAACCTTGTAACCGACTTGGCTGTTAACAAGCTAAGGATTCCAAGCTAGAGCTTCTCCCACCCAAGCCATGCTGCCTTGCTCCTCCCAGATACCTCAGATCTTGTTTGCTGAGCATCAGCAAAGCATCGTGGTCTGGTTAGAGCTCCTCCATAGCTTTCTTCTAGTGCACTTCAGTGTTGAGTGGCCTTTGGCCTATTTTCTTCTTTTAAAAACCTACCCTAACTTTTTCTGTCCTAAAAAAAAAAAAAAAAAGAAACTTTTTATTCTAGGGAAAAAAAAGCCTTTTTATTTTCGTTTTCTCTACCAAGTTGTCTCATCGTGCCCTTTTATTGTCTTCCTGTGTTTTCCTTCTTTCCTGGTTCCCTTTTCTTTATCATGTCAGAGAAGTTTGACAAGCCTGTTGACTTTAAAAAATGTACTTCCTGTGGGCACAAGATCCCTGTATCTGACGCCCACAGGGAGTGCATATATTGTCTGGGTCCTGCCCACCTTGAGGTTGTTTGTTTCATCTGTAAAGCCTTCCTTCCCATTATATTAAGAATTGATTGTTGAATGAGTGGATGGTTGGGCTGAAGCATGTGACTTGATTTTAATCTCCTATTTAAATGCTGAATGTGCTTATTTTATTTGTACTGAGGAAGGGTGTGAGACCCGAAAGCTTTATAATAAACTTTTTTGGTGTGTTTATAATAGTTTGGAATATTCTGACAGTGACACCATTATTGTCTATTTAAGCCTTCCTTCCCCCCAGGCCATTTCAGATTTAAGGAACAAGCTGGTTCTCAAGGGTATTAATCCTCCTCCTTCTCCAGCTGTTTCTTCTGTCTCAGGGACTCAAACCCCTGCCAAAATTCAGAGGAGGCCAGAGACCCTAAGAAACGGCCCCTGGACCCCACCATCATAGTTTTTTCAGAGCCTCTGAAAAAGACCCCGAGAACCTCGGAGCAGAGTCCTTCAGCTCTGATCTATGCAGCTACCCCTCTGTCCTGTGCTCCTGTAGCCTTGTCGGGGCTGGAAACTGCAGTGCCAAGTATGCCCTTGGGATACCTCTCCCAGACATCACTCCAGACCCTCTTCAGTGTCCTTGTCCATCAAGTCCTCTTGTAGCCTTTCTGAGAATGAGGTGGACAGACTGATGAAATTTCGTCATATGCAGATTCAGATGGGGGTCATTCCAGCTCCGTCCCCTACAAGATCTGCGGGCAGAGCTTCTCCTTGCAATATAGTATGTCTTTATCTGATCCAGCCTGTTGCGTTGGAGTTCCCTTATCTGTTGGTCCCAGGGGCTGGTTCCTGGGTTCCGATAGTCTTTACTTCTTCGAGCCCTACTTCTTCCTTCACTTGCTCGGTTCCTACCTTGTCTTGGAGTTGAAGCCTTGATGTCAACTCCAGGGGGATGACTTTGACTCCGAAGTTTTAGGAGCTGTTGCTTCCCCTCATTGCTTCAGTGTTAAACAGTTCACCAGTGACTCCTTCCTTGGAGCGGAGGGCTGCTGATGATGGGGGACAGTCTGCTCCTGACCCCCTCAGGGCAGGGGAGACTTCCTTGGGACTCCAGGAGCCCTTCAGCCTTCAAGGTGGTGGAGAGGGTCATCTCCAGTCCTAGGAGACTCCCGGTTCTTACAGTTTCAGATCCGCCCCTTCCCCTCCTGAGCTCTGCATTGGAAACCTCTGTTCTGCAAATGGGGCAGCTGGTACTGCAGGGCCTCCAGGCTCTTCCATTTGTGGAAGCCCAGACTTCTTCTGATATTTCCCCAGAGCACCCCACCGAGGAAGCTTCTCGGAAGAAAAGGTGCAAAAGGATACATCTAGATTCCCCAGAGGAATATCTCATGACAGACACTGACTTTGATGAAGGGGAGGGGTCCCCTAGATCTCCACCTGACATCTCCTTTGAAGACATTTTGGAAATCCTTCGTCAGAGAGGTGGCTGGTCAGACCCAAACCCAACCCTTGATGAGTCAGTGTTCCTGGAGGCTTTTGGGACCAGCCCATCTACATCCTGGGTATCCCCACCTGCAGACCCCCTGGTGGACCTGGTGTCTGCAAGGGTATAGAAGGAACCAGGTGCTGCAGAGCTGACACCAAAGAGAGCTGAAAAGATTGTTAGTGCCCCAAAGAATAGGCCTCACTGGACGAAGGGCATTCCAGTAGATGCCATGGTTGTTGCAGTGGCCACCAAGAAAGAGCTTACACATGAAAGCTCCACTGTCCATCCCACTAACAGGGAGGCTAGGGCTAGGGACAGATTCAGAAAAAGGGTCTACACTTCTTCCACTTTTACCCTCAAAGTGTTCAACTATATTTCCTACTTTACAAGGCTACAGAGGGACTTACTTAAGGAACTCTCTAGCCCCGGCCCCGAGTCCATGACAGCAGAGGAATGGAACTCCTTCTCCTCCCGTATGGCCCCTCTGCATCCATTTCCAATGCATCCGTCAGGGTCATCTCTCATGCATTTGAGGGTACATCTAGACCTGCCAGTTCTGGCATTGCCATTCGGCGTCTTGTCTGGATGCGGCTGTGTGACTTTGCAGAACCTTTTAAGGCATCACGCATCAGTGCCCCCTTTGAGGGTTCCTCCCTCTTTGGATAATATGAAAGACACTACCCTGCAGCGAGAAAGATGGAAAGACCCTGTCTACTGTTGGAATCCACTTTTCTACCCTGCAAATGTCCTTCTCCAGGAATTGGGTGTGGGAGAAAGAAGTTGTGGTTCAGAAGGTCACAAGGTCCTTTCCAGGACGCCAGGGAGATTTTTCACCCAGGGGCAGAGGGGGAATAATTTTAGGGGTAGACATCACCCACGTGACAGAGGAGGTCTGCTAAATCAGTGGTCTCAGGATTCTCCTTTGGAGAAATCCTTTGCAGCATCCCTGAAGTGTAGCCTGACTCTCCATCTCTGGAGGCAGTCAGGAGACATTGTCCATTGCACCTAAAAGCCTGGTTAGCCATCACAAATGACCGATGGGTGCAAGGAATTATACATATTACTTGATTCCCTTTTCAAACCTCCCCAGGCCAAAACACCACCACCCTGATGTTCCACTCAATCAAAATGAGGTGGCAGCTTTGGAAATTGTGAAGTTGCTTCAATAGAGTCATCAAAGAGCTTCCCAGAGATCAGCGTGGATCACGGATTTTACTCCCTGCTCTTTTTAGTTCCAAAGCAAACCGGAGACCTCAGGCCCATACTGGACCTAACTTACCTGAACAATTCAGTGAAAAGCATGAAGTTCAGGATAGTCATGATTCAGTCCATCCTTCCCTTTCTCCAGAAGAATGACTGGATGTGCTTGATAGACCTGAAGGATGTGTGCTGTCATATCAAAATGAACAGATGCTCCAGAAGGTGCCTGCATTTCAGGCCGGAAGCCAGTCATTACCAATTCCGTCCATTTCCATTTAGTCTCACCACAGCCCCAAGGTGTTCAAATGCATGAGAGTAATTGCAGCTCACCTCAGACTGTAGGGATTCCACATGTTTCCTTGTGTGGATGAATGGTTCCTAGTCGCACCACCCAGGCGTCTACTGATTCAGGCCAGGGGCTTTCTCTTGCAACTGGCCCCAACCTTTGGGATTAACTTAAATCTTCAGAAGTCGTAATTGCAACCAGTGCAAATGATATATTTTATAGGATCCCATTTGGACACGATCTAAACCCTGGCCTATGTTCCACCAGATGGGATTTTTGTTACTAAGGATGCATATCAGACAAATGCTAGTGGTTCCAGTCCCTCCAGCAAATCTTGTTCTCAGGGCTTTGGGTCTATGGCTGCAATAATTACATTACTACTGACAGTTCGCTTACACATGAGAGTCCTGCAGTGGATGTTGTCAGTTTAATAGTCCCTTCTGCACCAACCCCTGAATCATCCTATAAAACTGTCTTGGGTGTGCAGAAATTCTCTTTTGTGGTGGCTATACATTGCAGAAGTGGTTCAAGGTCGACTGTTCATTCTTCCCAATCCCATTGTCATGCTGACCATGGATGCCTCCCAGCTGGGGGGGGCATTACCTGGGAAGAAAAGTTCAAGGCAGGTGGACTCCCCAGGAAACCAGTCTACATAGCAGTGCCCTAGAGATGAGGGCGGTACATATAGCATTGCAAGCCCTTCACTCCCTTCTTCTTCTTGGAACAATTGCAATTCAGATTGACAATCTCTCTGTTGTGTTGTACATCAGGAAACAAGGTGGAACCAGGTCTTCTCCCCTTTTTTGAGAAGCAGTGAGTGTGTGACATTGGTCTTTCTTTACCAACTGCTTTCTAGTTGCAATGCACATTCTTGGGGAGCACAACATACTTGCATACAGGCTCAGCAGAGTGTTATTGATGCCCCATGAGTTGGTCTCTGGATCAATCAGCTGCAAACAGGATTTTTCTCAGATGGGGTCAGCCTTGCTGCGACCTCTTGGCTTCTTCCTTCAACAACAAATGCAGCAGGTACTTTGCCCTGATCCCTCCACAGGGACAGTCAGCAAGAGATTTCTAGACCATGCTTGGCCCCCTGGTGGTCTTAATGCATTTCCAGCTGTTCCTCTGATCCCCAAATTTCTTCAGAAAGCATGTAGGTTGAAGGGTAAAGTGGTCTTCATTGCTCCCTTTTGGCGTCAACAAGTCTGATTCACCTTCTTGTGGTCTCATTTAATTTGCTCTCCATGGACGCTGGAATCTTTTCCAGATCTTTTGTCTCACCCCTCAGGGCAACTCCATCTGGATCTCCACAACCTGAAATTAACCACATGGTTTCTCTAATTCTGTTGATGGCTAGACAGTCCAGGCATTCTTCCCCAGTCCAGAGGATTCTGATTTCCTGCTGTAAAATTTCTACCAGGAAAATTTATAAAAGTAAGTGGAAATTGTTTTCCATTTTGGGCCCAGCAGCATCACATTGACCCACTTACGGCAGCCATTGCAGCAGTCTTGGATTTCCTAACTGGTCTGTTTCATTTGGGGACCAGTTTTTCTACTGTCAAAGTTCAGTTGGCAACCATTTCTAATTTTCATATTTGGAGAAAATGATACATCTTTAGCTTCTTCTAAGTTTTGCAAAGCCCTTCTCAGGGGTACATTCCTTCTTTGTCCCCCCTGTCAAGGACCCTACTCCTAAATGGGTTCTTATATCGGTTCTCCAAGCACTGACCTTACCTCTCTTTGAACCAACTGCAAAGGCAAATTTAAAATTTTTTTCCTGGAAAACTACTTTCTTAGTAGCAATTACTTCTGCCGAAAGGGTCTCGGAGCTTCAAGTCTTGTCTTCCAAATCCCCCTGTCTTATTCTCCATAAAGACAGAGTTATTTACATGGTAATCCCTCTTTCTTACCAAAGGTTGCATCAGTAAATATCATTAATTAATCCATTAACCTCCCGGTGTTTTTCCCCAAATTGTCAGAATAAGGGTGAGTATATGTTGCACCTCTTAGCCATTCATAGACAATTGCTCTTCAACCTCGATAGGACAAAATCTTTCAGAAAATCTGATCAGTTTTGATGGGTGGCTTTCTCAGATCCCAGAAAAGGGAAAGCTGTTGTCAAACCTACTATTGCTCGATGGTTAAGGGATTGTATTTCTCATGTTTATTCGTTGAACAATGTTCCTTTACCTAGACGAGTCAGAGCTCATTCTACGAGATCCATAGCCACGTCTCAGGCCTTTTTGTCTAGGGTTTCTTTGGAAGGTATTTGTGAAGCTGCTTCATGGGCAAGTTCTCACACCTTTATTTTGCATTACAAACTTGATATCAACTCTAGGAATAGGGCTGCTTTACGCTATGCAGTACTCCGTAATATCCTTCCATGAGGCCACCCAGATCTATATAGCTGGGGACTCTGTCCCACAGGTTTGATGAAAACTGAGCAGACAACATCAGATAAAGAAGTTATGTACTCCCCATAATGTTCCATCTGTGTTGTCTGCTTCAGTATTCATCAACCTTCCCTTCCTCTTTCCCCTTTCCTTGTATCTGAAGGACCTGACTGATAGTGCTAGGAACCTGTGTTCCTGTTTTGAGCTCCTGAGCATCTTTTAAGCTCTCTTGTTAAAATATGTAATTTCTCTGCTGGGAATATTGGCAGCAAACTATATCTGAGCTATCTAGGAGGAGTGAGGAAGTATGGGTAGGGTGGGATGAGCTCTAGCTTGGAATCCTTAGCTTAACAGCCGAGTTGGTTCCCAGGTCGGAACTGAGACCACAGGATTGATGAAGACTGAAGCAGACAACACAGATGGAACGTTATAGTGAGTACATGACATCTTTTTATGTCTGACAGAGTACTCTGTAGGGAACTTTTAAAGTCTGCCAAGTCATTACACTCCCAAAACATGTTCCGATTTTCATCTTTCTTCCCCATGACATCTCCAACATTTGCCATCTACATGAGGAAAAATTCTGTAGAGTCTGGTTGGGGTATAAAAGTACCTATGCAAACACTTCAAACTAAAAATCCTAAATCTTCTAGAGTTTATTGCATATTTGGTAGCCATACATATGTCCTCCCATTCTTTCTTTGTGAATTGCGTATTCATTGGAAAGAGACAATCTTTTCCAACATCCTGTGATTCCTATAGTTATCAAGTGATATGTTATGTGCCCTCAATGGTATGGGATTGTAAGGGTAATCTGCACATGAGTGGTGTGTAAATGATTGTGATACCTTTGCAATAGTACAACCAATATGCGGAAAAGCTTCAGATGGGCTAGGAATATACATACTGGATTTGTTCAAAAGCCAAAAAAAAACATGAAATGACAACTACTAGGAACAATGTATAAATTGGATTAACTTTTCCATCAACAGGGCAGCTCGCATTTCTCTCAATTGATTTGCTATGATATATTTTAATTACAGAGATAATGAGATGTTTAATCAGCACTTATTGTTTCCATTTTGTCCCTGACCACATATCTCCCCATTTGAGAAAATAGCAATGTAACATTGACTCCATTAATATAATTTTCAGATGCACTTCTAAATAGTGATGTGTATGTGTTTGTGTTCATTGTCTTATTACATGTTTTTTCTTTCCTAGCACATTTCAACATATATCACAGTGCCTCAATCTCCACTGATCCAGACACTGGTGCAGGGCAATGTCTTAGTGAGTGATGAGGTGTTAATGTCAGCCATGTCAGCATTTACATCACTGGATCAGTCACTACCGACAGTACAGCCCTCTGTTCAGGTAGGCTGAATTTGCTTTTAATTATCTTCCACAACTGTCATCTAGCTTTCACCTTAATGTTTAGTATTTTTTTACACTTTCTGAATCTCTCTTTTTATGTTGGGTAGTTATATGTTTGCAGTCTGTGACCCACAGAACTGTGTGACTTCTTTAAGTTTTCCTTCCATAACTAAAAGAGAATTGTAGTAGCCATACTGATGACGTCAGAGGTTATGGTAGCAATGGAATGTTAATCATGTCTGGCATTCAAGCTTCAGGTCTGGAGTTTACAGGAGACCATATTAAACTTGAGAGAGTTAGAAAGCTTGATGGTCATTATTTCTATTTTTTTTCTCTCGTATATTAAAAAAAGTTTTTTAAGGCAACAATTGTAGCAGCTTGTTCACTTCTGAGGAGAGCAGGTCTGTCTGAGTGAGGTATTATTCTTTTGTTGCCATTAATATTGCCAGCATAGTATTATATAATCATATGTTTGCCCTGCAGTTGTGTACTGTACGATTACATTTTTAAACCAGATAAATTTGTCCCTGCTTTGAAGCCGATTCCCTCTGCGTAGTTTGTGTGCATCATGTAAAAGGGACACTGCATTCATTCATTATGGTTGGCTTATATTTTCAAGATGAGTTTTTCTTGTTATGAATCTTTGTCCTTTGTGAGGTGCATCAGGAGTTAGGTACCGAGATTATAGAGTACTGCATTGTTTTGGAGACATGAATGAATCACTGAGAGTATTCTAACCAAAGTTAAAACACTGAGGTTAAAATTAAGTTAGATGTTCATCGTGTTACCCTGCTGCAGTCATCACACTTGGGTTATCCTGTCGTCAGGCGGTCCCGCAGTCGGCCGGATTTCCAAAGTCTTGGTCCGACGTCGGTTGCTGTCGCCTCATCCCTGATGTCAGTGCGCCAGGGGTACATATATTGCAACCGACGCCATTTTCTCCAGTCTTTCTTGCTGTGCGGTGCCCGAAGCAGAAGCAGTTCGCAAGTGCCGGTCGGCCAACTCCTGAGATTTTCGAATTTCAGACCGAAGTCTTCTATAAAGCTAAGTACCCCATTGGGGAAACTTTTCTTGCCTCAGACCGATGTCAGAAAAAGTTAGCAATTGCATTTCTTGTGGGAAGCAAATACCTCATAAGGATTTTCATTCTTATTGCATACCTTGCCTAGGCCCTGATCACGACGTCACTTCTTGTCGATTTTGTGCTAGGTTTAATAAGCGTACTATTAAAAGACAATTTGATTTCGCACATCACTTTTTTGGTAGAAAATTTAATTATAACATGCCGTCGCAGCTACCGACTACCGGCTTGCACAAAAAGCGCAGGGATAAGGACCGACAGCCCAGGCTTAAGGCAGATTCCGAGGCCTCGGTTGACCCGGTCTCCGGTTCTCAGTGAGGCTCCAACGCAGCCCCTGACTACCGCAGTTTTGGAACCTGAGACCGCTACGGATATTTTGACGGAATGTACT
Organism: Protopterus annectens; assembly: GCF_019279795.1. Taxonomy (NCBI): domain Eukaryota; kingdom Metazoa; phylum Chordata; order Ceratodontiformes; family Protopteridae; genus Protopterus; species Protopterus annectens. Next base: position 1,234,988,693 of record NC_056746.1, on the reverse strand, counting down.
AGGCCGATGCAGCCTTTTACTTCAGGGCCTTCCGACGATTTACCTTCTAAAGACGTCAGTGCTTCTGAAACACCATCGGTTTCTGAAGGCGTTTTCAGACCGACGACTCTCACAGTCAAAACGTTTTCTAAGTCGAAGACTCCTTCTAAATCTAAAAAGCCTACAATTCAGTCTCCTGTTCAAGGCCCTATGCCTAAGAAACAGATGCTCAAAATGGCTGAAGATTTGATTTCTCTTATCAGGGGTTCACAGCCCCCTCCTGACAAAAGGCCTAGACAAGAGGAAGATTCTGCTTCCTCTGAGCAACTGTCTATTTCTTCAGATTCTTCTGAGGACCAAGACTATTCCTTCTCTCCTTATGAAGTTTCTGATGCTGAGGACTCTATACCCTCAGCTTCCCCTCCTGAAGACTACTCTTTTGGGGAAACTTTAAACACTATGAGGGAACATTTTCACTGGGAAGGTCAGGATTACTCTGATTCCAAGAAAAGGCTCAGAGAGTTTCTTTTACTCCCCCAACACAGACCTCTAGCCTTCCCACCTGTTTTGGATATTGTGGATGATGTCTATTTAGAATCCAGTTTCAACCCAGACTCTTTACCTCCTGCTCCGGCTAAGCCTGACAGATACTACAGAGTATCTGATTCCCACAAATTTCTTTACAAAAGTCCAGTAGCTGATCCAGAGACTATCTCCCAGGGTCCCAAGGGGGCTAAGGCTTCAATGGCTAAAAACGCAGTACCTTTTGAGAAGGATTCAAGAGCACTAGACAGGTGGGGGAAGAAGGTTTACACCTCAGCCACATTAACTATGAGGGCACTAAATTGTCAATTTCATATGCTTAAGTATCAGCAATTTCTAATCTCTCAGTTAAAACAAAAGATAACCTCCCTCCCTCAACAATCTGAATTGAAAGAAGTACAGGATTTGTTACACGCCACTGAGCAGGTGGGTAAACGTACCTTACAATGTGGGTTTGATTCTTTGGAGGCCTCCTGCAGAGCAGCTGTCACTGGATCAGTTATACGTAGGCATGCTTGGTTAAAGGAACAAAGTCTGCCTGATCATGTTAAAGCAAAACTACTAGATGCTCCCTTACAGCAGGATGTTCTTTTTGGAGTTAAAGCAGAAGAAGTCTTAAAGAAAATGGAAGATAAGGCAAAGTCAATGCAGACAGTCAAAGATTTCCTACAAGTACAACCCCCTCGCTTCATCAGAAACTGGCCAACAAAAAATTGGTCCTTTCCAGCCACTGACAGACCTCAGAGGGGTAAATACAGGCGCCCAAGGGGCAGAGGACAACCACAAGCCCAGTATAACCCTCGCCAATGGGGCACTTCAACCCAGAAGGGAGGAGAAGACAGGTCTCAACCCACCAGAAGGCAAACTCAATGACTTGCATTTCGGCTGGCCAAACAAAACTCTTTTGTCAGCCCCCTTGGGGGGAAAACTAGCACTTTTTGCAGACAACTGGCACATGGTCACAAAGGACAAATGGGTCCTAGACATAATTTTACGAGGATACAGATTCCACTTTCACACCTTGCCAATGAAAAGAGGAATGCCAAACCTGCCACAAAATCAGTGGGCAGAAGCACAAAGACAAATTACAGCTCTCATGGCCATGAGAGCCATTCAGCGGGTACCGACTCGAGAGCAAGGCCAAGGATTTTACTCAAGGCTCTTTCTAGTACCCGGAAAGGACAATGCTTGGTGACCAATTCTGGACCTTTCAATTCTAAACACTTACTTACAAGTTCCCAAATTCAAGATGCTAACACTACAGCAGCTACTTCCCATGTTGGGCAAGGAAGCATGGCTGGTAACATTGGACCTCAAGGAGGCATACCTGCATGTCCCTATTGGACAAAGTTGCAGAAGATGCCTCCATTTCATTGCAGGTTCAACTCATTATTAATTCTCTGCACTGCCCTTTGGCTTATCTACTGCGCCCAGAGTTTTCGCAAAATGCCTGGCACCAGTAATTGCATACTGCAGACAAAGAGGAATTCAAATATATCCATACCTGGACGACTGCCTCATCCAAGGAGAAAGCAAAGACATTCTCTTACATCATCTGGTTTTTGTGAAGCATCTACTAAATTGTCTGGGGTACACAGTAAACAAAAAGAAGTCAAAACTAGTACCCTCACAAAAAATGACATTCCTGGGTGCCAGCTTGGACACAATGGCCCAGAAGGCTTATCTTACACCAGACAAGCAACTACAACTGACTCAATATTTCAAGACAATGGCAACAAAGACCCAATTAACTGCAAGAAAAATTCTGCAGGCTTTGGGCTTCATGGCATCTTGCATTCTGATAATACCATTTGCAAAACTGCATATGAGGAAATTACAGTGGTACCTAAAAAGCGTATGGTCTCAACACAGCCACAGCTTGGACACAGTGATATCTCTCATTCCCTGCCTTCAAAAGGAATTTCTATGGTGGTCCCAGGCATGTCACCTCAACAAGGGTCAGCCTTTCACCTTGCCCCCAGCCAGGCAAACTATCACAACAGATGCTTCAGACTATGCCTGGTTGGCACACATGGCAGGACAATGCATTCAAGGCCTATGGACTGCAGAACAAAGAAAACTGCACATAAATCAAAAAGAGATGCTAGCTGTACAGAAAGCTCTGACAGCCTTCAAGGATCTACTACATCCAGGACAACTTGCAATAAAGACGGACAACACCACAGTAATGTGGTACATAAACAAACAAGGGGGCACACATTCCTACCCTCTTTGCAGGCAAGCAATGACCTTATGGAACACAGCTCTGGCCTACCAAGTCCAGTTACAAGCTCAATTCCTGCCAGGACAGAAAAACACATTGGCAAACGACCTAAGCAGAAACATCAAAGATCCTCACGAGTGGAAACTAGACCCACAAATATTTACAATGATAACTCAAAAAATGGGGCCTTCCAAATATAGACCTGTTTGCCAGTCCTCAAAACTACCAACTGCCAAAATTTTGTACAAGGGCATTCCACCATCAAGCTTGGAAAGTGGACGCTCTCTCCTTCAGTTGGAAAAACCTGACAGCATATGCCTTTCCTCCACTACCTCTTCTCACAAAGGTTCTTTTGAAGGTCAAAAAGGAGAAACCACGACTGATTCTCATAGCCCCAGACTGGCCACACCAGCACTGGTACCCGCTATTGAAGAATATGGCTCACAGCTCACCATGGATATTGCCTCAAATACCCCATTTGCTCACGCAACAAAACAAGCAGATTCTACACAGCCAGCTCAAAACCTTAAACCTGGCTACATGGCAAATCTACTAAACATCCAACCAGCCCCCCTTTCACAAGCAGTTCTGGATGTTATACTGGAAGCCAGGAGGCCAAGCACCAGGAAGGCTTACTCGGACAAATGGAAAAGGTATTCTGCCTGGAACGAAGCTAAAGGCCAAGACACAACTCAGCCTCATATGCCTCATATTCTGCAGTATTTAGCTGAGATGTTGCATAAAGGACTTTCCTTCTCCTCAATTAAAATCCATGCTTCAGCTATTTCAGCTCACTACGACACAAATCCACTTTTATTTTCAAATCCTCTACTAAGGCAGTTACTCAGAGGGGCAAAAAACATTAGACCACCTAGAAGAGCTCCTACACCAACATGGGACCTCAACTTTGTTCTGGAAAAACTAATGTTACCTCCCTTTGAACTAGCTTTCTCTGCAGACCTTCAATTCCTATCTTGGAAGACTGCCCTGCTCCTGGCAATAGCTTCTGCTAGGAGAGTCTCAGAATTACAGGCACTAATGGCAGTGGAGCCTTTCCTCATTTTTCATCAAGACAGAGTTTCTCTATGAACTAATCCGTCCTTCATGCCTAAGGTGGTTTCCAATGTAGCTTTAATTCAAACCATCCACCTACCTACTTTCTTTCCCAATCCACAGAACAAAGGTGAGAGACTCTTGCATTCCTTGGACATTCACAGGCAGCTTCGTTACTACTTGGATAAAACTAAGGCTTTCAGAAAAACTTACCAGCTCTTTGTATCCTATGCTACAACTTCTCAAGGGAATATCCAAACAAACCATTTCCAAATGGATAGGCCATTGCATACGGTTCTGTTATACCCATCATGGGAAACCAGTTCCTCCTACCATTAGATCCCACTCTCTACCAGGGCAACAGCTATCTCTACAGCCTTTCTCAGTGGGGTTCCTACAAAAGAAATTTTAGAAGCTGCAACTTGGAGTTCTGTACACACCTTCTCCAAACACTATCACTTACCTCTTTACTCTAAGTCCAGAGCGGGCTTCGCCACTGCAGTTCTGCAGGGCCTCATTGCCTCCACTAACCCTCTATGACACCTCCCCCCTACCTTAGCTTTGGGATTCAACCCAAGTGTGATGACTGCAGCAGCGTAACACGATGAACATAGTACAGTTTTGTACCTACCATAAATGTAGATGTTCGAGTGTTCACCCTGCTGCAGTCCAGGTTACTCTCCCTCCATCCCCTCTGATCTTCTGGCTAAATCTCTGCTATGCCTTACTGATGTATTTGCTTATAGCTGAAGGGATTTTGTGTTTGTGCAGTGTTCACACCATTTGGTGCTAAATCTGATCACCCTTTTGGGGGCACCTGACATCTGGGGCAAGAAAAACTGAAAAAAATGGCGTCGGTTGCAATATATGTACCCCTGGCACACTGACGTCAGGGATGAGGCAACAGCAACCGACGTCGGACCAAGACTTTGGAAATCCGGCCGACTGCGGGGACCGCCTGACGACAGGATAACCCAAGTGTGATGACTGCAGCAGGGTGAACACTCGAACATCTACATTTATGGTAGGTACAAAACTGTACTTTTTCTACCTTTGTCCCTAGATATCTTGTTCTAATGTTTATTTTTGACGTTGCCCATCCAGTTTTTAAGTAAATGTTATTTATTTGTGTGTGTGTGTGTGTGTGTGTGTGTGTGTGTGTGTGTGTGTGTGTGTGTGTATACATATATATATATATATATATATATATATATATATATATATATATATATATATATATATATATATATTTTTTTTTTTCTACAGAAGCATTTTTGCTGCTTCACCTGGTGACTATCAAGCCTTTCCCCTCCTGCTCAGTTGGCATGTTCATTTTCCTAAGAGAGAGTCACTGGCCCCCTAAGTTCTTCTTAGGAAAAAGGCAGTGATGTCACTTGTTTGCAGGGACAAAGGTTTTGCATTTAAACCGTAAACCTCTAATTGCACATGCCTGGTAGTACACTGCATGGTCTGACATGCAGTGGACTTGTTGAGTATGACACTCACTTCTTTAAGTGGCATAACCCCCAGCACTACCAGGTTATACCTCATACCATGTTTTTTGGCCCCAAAACTTGGACCGAACCAGAAAAGGAGGGGGAGTATCAATATTTGTCAAAGATACCCACACCTCCAGGTTGGTGGCACAGCACGAAGTATCAGAGACTATCCATGTGCAACTAACAGTGGGTAAAACGGCCTTCCAGTTTATAGCCTGCTACAGACCACCCTCCCAAATCCAGGAACCCCACTCGGCCTTCCTGAGAACACTGGAAAATATGAAGGTCTCTCCAAACACCATTATATTGGGCGACTTTAACTACACTAACATAGACTGGGAGCATTACTCTAGCTCCAACACCCTAGCCCAAAGGTTCCTAGAATTTATAAACTCAAATGCTGTGGAACAACTTGTTGCAACTCCCACAAATTTGGGAAAACATACTGGGCCTGATCATCACCAAGATGGGGACTCTGTGCTCCAGACCAGAAGTGTATCCCTCACTGGTAAGATCAGACCATAAACTAATCTCACTAGATATTCACATCCCGACCCCAGCCCCTGCCCAGAAAACCACAGTGAAAAACTTCTCTAAAGCAAATTTCACACTCCTCAAAACCTAGGTGGAATCCTTCAAAGCCCCCGGGCCTGTGGAAAATACGTCCCAGACCGCAAAATCCTTTATAAACGCAGTCTATGAACACCTTCAGGAATGCATGGATCATGCAATCCCAAATAAAACCAAGACTCAATCCTCCAAAGTTAGGCGTCCTGTCTGGTGGACCCCAGCCATAAACAAACTATACAATAGAAGGAGTAAGCTACTACATGATAGAGCAAAATCCCAAAAAGGGAAGGCATCTCTGATCAGTATTAGCAAAAAACTACGGGCACTCATAAAATCATCTAAGGCCAGCTTCGAGAGAAAAATTGCAAAGGACACTAAGGATAATCACAAGGCTTTCTTTAGTTATGTTAGGAACCTGGGTGGGAATCCCCAGATATGCTCAGAATTAGTCCAAAATGACAAAAAATACACCGAACCCACAGACATTGCCAACATCCTAGCTGACAGGTTCAGCACAAACTTCTCCCCCCTTCCCCACCAAAAGGGCAAATATCTATCCCAGCAGAGTGCTGCCCCCCTGACATCTCAAATGCTCGGGTAAGAGCCGCCCTCTCCAATGCAAAAAACACAGCATCAATGGGACCAGACGGTGTCCCGGGCTGCGTCCTACATGAACTCCAAGAAGAACTAAACCCAAAGATAAAACTACTGTTCAATCTCAGCCTTACTACAGGATATGTACCCAAAGAGTGGCGTACAGCAACAGTGGTCCCTCTCCACAAAGGTGGTGCGGATCCTGGAAACTATCGCCCCATAAGCTTGACTAGCTTGGTCTGCAAAGCTATGGAAAGGATCATCATGGACCTCATAAATAAAGATATTGGGGACCTACAGACACTGGATCCTACCCAGTTCGGCTTTGTTAAGGGCAGATCCTGCCTCTTAAACCTGGTCGATTTCTTTGAAACAGTCACCAAGGCCATTGACGAGGGGAAGGTGGTCCACACAGCCTATCTGGACGTTGCAAAAGCCTTCGATACAATACCCCACTCGGGCATTATAGATAAGCTCACCAGCTTAAATATAAACCCCTATGTCACTAGATGGGTTGCAAACTGGCTCAAGGACAGAACCCACATAGTTAGAATTGCTGGAGCCATGTCAGACTCCAAACCAGTTACAAGTGGCGTCCCGCAAGGCTCAGTCCTGGGACCTCTCTTGTTCGGTATATATTTCTCGGAGGTACAGGCTAACACAGAAGGACTGTGGCTGACCAACTTCGCAGATGACTGCAAACTGGGCACCATAATAAACTCTCCAGCCGACACAAGCATCGTACAAAAGGGCCTCATAGAAACAGACGACTGGTGCCAGAGCCATGGCCTCAAGCTAAACGCCAAAAAGTGTATAGTCATCCCCTTTGGCAAAAATAAAGTGCCCACAAATTACCACATAGGTGGTAATCCATTAAGTACGGAAGAAGTAATTATGTACCTGGGGACCCAAGTTGATAGCAATCTCTTATTTGACAACCACGTGGCCAAAGTGGTTAGAAAAACATTTTATATAGCCCACCTAATCATGAAGGGATTCACATTTAGATCAGGGGAGGTCATCGTGCCTCTTTACTCATCCCTCATCAGGCCCATAATTGAGTAAATGCCCCTTTTGGGATGTACCTTACCAGACACCTGCAGCAACTGGAAAGACCCCAAAAGTACCTCACCAAGAGGATCAAAGGGCTCAAACAGATGCCATATGCTGCCCGGTTAAAGAAACTCCAGCTCTACTCAGTGGCATACCGCCTGCTCACAGGCGATCTGTGCCTGACGTATAAAGCCATGTCCAACCCGGAATTAATGGACATGCTGCACCCCAGAAAATCCAAATCCAATCGAGCTACATGCTCGAGAAACTTGAACCTCAGCACTGAAATAAATAGGACATGCTGGAGGGACAGATTCATAACCCAGAGGCTCCCTTCACTCTGGAATAAAATCCCAGTCCAGGTTAGGCAGAGTCCCTCATTGACTCTCTTCAAGAGGAATCTTGATGAGTGGATGGGAGATAGTAGGTTTACCCCGGGTTTCACTTTTGTGTCACTGTTAGACAGAGGCACAGTATACTAACCTCGAAAAAGGGCATAGCAAAATTCATTTAAAATGGGTGGCGAAAGCCAAACACACTCTGGCTAGGCTTATAAATGCCCTAGGGCAGATAGCCTAGTATGAACCTATGAACGCCCCCCCACTGAAGCAGGCACTTCTGTAGCATGTGTGGTCGCCTCTGGGCATTGTACCATGGGAAGTTTCTGTCCAACATGTGAACTGCACCAGTCCCCCAAGAGAAAGTGATGAGCAGGCATTACCTAATCATAGTTCTGTCTCTTCCCTTCACCAGGTCCTCCAAAACCCAGATCATTAATTGAACCAATGTCATAGTTAGGCCGTTATCCTTCTATGTCAGTGGAGTTGGCAAAATGCTACTGTCTTTAGTGTTAATTAAAAAGCTGTTTTTTTTTTTTTACGTGTAGCACTAAAGTGTCTGCTGAGATGTGGCTATACTGTCTACTTTATAAATAAAATAAATGAAAGTAAATAAATGAAATAAACTTTGAAGTTCTAGTTTACTGTAACTTCGGAGAACACAGCTCTGAAGAAGAGTGACTCTAGTTCAGAGCCCGCTGTAATGTCATTGGTTATCCTTGCTGGGCCTGGTAACAGGACATCCACCATTACTCACTGTATTCTGCTATTAGGCCATTTTCATTTCATGAGTAACATATGTTTATTTTTAATTTACATAACTTAGTGATAATTCCCACATGAGGATTCAAAGTGTATACCATGTTTACAGTAACACAGTCATCCAAAGCAGCTGTTACTTCAGAGAAGATAAGTGTATTGAAAGCATTTACCCATGTCAAATCTGCATTGGGTTTAACTAAGGAAAAGTATATCGAAATTGCCTTTTAAAAAATTGGTTTCACAGTTATGCTGTCTATGCCATGCATATTGCCCATAATTTTGAAGACAAAGATTACCCTTTCCTTTGGTATGGAAACTGCTACTGCTTGGTGCCAGAGTTGTGGCATTTATTCAGTTTTTAATCACTTAATGAAGATAATAGGTGATAAGTTTATTGTTTTTTATGCAAGAAGCTACATAAGATATTGTCCAGACCCATGAAGCCTGTGCATTTGATTTTACTGACTACTGATATGTAAAATGAGGTAATACATTTCCTTCTAGTACATCAGACTTTTGAAGTTGTCACTTAACTATCCAACATCATATCTAATACATTTTCTTGGATATGAAACCATTTCATTAATTGTTAGAATGGCTACATTTTTTTATTTTATTGCCCATGCGTTTCCTAAAATAGTTATGGAATAAGGTTTTCTCCCTCAACTTTGATACCAGCTTTCTTTTGGGGTCTTCTCCAGATGTGTTGATCTGCTTGTATTTGCAGATCTGACATTCAGGGTTTCATCTCTGTCATCTCTCAGATTAAGACCAGCAGCATTTAGCCTGGTATCTAAATCTTTTCCAGTGTACCTTAGCACCTCCTTTTCACTCTTAGAGTTTGAAAGTACCAAAACCTGCACCTAAAAACAGTCTCATTGTACTGTTCTTTCTTCAGATCTTTTTAGTGAAATTCTCAGGTTTGATCCTTGCTGTGTTTCCCTCCATTATAGGCAAGGTCCATTCTATTTTGTTATGAGCTACTTCCAACTGCTTTCCAGTGTTTTTGACTATCTTATTACATATCTGAAGGTAGTTTCCCGCTCTCTCTGCTTGGCTGCTTTTTTTTAGTTCTGGATAAAAAGGAGAAGCCTTAGTTATTTAAGAAGTGTAGACGAAGGATGAAAAATTTAGACTAAGATAAAAGTGTTAAATATGTTGAAAGTCTTGGTGAGTAATTTTACTAAACACTACAAGTGTTTTGTGGCCTTCACGCCTTTCATCTTAAAAGAACTCAAGCACTGACTAGAGTTTGAGAAACCCAAGGCTCTCCCACTCTACAGAATATGTTTCCAGGGCTTCTCCTTTTAGTTCAAAATCACAGAAGCAGTTAGAGGAAATTGTAAATGTAGGGATTCTGAGCGAGCGTCTGAAAAGCCTAAGGCTGTTCAATTTTTTGCTGCTGTCTATTTCTCCAGACAGTGTTATTCTTGTGGATCCAATTTCTACTAAAATTAAAAATGTTTAAAATGAAGCTCCTCACAAGAGGACTCCCCCTACCATCTTTCCTCATTTCAGAGGTATCCTCTTTCTAGCAATGAGCTCTGCACTCATCATATAATTTTCAGTCCAGTTGGTCTACAAAAACATGTGATAGGCATTCTTTAGCACTTGTAGCTGTAGGTGTGTTCCATCAACCTGGGGAGCTCAAGAGCACCTTCTCTAATTTTTCCTTGTCTGACTTCAGTCCTGAGCTGTCCTTGGTGGGTTCATTTCAAGCTCCATTTCCATCGGAAGACTAAGAGTCTATCCATTGTTGTTCACATCTGTGATCTAGTTGGAGTAGTTTCTTTCAACCACAGGGGTTCATATGTCAGCTTTTGTCATTGACATCAGTGCTCGTGACATTTACTTTGTTGTAGCCATTGCCCCCTTCAACATCACAGGGTTTGTCTATTGGGGTCAATGCCAGTCCCACATTCTTTCAGGCTGAGTATTCATTCCTCAGAATTGGTCTTTTGGGGGTTGATGTTAAGAACCGTGGTCATGGCTAGGGTGTCTGTGCTGCCTTCAGCCTGTATAGTTGTCATATGCATATTGGTCCTGTTGCTGTGTTTGATTCCTTAGACATCCCTGAGACCATCAATGTCTGGCATCACCTCTTCAGGCTTGTTGGTCCTGACCCTCACATATGGCACATTTGGCAGTCTCAGTGCCTGTGTTGTAGACTTCTCTACATGCACCCCTCCCTGCAGTTGTTCAGATCTTGGTTCAACTGGGAACTGATGTAGCTGCTGGTTCTGCCATCTCCCCCTCCTAGTCTGGGACAGATTCCTGGGAGGTCTATGCAGGATGCTTTGGCCACACCCAGATCTCAGTCTTCTTTTCCCCTGTGGGCTCAGGAGGCAAGTCCAGGAGTAAGAGCTCTCCAGCAGACTTCCACACACACTGGACGTAGGTGCTGACAAGAAAGCTTGTTATCTCCCTTAATACCTGATGACCACAAGTTGGGGAAAATTTTTTTTCTAAACACCTTCATTGAAGTATCACTTGTGACATAGACAAATTTACATTCATATAAAAGTAATCACACTATAATTAACATAACAAACAATCTGAAGTAGGAGATTCATTTGTCTGCAACCTGTGGGTTATGGATCCGATATCGGATCCGAACCGGCATGGTTTACCAGCTATGGATCCAAGCTCTCAGCTCCTCCCCTCACCCATAATGCCCTGCTCTACCCTCATGACCTCAGATCTCGTTTGCCGCGCATGGTGACCGGATTGCTTCTCAAGCTCTCAAGCTAAGTGCTAATTTTAGTGTTGAATTTTCAAAATTTAATAGATTTATTTGGGGTTTTTGAGTGAAAGTGTAGGTTCCCCTTTGACATATTTACTTTTTAGAGTTAATCTAAAGTTATATCCCTCCCCTCGCTGTTGGCGTAGTGTGTGTGTGTGTGTTGGGCCTGTGAGTGTATTGTGTGTTTTAGTTACCTTAGTTTTAGTAACTACTGTGATAGTTTGGGATGGCAGAGCAACCCAAATCTATCTTTTCTAAATGCTCCGAGTGTGGCCATAAGCTTTCCCCAGCTGATGGCCACACTCGGTGTGTTAGATGCCTGGGGGTTGATCACCTCACATCTGGTTGTACCATTTGTGCAGGGTTCAACCCCAGGGCATTGAAGGAGCGGAGGTCCAAGCTTGTTTTGGCGGGCCTTTTACCGCCGGACTCGGCTCCAACCTCCGCTCCTTCAGGAGTAACCGTACCTACGGTTATTCCTTCTGCGGCACCCCCTCCTTTTCCTGGGACTCAACCTCCCGTTTCTGGTTCGGAGGAGAGGGATGCTAAGAAAAGGGACCGGAGGGAGAAGCACCATAAGCGGCGGGCCAAGACCTCTGTTTCGGCCCCGCCAGCAAAGCGGGCTTCTCCCCCGGCTCCGTTGTCGGCTCGGTCTCCCCCTTATCGGCTCCGGTCTCCAGTGTGTTTTTCACCGGGACCTGAGGAGGAGGAGACCCGATCTCCGTCGAGGCTATCGAGTAGGCACTCCAGGCCTACCTCGGTAGCCTCGTCGAGATCTACGTATAGCCTTTCGGATGCTGATCTGGACCGGATGATGAGAAGGTTCATCCAGGCCCAGATGCAGATGGGAGTGCTCTTCCTCTGGGGGGGAGCTCGACCCCTTTCTTTAAACCCTTTTTCAAACCGATTGCTCCTTCTCCGACCCGCTATCCGGGCTCGGAGCAGCTGGAGCCGAGCAGCTTCGGAGCCGGGGGTGGGTCGGCGCCGATAGTACTTTGTACCCTCGAGTGCATCGGATCCGACCTCTCGGAGCCTGGATCCGAGCCTCGGATCCGGGGGGATCAGTGCTCCTTCGGCGCCGTCTGTGTCGGAGCGCACTGTCCCTTCGGATCCGAGCGCTTCGGCGCCGGCTCCGATCCACTCTTCGGATCCGAGGGGGAGCCGATTGTCGGATCCTTTGGTCGAGGTCGGCTCCCCTTCGGCGTTTGATGTAGTGGAGAGGGCCCTGTTGAGGGTCTCCGGACCCCCGGCACTTGTTTCGGCTCCGTCCCGCGCTCCCTCTGCACTGGGCCAGGCTTCCACCATCCGGCCCTTGGGACAGCCCGCTTCTGTGCCCCAAGCTGCTCCAATGGAACAGATTTCTGCTTGCGAGGAGTCCTCTGACAGCCCCCCAGTGGATGTTCCTCGCAAGCATACGTGCAAAAGGAGGCACATTGACTCCCCCGAGTCTCTCACGGAAGACACGGACTTGGAGGAAGGGGAAGGCTCCCCACGGTCACCCCCCAAGGATGTCTCATTTGGGGACATCATGGAAATGCTCCGTATAAGGGGGGGGGTGGTCTGCCCCCAAGTCTTCCTCTGACGAGTCCGTGTTCTTGGAGGCATTTAAAGCGGGCCCGTCTACCTCTTGGGTGTCCCCTCCTGCCGACCCCCTGGTGGACCTCATTACCACCAGGGCGTGGAAGGAACCGGACACCGTGGAGCCAATTCCTAAGAGGCCCGATAGGATCCTCAGCCCACCGTCCGACCGCGCCCATTGGAGTAAGGGGCCTCCGGTAGATGCCATGTTGGCGGCGGCCACCAAGAGGGAACTTGCTCAGGAGAGTCCCTCAGTCCATCCCCCAAGCAAGGAGTCTCGGATGATGGACCGCTTGGGGAAGCGGATGTTTAGTTCAGCGACCTTCTCGGTAAGGGCGCTGAACTACCTGGCACACGTCATTAGGATGCAGCGAGATCTCATTAAAGAATACGCTGCATCTCCCCCAGAGTCCATGTCTGAGGAGGACAGGGTGCTGCACTCCACCCGCATGGCCACTCTTAGGTCAGTTACTAATACCTCTATGCGGCTACTCTCCCACGCTACGGAAGGCGCCGCTAGAGCCGCAGGGGCAGGCCTAGTCACTAGACGTCAGGCCTGGCTCTGTCACTGCGATTTTTCTGAGCCCTTCAAAGCGTCGTTTGCGAACGCCCCCTTTGATGGTTCTGCCCTCTTTGGCAAAACCGTTCGCGAAACCTTGACCCAGAGCGAGAAGGACGGGAAGATGCTGTCTGCCGTCGGAATCCGCTTCTCTGCACCCCAGAGGCCCTACTCTAGGAACCAAAAGGGTCAGAAGAAGATGTGGTTCCGGAAGTCGCAGCAGTCCCAGCCTGCTCCGGACAACCAGTCCTTCCGTGGCAGAGGAGGACAGGGAGGATGCCGCCCTAGAGGCAGAGGGGCTCCCAGAAACTTCGGGTCCAGAGAACCTTTCTCTGAACGGCCCGCGCAACAACCCTGAGGGTTGCCCGGCTGCTCCACTCTGGAGGCAGTCTGGGGACGTTTTTCGGGGCACCTAGCGGCATGGGAGTCCATAACATCAGACCGCTGGGTCCTCCAAATCATATCCAGAGGATACCGCATCCCTTTTCTTCACTTTCCAAAGTTGAAGTCCCTCCCAGACGTTCCACCCGGTCAACGGGAGGCCGCTTTGGCAGAAATTGGCCATCTGCTAAAGAAAAGAGCCATCCAGCCCGTCCCCCCAGACCAGATCGGATCAGGGTTCTACTCCAGGTTCTTTTTAGTGCCAAAAAAGACGGGGGAACTAAGACCAATTCTAGACCTTTCTCTCCTGAATCTGGCAGTCCCCAAGGAAAAATTCCGAATGGTCACTCTGCAATCTATTCTCCCCTTTCTGGGAGAAAATCACTGGATGTGCTCTATAGACCTCAAAGATGCGTACTACCACATCCTGATGGACAGGCGCTCCAGGAGGTTCCTCCGCTTCCGGCAGGGAGCCAGTCACTACCAGTTCCGGGTCCTTCCCTTTGGTCTCACCACAGCCCCCAGGGTGTTCACCAAAGTATTAGCAGTGGTAGCGGCCCACCTGAGGCTTCAGGGGGTGCAGGTCTTTCCCTACCTGGACGACTGGCTTCTTACCGCCCCAACAAGGCATCTACTATTATTGGCGCGAGACTCCTTTCTCCATCTTGCTCCCTTTCTGGGCATTACAATAAATACAAAGAAATCCAACCTGGCGCCCACACAGCTCTTAGATTTTATAGGGGCCAGGCTAGACACAAGGAGTTTACGAGCCTTCCTCACTGCGGACAGAGTTCAAAATCTGCAGCTCCAGGTGCGGGCCATTCTCCACTCAAGTTCTGTTCCGGCGGAGTTGGTCCTGAGGGCTCTAGGGTCCATGGCGTCTGCTATAGCACTTCTTCCTCTTGCCAGGCTCAATATGCGCGTCCTCCAGTGGACTCTCTTAGTACAGTGGTCATACCTTGCTCTCCCTATGCATCATCCCATTGCGATCAGCAAGGCTTGCAAGCGGTCCCTCCTGTGGTGGCTTCACTCTCCAGATCTCCACGGAGGCCGCCCATTTTGTGCTTCTCCCCCCCTCGCCACGGTGACCACGGACGCCTCCTGCCTCGGGTGGGGGGGCATTTTGCGGGCCGGACCGTCCAAGGCACGTGGAACGATACAGAGACCTTACTGCATATCAACGTTCTAGAGATGAGAGCAGTGCTCTTAGCATTGCTAGCACTTCAGGACTTTCTTCCCTTGGGAACAATTGCGATTCAATCGGACAACATGTCTGTGGTCTGGTACATCAACAAGCAAGGGGGAACAAGGTCTTACCCCCTTTGTCGAGAAGCCATGAGAGTTTGGGAATGGGCAATCTCCACCAACCGCTTTCTAATAGCAACGCACATTCCGGGTCGGTCCAACATCCTGGCGGACAAGCTCAGTCGCACCATTCTGACCCCTTACGAGTGGTCTTTCAATTTTCAAGTAGCGGAACGCATATTCGCACGGTGGGGAACTCCTTCATGCGATCTTTTTGCCTCTCCCTCAAACACCAAGTGCGACAGTTTTTTCGCTCTGATACCCCCTCCAGGAGGTTCTCCAAGAGACGCTCTGGTGCATGCTTGGCCACCCGGTTTTCTTTACGCTTATCCACCCTTGCCTCTGATGCTCCAAGTTCTTCAGAAAGCCTCTCGGGTGGGTTGCAGAATGATTCTCATTGCTCCGTTTTGGCCTCGACAGATCTGGTTCCCCTTTCTAAGGTCTCACTCGGTGAATCCTCCTTGGATTCTAGATCCCATTCCGGATCTGATATCCCATCCATCCTGCATACCTCCTCCGAACCTGGACAACCTGAAGCTGACCGCTTGGCTGCTCCAGTTCCACTCTTGATCAGGACTCCCGGTATTTCGTCACCTGTTAAGGCAATACTGGTGGCAGCTCATAAACCATCCACTAGGAAAGTATACCGCAGCAAGTGGAAACGGTTTTCTTTGTGGGCGGAGCGGCAAGGCCTGAATCCCTTCACGGTTCCTCTCCCCTTAGTGCTTGACTTTCTAACCACTCTTTTTAACGAAGGTGCCAGCAGTTCCACAATCAAAGTACAACTGGCGGCAATTTCTCATTATCACATTGGCCATGACTCTAATCCTCTTATGTCAGCCAAGTTGTGTAAAATTTTCCTTAAAGGTACTTTTCTTCTCAGGCCCCCTGTAAAACAAGCGGTTCCTCTTTGGGACCTTTCTTTGGTTCTCCAGGCCTTGACCGCCCCCCCTTTCGAACCAGCGGCTACGGTGGATCTCAAATTCTTGTCTTTCAAGACAGCCATTTTGGTAGCCATTACATCGGCCAAGAGAGTTTCAGAGCTGCAAGCATTATCAGCTAAACCTCCTTACTTGGTATTTCATCCGGACCGTGTTTACCTCAGGACCAACCCGTCCTTTCTTCCTAAAGTAGCTTCTGAAGCAAACATTAATCAGTCCATTAACCTCCCTGTTTTCTTTCCTAAATATGAAAACAAAGGCGAATACAAGCTTCACTCTTTAGATGTTCACAGGCAACTTAGATTTTATCTAAACAGAACGGCTGGTCATAGGCAATCCGACCAGTTGTTTATTTCCTTTGCTAAATTTAATTTGGGCAAGCCAATTTCTAAAGTTTCTCTGTCTCGCTGGATTTCACAGTGCATCTTATTGGCTTATCAAGCTTCAGGAAGGCCCGCACCGGAGGGTGTACATGCCCATTCAACCCGGTCAGTATCTACCTCGGCAGCCTTCAAGGCTAGGATTCCTCTAGATGATATTTGTGCAGCAGCCACGTGGGCTTCATCTCATACTTTTATTTCCCACTATAAGTTGGATCTTGCATCTAGGGGTAGAGCATCATTTGGCTCCGCGGTGCTCCGGAATATCCTTCCATGATGGCCGCCCAAGATTCAGGTAGCTGGGGACTCTGTCCCACAGGTTGCAGACAAATGAATCTCCTACTTCAGATTTAGAAGTTATGTACTCACCATAACGTTCCATCTGAGTAGGTGTATTCATTTGTCTGCAACCATCCCGCCCTCCTATCCCCCTGGCCTTTCAGTTTCCTGCATATTATGTGTTTCCCTTTTCAGGGTGTTTTTGCTGTTGGCAAACTCGATCTGAGGTCATGAGGGTAGAGCAGGGCATTATGGGTGAGGGGAGGAGCTGAGAGCTTGGATCCATAGCTGGTAAACCATGCCGGTTCGGATCCGATATCGGATCCATAACCCACAGGTTGCAGACAAATGAATACACCTACTCAGATGGAACGTTATGGTGAGTACATAACTTCTAATTTTATTTCACATATATTGCTATATATCACATAACCTGAGCAACGTTACAGAAATTATTCACTTCCTGCCTTTTTTTAAACAAGAAACGTCTTTATTAAACAGTCACATATTACACTGGCAATCATACATTTATACAAATGAAAACAAACCACCCCGACACAATCCTAGCTCCAAGCATTTTACACCACAAATCATACTGACATACTACCAGTTGCAAACATTATACATCACTCATAGTCTACACAGTCTTTTTCAATCAAACATTAGATAGCTCATTTAAGTCCTACCGCCTTTTAAACCTCATTCCTTCCTTGTATATATTGTTCCCACAGTTCCTATTTTTCCTATGTACTTTGCTCCCACCCTTTTATAAAGATCTCGATTCCAGTTGTTTTATCTTTGTTACTGTATTCACTTCTAGTATAGCTGGTTTAGATTTTGATTTCCATTTTGTAGCAATTGCTTTTTTGGCAGTCACCATTATTTGACACAGCAAGACCTTACCATGCTGAGGCAATTCTGATTCTGTATCACAGTTCAGAAAAGTCATCTCCCTCATCAGACCAATCTGCCCAGCCAGGATTTCCGACAGTTCATCCCCCCAGCGAATCCTAAAAAGTCTGCCAGTTCATGGCACTCCCAGAAAATATGTTCCCAGCTGTCTCTCTCTTCACCATCACACCTCCAAAAGTTGCTGTCTGCCTGAGGAAAATTTATCTGGAGTCTTCTTGGGGTATAGAAATAAAGCTGGGGGAAACTTTTGGTGCTCATTAGTGTTAAGGGGAAGGACTGAGTTTGAACCTCTTCTTGACATGGCCTTCTGTACTCCCAAACTGTTTTCTTTAGTGGTTTCCTCAGCTGAGGAGAGGGTTTAGCTGGTGACACAGAATGTTTGGAATAACTTTGATATGGTGGCTAACAAGATCTACTGGCCTCCCAAGGACTGTAAGCTGGTTGCAGAACCCAGTTGTAGAGTTCAAAATTTGTGTTAACTGCTTTCAGAAAGGCCGCTGAGCAGAATTCCAAGTCTGTCTACCTTCCTAATAAGGAATCCAGAGCTCTGGACAGATGGGACTACATATTTTCATCCCCCACTTTTGCCGTCTTTTTTTTTTTTTAAAACACCTTCATTGAATTCTTCAGTTGTAAACAATGTTACAGGTACATATACAATAATAGAAAAGAAGTTACAGCAAACTTTTTTTTATTTTCATGCATTATACATATAGGTTTTTTTTTTAATAATTATAATTCATTCCAACATTACATAATTTGATCAATTCCTGCCTTCCCTTAAACCTCATTCTTCTCCCTGAACATTATTCTGCATGCATTTCCACAGATTCCATTTATTTCTGTGTAGTTTGCTCCTTCCCTTTTCTAAAGATCACACCTGCATTTTTTTATTTCCTTTATAATATTCACTACTACAATTACAGTTGGTTTAGATTTGATTTCCATTTCCTAGTAATTACTCTTTTAGCAGCCAATGACATTAAATTTACCGAGGCCTTAACATGTCTGGGTGCAGTTCCTGTATCCCAGCTCAAAAGAATAAATTTGATGATGTCCTCTCTCGCCTTCATTCTTAACTGGTCCGACTTGTCCTTCTACAAAAGCTCGAAATCTTCTACTAGCTCGTGGCTGTAACATTATCCATCATGCCCTAGGAAAACTCCCCAGATCTTTTGCCGCTAAACAAGATCGAGTGCTTTGTACTGGCTCTAGCTAAGTCAAAATTATTTCTTATTATATTGTTACTGTTTATCTTTTTAGGACAGTTTGTTTATTATAACTAATTGACATTAGGCAGTTTTAGTGTGTTCACTACTGTTGATGTTCTTCATCTCACATTGCTGCAGTCCTTACATATGGGTAGTCCGCTGTCCTCGGTCGGCCTGAATACCAAAGTATTAGGCTGACGTCGGTCAAGGCGCTTTAAACTGACATCAGGACGTCAGGGTACAAAAGCGCATGACCGACGTCATTTCCTCAGTCTTTTTTGCCGCATGGTCCGATGCAGAAGCAGCGTTGCAAGTGCCGTTCGGCGTTCTGAAATTTTTCGAATTTGGAGTTTCAGACCGAATCCAAGTTGGCTAAGTACCCCGTTGGGGAATATTTTGGTTTTTTCTTGCCTCAGTGTTTTACCGGATGTCAGAAAAAGTGAATAACTGTATTTCTTGTGGGAAACAGATACCGCATAGGGATTATCATTCTTTGTGTATTCCTTGTTTGGGGCCTGAGCATGACGTTGTTGGGTGTCGCTTTTGTGCTAGGTTCAATAAACGCACTATTAAGCGAAGGTTGGATTGTGCTAGGCTGGTCTTTGGGAAGCGGTGCAATTATAATATGCCGTCGGATTCTCCGGCGCCCGCTTCTGCGAAGAAGCGCAAAGACAAAGCAGTTAAACCCAGGCAAGATGAGTCGTCTGTTCCGGACGCCGGTTCTTTAGAGGCTTCAGTGGAACCGGTGGTTCCGACGGAGACTTCTCTGGAGTCTCAGGGGGAGACTTTGATTTTGCAGGAGGTGGTCTCTCAGGAGGCAGGTCAGGCTGAAGGGGCTTCTCAAGTTACTGTACTCCCCTCCCTTCCTAGGGTGGTTAGGCCTTCTCCTTCTGTTTCCAAGGCTTCTCCTAGAGGCAGGCCAGTTTTAGCTTCTGTTGGTGTCACTCCTAGTTCAGCAGGGTCTGTGCCTAAGAAGCACATGCTTAAAATGGCAGAAGATTTGATTACTCTGATTAGAGGTTCTTTGCCCCCTCCTGATAAGAGGCCTAGGGTGGAGCCAGAGTTGGGAAGTTTTGAGCAGGCTTGGGATGTTTCAGAGTCTTCAGCTGAAGACTTGCAGGAGTACTCTCCTTATTCTGATTCTGATGCAGATGATTCCACTCCTTCTGCTTCTCCTCCAGAGGATTTTTCTTTTTCAGAGACACTTCATTCTATGAGGGAACATTTTAAGTGGGAAGGTCAGGACTTCTCTGATTCTCAGAAAAGGCTTAGGGAATTTTTGCTGTTACCCCAGCATAGGCCCTTGGCTATACCCCCTGTTCTGGATGTTGTGGAAGATGCGTTTGCAGAGGCTTCACTTAATCCTGATTCTCTGCCTCCTGCTCCTGTTAAACCGGATAGGTATTACAGGGTGCCTGAGGCTCATAAATATCTTTATAAGAGTCCTAGGGCGGACCCAGAAACTATTAGTCAGGGACCTAAGGGTGTCAAGGCCTCTGTTGTAAAAATCCGGTTCCTCTAGATAAAGAAGCCAGAGCTTTGGATAGATGGGGAAAGAAGGTCTATACATCTTCTACCTTAGCTATGAGGGCTTTGAATTGCCAGTTTCATATGTTGAAATATCAAAACTTTCTTCTTTCTCAATTGAAGTCTAAGGTGGATGCTCTGGCGGAAGGCATTGAGTGTAAGGAATTACAAGATTTGGTGCATGTCTCTGAACAGGTGGGTAAGCATTCATTACAGTGTGGTTTTGATGCTGTGCAGGCCTCGTCTAGGGTGGCTGCCACTGGCTCAGTTCTTCGCAGGCACGCCTGGCTGAAGGATCAGAATTTATTTGACCATGTTAAGACAAGGATTTTGGATGCTCCTTTGCAGTCTGATGTGTTGTTTGGTTCACCTGTGGAGTCAGTCTTGAAGAAAATGGAAGACAAGGCTAAGTCTATGCAGGCTGTTAAAGATTTTTGCAAGTTCAGCCTCCAAGTTTAGTAGGAATTGGCCTGCTAAGGGGTGGACGTATCCTTCTTATGATTCTCAGTCTAGGGGTAGATCTAGACGTGGTAGGGGCAGAGCTCAGAGTTCTTTCAGACCTAGAACAGGGAGTTCACCTGCACAATCTTCGGGTGAGGGCAGGGGCCAGTCCTTTCGTAAACAGGCCCAATGACCTACTTTTTCAGCTGCCAGATCCTTCTTGCCTGGCAGCACCTTTGGGAGGAAGGTTAGCACTCTTCAAGGAAAATTGGATGTTGATTACCCAAGACAAATGGGTATTGGATATCATACACCAGGGTTACAAGTTTTATTTCCATACCTTGCCTCCTTTCAAAGGCATGCCGGACATTCCTCCTCAGCAAAGACTAGAGGCTCACAAACAAATTTCTCTACTACTTCAAATAGGGGCCATACAACCGGTCCCTCTGCCAGAAGTGGGC
Source organism: Protopterus annectens (assembly GCF_019279795.1). Lineage (NCBI taxonomy): Eukaryota > Metazoa > Chordata > Ceratodontiformes > Protopteridae > Protopterus > Protopterus annectens. Next base: position 1,234,967,360 of record NC_056746.1, on the reverse strand, counting down.
CTAGGATTTTATTCTCGCCTGTTTCTAGTACCAAAGAAAGGAAACACGTGGAGACCAATTTTGGATTTATCTATCCTCAACATATATCTGGACATTCCCAAGTTCAAAATGTTGACGTTACAACAGCTTTTACCTCTGTTGGGCAAAGATCACTGGATGGTGACTCTGGATCTCAAGGAAGCTTACCTTCATGTTCCTATCAGGCCCAGTTGCAGGAAGTATCTGCGTTTTGGGCTGGGACTTCACATTATCAGTTCTCTGCATTGCCCTTTGGCTTATCTACTGCGCCCAGAGTGTTCACGAAGGTTCTGGCTCCAGTGGTAGCTTTCTTCCGGCTAAGAGGAATACAAATCTATCCTTATTTGGACGATTGCCTGATTCTGGCCCAAGAAAAGGACGAACTTCTTCATCATTTACAGTATGTGATGGCAGTGTTAAGATGCCTGGGGTATTCTGTGAACGAAATAAAGTCCAGTCTAGTACCCTCTCAGGACATGTGCTTTCTGGGTGTGAGACTGAATACAGCATCCCAGATGGCCTTTTTGACCCCGGACAAACAAAAGAATCTTTCTCTTTACTTCCATCAATTGTCTCGTCAGTCCAGGCTGACTGCAAGGACAGTCCTTCAAGCCTTGGGGTTCATGGCATCTTGTATTCTGGTACTTCCCAATGCCAAACTGCATATGAGGAAGCTACAGTGGTATCTCAAGAATGTATGGACACAGCACTGCCAAGATTTGGACACTGTCATTCAGATAATACCTTGCATTCAAAAGGAATTTTTGTGGTGGGCTCAGGAATGTCACCTAAACAAGGGACTCTCTGTGACCCGGCCAGAGGCGAGTCAGATTTTAACGACAGATGCCTCAGACAAAGCTTGGGGAGCTCATCTACATGGAAAATGGGTACAAGACACGTGGCCTGCCAGACTTCAACATCTACATATCAACTTGAAGGAGATGTTAGCAGTCCAATTTGCATTGATAGCTTTCAAGGATTTACTTCTTCCAGGGCAGGTGTTGATTCAAACAGACAACACAACTGTCATGTGGTACATCAACAAGCAAGGGGAACGATTCTTATCCTCTATGCAGACAAGCAATGATTTTGTGGGAGACTGCTCTCAGTTTACAGCTAAATCTTCAGGCAAGGTTTCTGCCAGGAGCACAGAACTCCTTAGCAGATGTGTTGAGCAGACAAATTATGGATCCCCACGAGTGGAAATTGGATCCTCATGTGTTTCAGAGATTGACAGTGTTATGGGGGACTCCAGACATAGATCTGTTCGCTTCTCCACTAAATTACCAGCTGCCAAAGTTTTGCACAAAAAGGTTTCATCCCACAGCTTGGAAAGTGGATGCTCTCTCTTTCAATTGGAGCAATCTTCACGTGTATGCCTTTCCACCTCTGCCTCTCCTCCCAAGGGTACTGCTGAAGGTCAGACAGGACAAGCCAAACATGATTTTAATAGCTCCAGATTGGCCTCGACAGCACTGGTACCCATTACTGAGAAGTCTGGTACAGGAGCCTCCATGGCCTTTGCCTTCGATTCCTCACCTGCTGTCTCAGGAGAACAGTCATTTACTCAATGTCAAACTTCATTCTCTACATCTGACAGCCTGGCATATTCTGTTATAAACCCTGGAGGGTCTCAGCTTCCACAACAGGTTTTGAATGTTATTTTGGAGGCCAGAAGGCCTAGTACAAGGAAAGTTTACGCAGATAAATGGAGGAGATTTTTATTTTGGAGTACAGCAAAGGACTTTGATGTTTCTAAACCTAATTTAAGTGTTGCTTCAATACCTTACTGAGTTATTGGACAAAGGTTTGTCCTTCTCCTCTATAAAGGTTCATGCTGCAGCAATTTCTGCTCACTATGACTGTGACCCACCATTATTTTCTCAGCCTTTTTTTAAGCAATTCCTTAGAGGGGCAAAGAATATAAGACCCCCACGTAGAGCTCCTGCTCCTGCTTGGGATCTCAATTTTGTGTTGGAGAAACTCACTCTACAACCTTTTGAGCCTGCAGCATCGGCAGAGTTGAAATATTTATCATGGAAGACTGCTTTTTGTTGGCCATTACCTCTGCGAGAAGGGTTTCTGAATTACAGGCCCTTATGGCAGTTGAGCCTTTCTTAATTTTCCACAAGGATAGGGTGTCTTTAGCACTAACCCTTCTTGTATGCCTGAAGTGGGTTCTAGTGTGACTTTAAGCCAAACTATTGGTTTGCCTACTTTTTATGCAAACCCCAAAATAAAGGGGAAAGGATTTTGCACACTTTGGATATACACAGACAGTTGCGATATTATTTGAGCAGAACTAAAGGGTTCAGGCAGTCTCAGCAGTTGTTTGTTTCTTTTGCTTTGGGTTCTCAGGGCAAACCTGTTTCAAAACAAACTATTTCTAAGTGGATTGGTTTTGTATTGCTTTCTGTTATTCCCATCATGGTAAGGAGATTCCAGCTGGGATTAGGCCTCATTCCACTAGGGCTACTGCCACTTCTACAGCTTTTTAAGGGGTGGCTACTAAAGATATTTTGGAAGCAGCTACTTGGAGTTCAGTGCATACTTTCTCTAAGCATTACCACCTTCCACTTTACTCTAAATCTAGGGCTGGATTTGCCACTGCAATTTTACAGGGCATTTTGGCAGCTCCTAATGCTTTATAGTTTTGCCATCCTCCCTTACCTCTGCTTTGGGATTCTACCCATATGTAAGGACTGCAGCAATGTGAGATGAAGAACATAGTACAGTTTTGTACCTACCATAAATGTAGATGTTCGAAGATCCACATTGCTGCAGTCCAATTTACCCTGCCTCCTTCCCCTCTGTTGTTGAAGGTGGTGGTGTGGTTTGTGTTGTACATATTGTAAATATGGTTAGTGCACGGGTGGTTGGTTAGTTTTGCTAGTTTTTTGGCTTTGGCCTTTCTTGTTAGGGCCTTCTGACATCTGGGGCAAGAAAAGACTGAGGAAATGACGTCGGTCATGCGCTTTTGTACCCTGACGTCCTGATGTCAGTTTAAAGCGCCTTGACCGACGTCAGCCTAATACTTTGGTATTCGGGCCGACCGAGGACAGCGGACTACCCATATGTAAGGACTGCAGCAATGTGGATCTTCGAACATCTACATTTATGGTAGGTACAAAACTGTACTTTTCTGCTGTTGGCCATTGTTTTTATTCCCAAGGCCTTTTTCCATTCCCTGTCCCGACTAAAAACTTATTACTTAAGCCCATTTTAATTAGAGGGTTTTCCTTCTTTGGATATTTAATCAAGGTCGTTTAAGTTATAGAGCTGTAAAATTTGAGTTTTTTCCCTAGTTAACCTTTCTTTATTGAAATAAAACTAGCTCGTTTGAATTAGAGGGCTGCCTTTTTTTTTTTAATTAGAGTGCCTTTTTTCCCTATAGTTGGTGTGTTTATATATGTATATATATATATATATATATATATATATATATATATATATATATATATATATATATATAAACAGTTGTGTTGAGATTTGGTTGTTGCTTCTTTCCTGCTTGTTATTGCTGTTGAATGCAGACATGTCTAAGCAATCTAAGGATATTAAACCCTTGGGGTTTAAAAAATGCCTTAAGTGCAGCCAAAAATGGTCCGTTACAGACAAGACATACAATATGTGTGTATTACATCTGAGTGGTACACCTCCAGGAGTCTTGCGCCATATGCCACTCCTTCAGTCATAAAATACTGCTAGAAACAAAGAACAAATTTGATTCTGAGAGGATTTGAAGTCCTCCTTTTTAGAAGCCATAGAAGAAGGTCAGGGTCCTTCAAAATCGGTTCAGTCCCCCTCTTCTAAATCCGATAAATGAGAGAAAAGGTCGTCTTCTTCGGAGGCTTAGTCTGAGCCAAAAAAAAAAATTGCAAAAATTCTCATCCCCTGACCCGAAGTCTGTCAAGCCTGAGAAGCCTTCCACCCTGGCTCCTTCAGTTTCAAGCCATTGGGTTTTCAGGTACGAAGCCGGTCCGCAGAATTGGAACCGGTATCTCCTACCTTAAGATCACCATTACTTCATGTTTCCAGTTCTCCTGCTCCCTCCACTCGATCCATCAGGAAGCCTGTCTGATGATGATGTGGTGCAGAGGCTTTCAAAGGCACCAGCGCATGCCAAATTGTTGTCAGATCCGAACCAGAGGGCTTCGGAACTGACCAAGCCTGCCATGTCACCATCAATTCCTCATCCGATCCGACCCAGGACTTTGGAGCTGGAATGTCTGTAACTGTTCATAATGGAACCGTCAGAGCAGAGACCTATTGCAGGAATCTTCGGGCCTGACTACTGCTCCGACATCCTCGGTTCCATCCGAACTTGAGGAGTCTAGGAGTTGATGCTCTCCAGTCGGGTCTGGAGAAGAGAGTCGGATCGAACAGTTGTCGAATCCGAACATGCCTCTCTGGGCTTCGGCACAGGTGAGCTCAGCTCCTGCATTGCCCTCAGAGCCAACCCCCTTGGTTCCTGGGATGTCTTCTGGCTCTTTGGAGCTGGGAGTTTCCTCTGATCAGGGTCAGGGGGCTTTCGAGGTGATGAAAGTGCTGTCTCCACAGGCAGCTCCACTCTCCGGTTCAGACCGTCTTCCCCCAAAGGCACCGGTGTCTGTCTCAGCACCACTGCATCCACAAAGACACGGAGACCCTAGACCTCAGGATGCCCCACTGGGTGAACCCTTCTCTTCTGAAACCTCTCCAGAATACCCCTCTGAAGAGGTCCCTCATAAGAGACTATGCAAGAAGAAGCATTTGGACTCTCCAGAGGAGTCCATCACATCTGATACATACCTTGCTGAGTCAGAAGGGTCCCCATGGCCGCCCTCTGAGGATGTCTCCTTTACAGACATCCTAGAAATCTTTAAGTAAAGAGACTGCTGGAAATCCATCAACCCCTCTGAGGAGGAGTCTGTATACCTGAAGGCTTTTGGGTCTTGCCCTTCTGCCACTTGGGTGTCTCTGCCTTTTGATGGACCTAGTTTGTCGAAAGCCATGGGTACCTCCAGATTCAGTGGAGCCTGTTCCCCAGAGGCCAAACAAGTTCATAACATCTTCTACAGATAAAAACTTCCTTACAAATGGAGTCCCAGTAGATGCTATGGTGGTGGCGGCGGCTGCCAAAACGGAGCTGTCAGAGACGTCCTCTTCTGTCCATCCAATGAACAAAGAGTCTTTTACGATGGACAGATACTGAAAGCGCACCTTTTCTTCAGCAACCTTTTCACTCAGATCGCTGAATTATCCCACCCACTTTATCAGACTTCAGAGAGATCTCCTGAAGGAGCTAGGAGATAAGTCTCCAGGGTTCAGTAGCTGAAGGGTTAGCAGAAAAAGTTTCTTCTCAGCTCTCCACCTTGAATACCAGTGGTCAGCTCTCCACCTTGAATACAAGTGGTCAACTCCTCCATGAGACTCGTTTCTTATGCAGCTGATGGAGCGAGTAGGGCAGCGGGTTCAGGAATTTCCTTAAGGAGACATTCCTGGATGCGCCTGTGTGACTTTTCAGAGCCCTTTAAGTCTTCTTTTGTAAATGCCCCCTTCAATGGCTCGTCCTTGTTCGGGCCAAAAGTCAAAGACACACTAATCAGGTGTGAACAAGAGGGAAAAACTCTCTTTGCCGTAAGAGTCCGTTTTACCCTACCTTCTAGACCTTATCCTAAAGGTCAAAAGGGGGGGGGGTGTGGTTCTCAAAATCCCAGAGAGCTTTTCAGGCCACATGTGGTGATTCTTCCCCCAGGGGCAGTGGGGGAAGCAGTAATGGAAGATGCTGACCACGCAGCAGAAGGGGTCCGCAAAATCAGGGCGACAGGGAATCTTTCCTTGGTAAGTCCTTTCAGCTCTCATTTAAGGAGGCCCCCGCCTATCCATCTCTGGAGGCAGTCAGGTGATGCTTATCTTTGTACCCAGAAGCCTGGCTAAAAATAACCAAAGGCAAGTGGGTGCAAAGTATCGTATCCAGAGGTTACTCCATCCCCTTTTCTTTCCCTGCCCCAAACATAAAAAACATCCCGGACATTCCATCCAGTCAAAAGGAACAGGCAACTCTAGAAATACAAAAGTTGCTAGAAAAAAAGTCATCCAGACAGTCCTCACAGACCAAATAGGATCCGGAACTTACTCAAGGTTCTTTTTAGTTCCAAAAAAAAAAAAACAGGGGGCTCGAGACCCATTCTGGATCTCAGCAAATTAAATTAATCAGTAAGAAAGTCAAAGTTCTGGATGGTAACACTGCAGTCGATTCTCCTTTTTCTGGGACAAGATGATTGGATGTGCTATATTGACCTCCAGGATGCATACTACCACATAAAAATGGACAGATGATCCAAGAGTCATTTGCACTTTCAGCTGGGAGACAGTCACTAACAGTTTCGAGCTCTGCCCTTTGGTCTCACTACAGCCCCCAGAGTGTTCACCAAGTATATGGCAGTAGTCATGGCTCACTTGAGATGCCTAGGATTCCGAATATTTCCCTATCTAGACGACTAGCTCCTGACCGCCACCACTGAGCATCTACTAACAAAAGTGAGAGACACCAACCTTGCATCTCTGCTCTCACCTAGGAATCGCAGTAAATTACAAAAAATCTGCCTTGTTGCCATCTCAACGTATCATTTTTATAGGAGCACATCTAGATACAACAAAAATAATGGCAAAATGTTCCCCTGAAAGAGTTCAAGTCCTATGACATAAGGTCATAAACTTACTTTCCAAGAAAAAGTACAAGCAAGAGCAGTCCTGAAAGTCTTGAGGACCATGGCAGCAGCAATAAACTTGATTCCATTAGCAGGCCTGCATATTAGAATTCTGCAGTGGCTACTGTTCTCTCAGTGGTCCAAGCAGGAACTACCCATGTCCAACCAAACTATGTTAACAGAATCTTGCAAGAAAGACCTTCATTGGTGGCTTCACTCCGTTCATGTGACATTAGGTCAACCCTTCATTCTTCCACAGCCTTTAGTCACACAGTGACCACGGACGCTTTCTAGATAGAGTTGGGGGGGGGGCATTATCTGGGAAGGGACAATACAAGGCACTTGGCAGGATCACGAGGCCCATTTGACCATCAGTGTCCCAGAGATGAGGGCGGTGCTTCTAGTGTTGCAAGCATTCCAAGACTCTCTTCTGCTAGGAACTATTGCAATACAGACAGACTATATGTTGGTTCTGTGGTACATAAACAAGGAGGAACCAGGTCTTACCCTCTTTGTCGAGAGGCCATGAGAGTGTGGCAGTCAGCAATCTCCTTCCATTGCTTTCTGATAGCAGCGCACATCCTGGGGAAATCCAGTGTGATAGCAGACAAACTCAGCAGAGCGATTCTGATGCCTCATGAGTGGTCCCTAAAACAAGAAGTAGAGGAGGAGATTTTCCGCAAATGGGGCCAGCCTTGCAGTGACCTTTTTTCCATGTCCATAAATGCCAAATGCAGCCACTTTCTTGTCCTAATCCCCCCCCCCCCCAGGCGAGTCACCAAGGGATGCACTTGTACACGATTGGCCCTTGGGTCTCCTCTATGCCTTTCCTCCCTTTCCGTTGATGCCCAAAGTTCTTCAGAAAGCCAGTTCACTAGGAAAAAATGTGATATTCATTGCCCCATACTGGCCTCGTCAAATCTGGTTCTCCTTCCTTTGGCCTCATCTCCAGGAGAAGTGGATTCTCGACCCTTTTCCGGACCTTCTGACTCGTGCATCAGGGATGCTCCACCCCTCCTTTCAAATCCTCAAATTGACAGCTTGCATGCTCCGATTCCAAACATAGCCAGGCTCCCTAACCTTTCTCTATCAGTGAAATGTATCCTGATCTCATCTCCTAAGGCTTCAAGGGGGAAGTTGTATATGAGCAAATGGAAGAAATTTTCTTCTTGAGCTTTGAATAATCACATTGACCCCTTTTCTGCCCCAGTAGCTTCCATTCTTGAATTTTTGGAAAAGCTATTTAATGAAGGCACAGCTGCAGCTACTATCAGAATTCAATCAATTAGCAGCGATATCTAATTTTTATCTAGGTGAATCAGGGCTGAATGTGATGTCCCACAGACTTTTGCAAGGCATTTCTCAAGGGCACTATTTTATTAAGATGACACATTAAAACTACCCCAGCACTATAGGACCTGAATTTTGTTTTATCCCATTTGATTCTTCCCCCATTCGAACCTGCATCAACTTGTGATCTAAAGTATTTGACTTGGAAGACAATTCTTTTGATAGCCATCACTTCTGCTAGAAGAGTTTCAGAAGTACAAGCATTGTCTATAAAACCCCCTTACATGCTTTTCCATAAAGACAGAGCATCCCTATGAACAAACCCATCCTTTCTACCCAAGGTATGCTCAGAATCTAATTTGAACCAATCCATAGAACTACTTTTTTTTCCCCAACTATGGCAGCACAGCAGAATTTATGCTACACCAACTAGATGTGCATAGACAATTACATTTCTATTTACATAGGACAAAGGACTTCAGAAAGTCTGACCAATTATTTGTATCATTTTCAGACTCTAAGAAAGGTGTTCCTGTGTCTAAAGTTACACTTTCAAAATGGTTATCAGATTGTATTACTTTTACTTACAAATCGCAAAAGAAAGAACTCCCCAGCAAAGTAAAGGGCCATTCTACTAGAGCCACAACAACCTCTTCTGCTTTTTGGGCAAGACTACCTATTGATACAGTTTTGTGCTGCAGCAACATGGGCAAGGCCTCATACCTTTATCACACATTACAAAGTGGATTTGGCCTCCAGGAACAGGGCCACTTTTGGGTCCACTGTTCTGAAGAATATTCTCCCTTGAGCCACCCAAGAAAGCTAGTACTAGGGACGCTGTCCCAACCAGATAAGAATGAAGGTGAGATAGGACAACATCACATAAAGAAGTTATGTACTCCCCATAACTTTCCATATGTGTTGTCCATCTTGTCTTCATTCTTGCATCCCACCCTCCTTCCCCCAGCCTTTGGCTCCTGGAGGACAGAGCGGATACAATTGGAAGTAAATGTTCTTGGACCTTCTTCATTCCTCCATAAGTTGTCTGATAGTTGTATTTGGTATCATTTATTGTATCAGCAAACAAGATATGGGCAGTTTTCCTAGGGCAAGATGGGATAGGGTTACAGCCACGAGCTAGAAGACCTCGAGCTTTTGTATAAGGCCAAGTCAGAACCAATGATCTGTTCCAAACCCAACCAGTTAAGAATGAAGGCGAGATGGACAACACACATGGAATGTTATGGTGAGTACATAACTGATTATCTGAAGTAGGAGATTCATTTGTCTGCAACCTGTGGGTTATGGATCCGATATCGGATCCGAACCGGCATGGTTTACCAGCTATGGATCCGAGCTCTCAGCTCCTCCCCTCACCCATAATGCCCTGCTCTCCCTACATGACCCCAGATCTAGTTTGCCGCGCTGGTGACCAGATTAGTGTTCTCGAGCTCTTCAGCTAAGTGGTGTTTTCAAAGTTTTATACTGTTAAAATGTAAAATTTTTGTGAAAGTTGAGTGAAAGTTTAGGATCCTCTTTTGATAGTTATCCTTGTTTAGTGATTTAATTTTATTTTTACTTAGTTTCCCTCCCCTCGCTGGTAGAGTAGTGTGTGTTTGGGCCTGTTGTGTGTGTTTAGTTACTTTTACTTTTCTCCTTTAGTTTAAGTGACTTTTTAGCTTTTAGGATGTCAGAACAACCTAAAGCTGTTTTCTCTAAGTGCTCCGAGTGTGGCCATAAGCTTTCCCCTGCTGATGGCCACACTCGGTGCGTTCGATGCCTTGGGGTTGAACACCTCACTTCTGGATGTTCCATTTGTGCAGGGTTCAACCCCAGGGCATTGAAGGAGCGGAGGTCTAAGCTTGTCCTGGCGGGACATTTGCCCCCGGATTTGGCTCCGGCCTTCGCTCCTTCGGGGGGAGCCGTTTCGACGGTTACCTCCTCTCCGGCTCCCCCTCCTCCTCCTGGGACTCAACCTCCCTGTAGTGGTTTGGAGGAGAGGGAAGCTAGAAAGAGGGACCGGAGGGAGAAGCACCATAAGCGGCGGGCCGAGACCTCTGTTTCGGCCCCGCCTGCCAAGCGGGCTTCTCCTCCGGCCTCCTTGTCTGCTGGTTCTCCCCCTCCTCGGCTCCGGTAACCCGTGTGCTTTTCACCGGGACCTGAGGAGGAGGAGACCCGATCTCCGTCGAGGCTACCCAGGAGGCACTCAAGGCCTACCTCGGTGGCCTCGTCGAGATCGACCTATAGCTTGTCAGACGCTGATCTGGACCGGATGATGAGAAGGTTCATCCAGGCCCAGATGCAGATGGGAGTGCTCTTGCCTCCCCCCCTCTGGGGGGGAGCTCGACCCCTTTCTTTAAACCTATTGTTCCTTCTCCGACCCGCTACCCGGGTTCGGAGCAGTTGGAGCCGAGCAGCTTCGGAGCCGGGGGTGGGTCGGCGCCGATAGTACTTGGTACTTCGGATCCGACCCTGCCCTTGAGTGCTTCGGATCCGACCTCTCGGTGTCGGAGCGCACTGTCCCTTCGGATCCGAGTGCTTCGGCGCCGGCTCCGATCCACTCCTCGGATCCGAGGGGGAGCCGATTGTCGGATCCATTGGTCGAGGTCGGCTCCCCTTCGGCGTTTGATGTAGTGGAGAGGGCCCTGTTGAGGGTCTCCGGACCCCCGGCACTTGCTTCGGCTCCGTCCCATGCTCCATCTGTACTGGGTCAGGCTTCCACCATCCGGCCCTTGGGACAGCCTGCTCCTTTGCCCCAAGCTGTTCCCTTGGAACAGGTCGCTGTTTGCGAGGAGTCCTCTGACAGCCCCCCGGAGGATGTTCCCCGCAAACATACGTGCAAAAGGAGGCACATTGACTCCCCTGAGTCTCTCACAGAAGACACGGACTTGGAGGAAGGGGAAGGCTCCCCAAAATCACCCCCTGAGGATGGCTCATTTGGAGACATCATGGAAATGCTCCGCATAAGGGGGGGGTGGTCTGCCCCCAAGTCTTCCTCGGACGAGTCCGTGTTCTTGGAGGCATTTGAAGCGGGCCCGTCTACCTCTTGGGTGTCCCCTCCTGCCGACCCCCTGGTGGACCTCATTACCACCAGGGCGTGGAAGGAACCGGACACCGTGGAGCCAATCCCAAAAAGGCCCGACCGTATTCTCAGTCCCCTGGCTGACCATGCCCATTGGAGTAAGGGGCCTCCGGTAGATGCCATGTTGACGGCGGCTGCCACCAAGAGGGAACTTGCTCAGGAGAGTCCCTCAGTCCATCCCCCTAGCAAGGAGTCTCGGATGATGGACCGCTTGGGGAAGTGGATGTTTAGTTCAGCGACCTTCTCAGTGAGGGCGCTGAACTACCTGGCACATGTGATTAGGATGCAGCGCGATCTTATAAAAGATTACGCTGCATCCCCCCCAGAGTCCATGTCGGAGGAGGACAAAGTGCTGCACTCCACCCGTATGGCCACTCTCATGTCCGTCACTAATACCTCTATGCGGCTACTGTCCCATGCTACGGAAGGTGCCGCTAGAGCCGCAGGGGCAGGCCTAGTTACCAGACGTCAGGCCTGGCTCTGTCATTGCGATTTCACGGAGCCCTTCAAGGCGTCATTTGCGAACGCCCCTTTCGATGGTTCTGCCCTCTTTGGCAAAACTGTTCGTGACACCTTGACCCACAGCGAAAAGGACGGGAAGATGCTGTCTGCCGTCGGAATCCGCTTCTCTGTACCCCAGAGGCCCTATTCTAGGAACCAAAAGGGTCAGAAGAAGATGTGGTTCCGGAAGTCGCAGCAATCCCAGCCTGCTCCGGACAACCAGTTCTTCCGTGGCAGAGGAGGGACAGGGAGGACGCCGCCCTAGGGGCAGAGGGGCTCCCAGGAACTTCGGGTCCAGAGAACCCTTCTCTGAACGGCCCGCGCAGCAGCCCTGAAGGGTTGCCCGGCTGCTCCACTCTGGAGGCAGTCTGGGGACGTTTTTCAGAGCACCTAGCGGCATGGGAGTCCATAACATCAGACCGCTGGGTCCTCCAGATCATATCCAGAGGTTACCGTATCCCTTTTCGTCACATTCCAAAATTGAAGTCCCTCCCCGACGTTCCACCCGGTCAGTGGGAGGCCGCTTTGGCAGAAATTGGCCATCTGCTAAAGAAAAGAGCCATCCAGCCCGTCCCCCCAGACCAGATCGGATCAGGGTTCTACTCCAGGTTCTTTTTAGTGCCAAAAAAGACGGGGGATCTAAGACCAATTTTAGACCTTTCACTCTTGAACCTGGCAGTTCCCAAGGAGAAATTCCGAATGGTTACATTGCAGTCTATTCTCCCCCTTCTGGGAGAAAACCACTGGATGTGCTCCATAGACCTCAAGGATGCGTACTACCATATACTAATGGACAGGAGCTCCAGGAGGTTTCTCCGCTTCCGGCTGGGAGCCAGTCACTACCAATTCTGGGTACTTCCCTTTGGTCTCACCACAGCCCCCAGGGTGTTCACCAAAGTATTAGCAGTGGTAGCGTCCCACCTGAGGCTTCAGGGGGTGCAGGTCTTTCCCTACCTGGACGACTGGTTTCTCACCGCCCCAACAAGGCATCTACTTCTCTTGGCGCGAGACTCCTTTCTCCATCTTGCTCCTCGTCTGGGCATCACGATAAACACAAAAAAATCCAACCTAGCACCCACGCAGTTCATAGATTTTATAGGTGCCAGGTTAGACACGAGGAGATTGAGAGCCTTCCTCACTGCGGACAGAGTTCAAAACCTGCAGCTCCAGATGCGGGCCATTCTCCACTCAAGCTCAGTTCCGGCGGAGTTGGTCCTGAGGGCCCTAGGGTCCATGGCAGCAGCGATAGCGCTTCTTCCTCTCGCCAGGTTCAATATGCGCATCCTTCAATGGACACTCCTAGTTCAGTGGTCGTATCTTGCTCTTCCTATCCATCATCCCATTGCGATCAGCAAGGCTTGCAAGCGGTCCCTCCTGTGGTGGCTTCACTCTCCAGATCTCCACGGAGGCCGCCCCTTTTGTGCCTCTCCCCCTCTCGCCACGGTGACCACGGACGCCTCCCGCCTCGGGTGGGGGGGGGGGCATTTTGCAGGCCGGACGGTCCAAGGCACGTGGAACGATTCAGAGACCTCACTGCATATCAGTGTTCTAGAGATGAGAGCAGTGCTCTTAGCGTTGCTAGCACTTCAGACCTTTCTTCCCTTGGGAACAATTGCGATTCAATCGGACAACATGTCTGTTGTCTGGTATATCAACAAGCAAGGAGGAACCAGGTCTTACCCTCTTTGTCGAGAAGCCATGAGAGTGTGGGAATGGGCAATCTCCACCAGCCGCTTTCTCATAGCAACGCATATTCCGGGTCGGTCCAACATCCTGGCGGACAAACTCAGTCGCACCATTCTCACCCCTGACCAGTGGTCTCTCAATACTCAGGTAGCGGAACGCATCTTCGCACGGTGGGGAACTCCTTGTTGCGATCTTTTTGCGTCTCCCTCAAACACCAAGTGCGACAGTTTTTTCGCTCTAATACCTCCTCCCGGAGGTGCCCCAAGAGACGCTCTGGTGCATGCTTGGCCACCTGGTCTTTTGTATGCTTATCCCCCCTTGCCTCTGATGCTCCAAGTTCTTCAGAAAGCCTCTCGGTTGGGGTGCAGAATGATTCTCATTGCTCCATTTTGGCCTCGACAGATCTGGTTCCCTTTCCAAAGGTCTCACTCAGTGAATCCTCCTTGGATTCTAGATCCCATTCCGGATCTGATATCTCATCCATCCCGCTTATCTCCTCCGAATCTGGACAACCTGAAGCTGACCGCTTGGCTGCTCCAGTTCCACTCCTGATCAGGACTCCCGGTATTTCGTCCCCTGTTAAGGCCATCCTGGTGGCAGCTCATAAGCCATCCACTAGGAAAGTCTACCGCAGTAAGTGGAAACTGTTCTCCTTGTGGGCGGAGCGGCAAGGCCTAAACCCCTTCACAGTTCCTCTCCCTTTGGTGCTTGACTTCTTAACCACTCTTTTTAATGATGGTGCCAGCAGTTCCACGGTCAAAGTACAACTTGCGGCAATTTTTCATTATCATATTGGGCATGACTCCAGTCCTCTGATGTCTGCCAAATTGTGTAAGATTTTCCTAAAAGGTACTTTCCTTCTCAGGCCTCCTGTAAAGCAAGCAGTTCCTCCTTGGGACCTTTCTTTAGTCCTCCAGGCCTTGACCGCCCCCCCCCCCCTTCGAACCGGCGGCTACAGTAGATCTGAAATTCTTATCTTTCAAGACCGCCTTTTTAGTAGCCATTACTTCGGCCAAGAGAGTCTCAGAGCTTCAAGCATTATCAGCTAAACCTCCTTACTTGGTCTTTCATCCGGACCGTGTTTACCTCAGGACCAACCCGTCCTTTCTTCCTAAGGTAGCTTCTGAAGCAAACATTAATCAATCCATTAACCTCCCTGTTTTCTTTCCTAAATATCAAAACAAGGGTGAATACAAGCTTCATTCCTTAGATGTTCACAGGCAACTTAGATTTTATCTAAACAGGACGGCTGGTCATAGGCAATCCGACCAGTTGTTCATTTCCTTTGCTAAATTTAATTTGGGCAAGCCAATTTCTAAAGTCTCATTATCTCGCTGGATTTCACAATGTATTTTATTGGCTTATCAAGCTTCTGGAAGGCCCGCACCGGAGGGTGTACATGCCCATTCAACCCGGTCAGTCTCTACCTCGGCCGCCTTTAAGGTTAGGATTCCTCTAGATGATATTTGTGCAGCAGCCACTTGGGCTTCATCTCATACCTTTATTTCCCACTACAAGTTGGATCTTACATCTAGGGGTAGAGCATCCTTTGGCTCCGCGGTGCTCCGGAATATCCTTCCATGATGGCCGCCCAAGATTCAGGTAGCTGGGGACTCTGTCCCACAGGTTGCAGACAAATGAATCTCCTACTTCAGATTTAGAAGTTATGTACTCACCATAACGTTCCATCTGAGTAGGTGTATTCATTTGTCTGCAACCATCCCGCCCTCCTATCCCCCTGGCCTTTTCAGTTTCCTGCATATGATGTGTTACCCTTTTCAGGGTGTTCATGCTGTTGGCAAACTCGATCTGAGGTCATGTAGGGAGAGCAGGGCATTATGGGTGAGGGGAGGAGCTGAGAGCTCGGATCCATAGCTGGCAAACCATGCCGGTTCGGATCCGATATCGGATCCATAACCCACAGGTTGCAGACAAATTAATACACCTACTCAGATGGAACGTTATGGTGAGTACATAACTTCTAATTTCCTTAGTTGCAACCATTTACTCCCCCAACTTTTCTGACAAAGAATTCTGTAGGGATTTTTTTAAATCTGCCGACTTATTACACTACCAAAAAGCATGTTCCCAATTACCCACCCCTCCTGACCCATCATACCTCCAGCATTTTTACCATCTGACAAAGGAAATATTCTGTGATAGCTGCTTGTGTTATAAAAATACCTGTGCAAATACTTCCAAGCAACAATTGTAAACCTTTCGGATTCTTGAGAGCTGTACAGATGTATTCCTCATTGTTATTTTGTCTGTTGTCTTTCCATTTTCTTTTCCTAATCTTTTCTAACCTCCCTCGATTTCTTACAATGCAGTATTTCACATGCTGTACTAATTATCCCTTTTTAATAGCAGCTTCTTTTCCAGACTTAATTAAAAATTTTATCACCCCCCTATCCTTGACCCTTTCTATCAGTCCCTCATAGGGAAGGCAGTCTCTAACCTGCAGTCCAAGGTTCAGCTTATTCTCATTCCAATAAATTGCAGCCCCCTCTTGCCTATTTTCTGTACCCCTACTTGCAGTCACCCTGTTTGTAAAATCTCCTTTCTCCATTCCCATGTTGACTTGGTTGTTAGAATATGACTGCTAAATATACTATTCTCTGCAGGTGCTGTTCTCCTTAAGGGCCTGCATCCAAAATCCTGCTCTCTTACTATTTCACAAACTCCCCGTTTCTTCATCATGCCTCTGCACTTTGAATTATAACCTGCTTGCTTTAATTTATGTGAACCTCAACTTCATAGCTCTAAAGTATCCCTTCAAATCAGTTATAGACCTAAGCCACCTTGTTCTGTGTAGAGAAACAACTTAATCCTGCTTAACATTTACCCTGTTCCCCTCCCAGATAAGTTAATTCAAATCTTTAATTATGATCCATAACTCCTCTGTTAAAAAAAGTATGCCTGCTCTGTTTATAAAACTGAAAAGACTAAAAACATGTTCATTGCTTTTTGCTTACCATTTGCATCTATAATCAAGAGAACTTCCAATTTTTCTATGTATTATCTTTTGTTTAGTCTCTTTCATATTTATTTATGTATTTAACATTTGTTTACCAGGAAAGTCCGACTTGGAATGTAGCCAGTTTTCAGCGGAGGCCTGGGGAGAAACACTCCAGATGCATGTCTTTGAAAAGTGGGAGGAAACCAGAGCACCCAGAGGAAACCCACACGAATGCAGGAAGGACATGCAGACTCCGCACAGGAGACACTTTAGCTGAGAATCGAACCTGAGAACCTCTTGTTGTGAGGTGACAACAATACCGCTGCACCACTGCGCCGTCCTGAAACATGTCCCTTGCTGCCATAATAGAATTAAATTTAACCTATTTACCTAAATACTCTGGGTATTGCTGAAGAATTTGTGTGTGGGTACTTAATTTACTGTTTTAGCCTTTGTTGTTTGTTCATTTATTTATGTCCAGAAAAGACTTGAAACTTTAAAAATTTTCCGCATTATTGAAATATTCTTTTCTAGATTAATGAAGTTCATAATAATGTCATCTGCGAATAAAAATAACTGTTGTTGATTACCGTAACAGTTATATCCTTGGAATTTGTGAGTCCCTTATTTTCTTTGCCAATGGTTCTAAGTGTAAAGCAAGTAAAAGGGAAAGGGGACATATTTGCCTCCTTTCTCAAACAGAAAGGAACTCATTCACATTAATTCTTGCCTCCGACCTTTCTTATATCATTCTAATTAACCTTATCCTGTAAGTGAATGCAAATTTCCTTACTCGTAAATCTCAGCAGACTCTATTTTATGCCTTCTCTGCAGCAAGGCCCACCAAGAGTAGCAGTACTGTGTTCATCATTTGCACTGCCTCAGTGGCATATGGGTTCCATGCCTCTAAAAATCCGACACTGACAGCTTTCCAGAGCTCAGAATATCCTCCTCTTAGTGTCTGTGATAGAGGATTGCCTAAGCACCACTCATTGGGGGAAGGCTAACCACTGACATAAAGTCAATAATTCAGTCTTCAGTGCCATCTGAAGGACAGTTGAATCTCCTCGGCAGTCTGCATTGGTGGATTATACCTTCCAGAAACTAAGATAAGATATCTTCACCAGCTCCCTTTTTTCTTTTTTTATTATATATTTTTTGTTTTCTTTCTGTTTTAGTAAAAATGTGAATTTTATTTTTTTAAATACCATTAATGAATTATCATTTGTAACACAGACAAATTTACATTAATATAAAAGTGATCAAACCATATTAACAAGTTAACATTTACAAACATTATACATTACATATGTTGTTATACATCCTGTAATTTAGACAACATTGCATAAATTCCTTGGTTCCTGCCCTTCTCTTAAGTAAACCTCATTCATCCTTTAAGACATTTTGTTTGCATGTATTGTTCCCACAAGTTTAATTTTTGTCTGTGTAATTTACCCCTACTCACTTCTAAGGATATTACCTCTTGTTCTTTTATCTCTGTTACAGTGTTTACTACTTCAAGTACAGTTGCCTTAGATTTTGATCCCCATTTTCTTTTATTTGGATTTTGGCAGCTTCCAGAATTAAACATAGCAGACCTTACATTGTCTATGCAGTTCAGATACCATAACCCAGCTGAAAAAAATAATTTCCTTAGTTGCACTCACTTGCTCGCTCAGTATTCCTGACAAGAGTAACTCTGTAGGGAATTTTTTAGTTTATCAACTCATTACATTCCCAAAACATATGTTCCCAGTTTGTTTCCTTGTCACACCTCCAGCATTTGCCATCTGTCTGAGGAAAAATTCTTTGGAATCTGCTTCGGTATAAAACTCTATGCAAACACTTAAGGGAAAAATTACTAAGTCTTCTAGACTTTGTTGCATTATTTGGGAGCCATTTGTATATCCTCCCATTGTTTCTTTGTGAATTTCATATCTAGTCTGTCTTCCCAGTCTTTTCAGACCCTTTTGATTGATTCCAGTAGTTATTGTGCAATATGTTATATTCCCTACTAATTATCCCTTTTTTAACAGCAGCATCTGTTCTAGATTCAATTAAAACTCAACCAGTGCAGGTTTTTCATTTAGGATTCTCCTAGCCCTTTCTTTTTGTCTATACTGTGATATCCGTACCTGAAAGGGAAGGCAACCACTAGCCTGCAATCCAAATGTTTTCTTGGCCTTTTCTCATTCTTTTACATTTCCTTTGCTAATTATTTGTTCCTATTACTTTGGTTCCTTTGCCAGCTTCCTCCAGTAAATTCCAGCCCCCTCCTGTCTATTCTTTGTACCCCCTAATTGCAGTCATCCCTATTGGCAGAATCTCATTTCTCCATTCCATTGTTGATTTAGTTCTTAAATGTTATTCTACTTTATGAATATAGTATTCTGTATGACTGTTGTTCTCCTTAAGGATCTGCATCCAAAATCCCATGCTTTCCTTATTTTTTGAATTATCCTCCTGCTTTCATCAACAACCTTTTCTATTTTGAATTGTAGCTTTCTGGTGGTGTTTTGCATAAAAGCCTTAATTTTATGTAGTTCTAAAATATCCCTTCATATCAGGTAAACCTAAACCTCCTTGTTCTGTTGGGAAGATTAACTTATCACAATTGATTCTTGCTGTCTTTCCATTCAAAGTAAAATCCTTCAACTCCAAGTCTTTTTTTAATCTCTGTCCACAGATTCTCTCGGGTTAATAAAAATATGCCTGACCTGTGTGTAATACTAAAGGGATTAAAACATTTTTACTACTTGTGTCTTGCTTATCCACAGACAAGAGCTTCCAGTTCCTCAGTTTTTGTATTATCTTTTATGTAGTCCTTTCCCACATATCCTTAGCTGCCATAACCAAATCCTTTTTAATTTATGATGTTCTTCGTGTTTCACTGTTGCAGTCATTGCATTTGGATAATCCTGCTGGCAGGTTGCCCTCAGTCGGCCTGAATTCCAAAGTCCAGGGTCCTGCATCGGCTGCTGTCGCCCCCTTCCCTGACGTCAGGTCATTAGGGGTATAAAAGATGCGGCCGACGCCATTTTCTTCAGTCTTTCTTGCCGCGCGGTGCCCGAAGCAGAAGCAGTTCGCAAGTGCCGGTCAGCAGACTCCTGAGATTTTCGTGTTAGAGTTTCAGATCCGAAGTCTTCAATAAAGCTAAGTACCCCGTTGGGGAAACATTTTTCTTGCTCCAGACCGATGTCAGAAAAAGTAAATAATTGTATTTCTTGTGGAAAGCAAATACCTCATAAGAACTTTTATTCTTACTTTATTCCTTGCCTAGGCCCTGATCTCAATGTTTCTGGTTGTCGGTTTTGTGCTAGATTTAAGAAACGCACTATTAAGCGTTGGTATGATTTTGCTTTAAACTATTTTGGACGTCTGTTTAATTATCCAGAAATGTCATCTGATAGCCATCCGACTACCGGAGTTCACAAAAAATGCAAAGAAAAGGAGAGCATTAGACAACCGAGGCCCAAAACCGACGACGAAGCTTCTCCTAAGCCTGTCGCCGGTTCTCAGTGAGGCGCTTTCGCAGCCCCTGACACCCGCTACTTTAGAGTCGCAGGCCGTTACCAACTCCCACATGGAGTCTGCCATGCCGCTGGAAACTCAAGGTATTGGAGCCTTGGATTCCTATTCCCTCAGATGGGTCCGGAGCCGCTGAGCAGGTACCGGCTTCTGAGGGTGTATTCAGACCTAAACATCTTTACATTAAACCAACCTCAGCTTCAAAGGCAAAGACTAAAGCACCTTCTTAAAGCAAAGAAACAAACTCAAGAGCCATGTGGACAGGCCTCTATGCCCAAAAAAATAGATGCTCAAAATGGCCGAAGACTTAAATAGCTTGATCAGGGGTTCCCATCCCCCTCCTGAGGAGCCTAGGCAAGAGACTGACTATGAATCTTCAGATCAGGTTTCTGTTTCTTCTGATTCCTCTTCTGATCAGGAATATTCTCTTCCCCCCTATGAGGATTCTGATGCTGAAGAATCTATACCTTCAGCTTCTCCTCCAGAGGACTATTCTTTTGGGGAAACCTTGCATACCACGAGGGAGCATTTCCACTGGGAGAGCCAAGATTTTTCAGAATCTAAAAAGAGGCTCAGGGATTTCCTTTTACTACCTCAACACAGGCCACTAGCCATTCCACCTATGTTAGATATTGTAGATGTGTTTTTGGAGTCTAGTCTTACCCCTGACTCCTTACCCTCCAGCTCCTGTTAAGCCTGACAGCTTTTACAGGGGTCCTGACTCTCATAAATTCCTTTTTAAAAACCCTGCTGCAGACCCAGAAACTATTTCACAGGGTCCCAAAATAGTTAAGGCTTCCGCTGCAAAAAACCTTACCCCCCCCCCCGACAGAGATTCTAGGGCACTGGATAGATGGGGAAAAAAGGTTTACACATCTGCTACCTTGGCTATAAGGGCCTTAAACTGTCAGTTTCATATGCTCAAATATCAGCAACATGTCATGGCATTGCTTAAACAGAAAATGTTATTAAACTCTGAATGTGCAGAAAACACGGAAATGCAGGATTTATTGCATGCAGATGAACAAGTTGGAAAGCATACTTTGCAATGTGGTTTTGATTCTTTGGATACCTCCAGCAGGGCCGCAGTTACGGGTTCTGTAATTAGGAGGCATGCTTGGTTAAAGGAACAAAATCTGCCTGATCATGTAAAAGTTAAACTATTAGATGCACCTTTACAGCACGATACTTTGTTTGGTGTTAAGGCAGAGGAGGTATTAAAGAAGATGGAGGACAAAGCTAAATCTATGCAAACTGTTAAAGATTTTTTACAAGTACAGCCACCTAGGTTTAGTAGACAGTGGCCTACAAAGAATTGGTCTTTTCCTGTGTCAGATAGACCTCAAAGGGGCAGATCCAGACGCCCTAGAGGCAGATCCCAGGCGCAAGGTTCCTACAGGTCAAAGCAATGGGGTGCTTCTACCTCCAAAGTTGGAGAAGACAAATCACAACCATACAGGAAATGGTCTCAATGACTTCCCCCTGCCTGCACCAAGCACTTATCTCCTGGCAGCACCCTTAGGGGGAAAATTAGCACTTTTTTCTCAAAATTGACACATTATAACCCAGGACAAGTGGGTTGTAAATATCGTGTCACAAGGGTACAAGTTCTATTTCCATACCCTGCCAAAGGCAAACTGCTGGCCAGATCTGCCAAAATGTCAATGGGCAGAGGCACAAAAACAAGTCTTATCCCTCATGGACATTGGGGGCCATTCAGCAAGTACCAGAGCAAGAGCAGGGACAAGTATTTTACTCAAGACTGTTCGTGGTACCCAGAAAGGACAAGGCCTGGAGAGCAATACTGGACCTATCTATTCTGAACACATTCCTGGATATACCAAAATTCAAGATGATGTTTGCAGCAGCTTCTGCCCATGCTGGGCAAGAATGCTTGGCTAGTGACTCTAGACCTAAAAGAGGCATACCTGCATGTCCCAATCAGACAATTGTGCAGAAGATACCTCCGATTCAAGGCTGGCTCAATGTATTACCAATTCTCTGCACTGCTCTTTGGCTTATCTACTACACCCAGGGTCTTTACAAAGTGCCTGGCACCGGTAATTGCATTCTGCAGACAAATATATCCTTACTTGGACAACTGTCTAATTCAAGCAGAGAACAAGGGCATTCTTCTACAGCATCTGGCATTTGTGAAAAGACTTCTAACATGCCTAGGGTACACAGTCAACAAAAAGAAATCAAAACTAGTACCCTCTCAAGAGAGAATATTCCTGGGTGCAAGCTTAAATACAACTGCCCAGATGGCTTATCTCACACCAGACAAACAAAGGCAACTGACTACCTATTTCAAAATGTTGGCAACAAAGGCCCAGTTATCTGCAAGAAAAATTCTGCAGGCTTTGGGCTTCATGGCATCCTGCATCCTACTAATTCCATATGCAAGATTGCATATGAGGAAACTTCAGTGGTACCTAAAAAGTGTTTGGACTCAACATTGCCACAGCCTGGAAACAATGATTACTTCCCTGCCTACAACAGGAGTTTCGATGGTGGGCAAAGGCTTGTCACCAAAACAAGGGACAGCCATTCACATTACCCCCAGCCAGGCAGACACTAACAACGGATGCATCAGATTATGCCTGGGAGGCCCACATGGCAGGAAGATGCATTCAGGGCACATAGTCCTCAACCCAAATGCATCTACATATCAATCAAAAAGAGATGCTAGCTGTTCAGAATGCCCTGACAGCCTTCAAGGACCTACGTCATCCGGGACAACTACTGATAGACAGACAACACCATGGTCATGTGGTATATAAACAAGCAGGGGGACACACATTCTTACCCCCTTTGCAGACTAGCCATGACTTTGTGGGACACAGCATTAACTTACCAAGTACATCTGCAGGCACAATTCCTGCCAGGAAGGAAAAATACTTTGGCAGACGAACTAAGCAGAAACCTCATGGATCCCCACGAGTGGCAGCTGGATCCACAAGTCTTCAGCATGATAACAAGGAAATGGGGATGCTCTGACATAGATCTATTTGCCTCCCCTCACAACTACCAACTAAAAAGATTCTGCACAAGGACTTATCACAGACAAGCATGGGAAGTGGACGCCCTATCAGTATATGCAGTTCCCCCACTGCCTCTCCTCCCCAAGGTACTCCTAAAGGTCAGACAGGAGAAATCAAAAATGATACTGATTGTCTCAGACTTGGCCCCACCAGTACTGGTTTCCAATCCTAAAGAACTTGTCTCAATGCCCAGCTTGGACCTTACCTCAGATACTTCATCTACTGTCCCAGCAGAACAATCAGATCCTGCACAGCCAACTCAGAACTTTAAACCTGGCAGCATGGCGGATAATGTAGTCATACAAAGCACACCTCTCAGTAAAGCTGTGATGGATGTCATTTTGAAGGCCAGAAGGCCTAGTACTACAAAATCTTATGCTGGAAAATGGAAGAAATTCTCTGCTTGGAACTAGGCACAAGGAACTGATACAGCTGTGCCAAATATTCCTCAGATTTTGCAATACTTAACTGAGATGCTGGACAAAGGCCTATCTTTTTCATCTATTAAAATTCATGCTTCTGCCATTTCGGCTCATTACAATACAGAGCCACCAATCTTTTCTCATCCCTTATTAAAACAGTACTTCAGAGGAGCCAAAAATGTAAGGCCTCCAAGGAGATCACCAGTGCCTGCATGGGACCTCAACTATGTCTTGGAAAAACTCACCCTGCCTCCCTTTGAGCCAGCTACTACTGCTGATATAAAGTTTTTATCTTGGAAAACAGCTCTGCTCCTAGCAATAACTTCTGCGAGACGAGTTTCAGAGCTACAGGCACTCGTGGCTGTGGAACCTTTTATAATTTTTTATCCAGATAGGGTCTCTCTGAGGACAAACCCAACATTTATGCCTAAGGTGGTGTCCAGTGTGGCTCTTAACCAAACTATTCATCTGCCAACTTTTTATCCAAATCCACAGAACAGTCTTTGGACGTGCACAGACAGCTTAGATTCTAGTTGGACAGAACCAAAGTTTTCAGAAAGACAGAACAATTAATAGTGGCATATGCTGTAGGATCACAAGGAAAGGCTATCTCAAAGCAGACTGTTTGAAAGTGGATAGGCCATTCATTCGTTTCTGCTGCTTACACCATGGCAAGCCAGTGCCTAAGGGCATTAGGCCACATTCAACCAGAGCTGCAGCCACTTCAGCAGCCTTTCTCAGGGGAGTACCAACCAAGGACATTTTAAAGGCTGCTACTTGGAGTTCAGTGCACACCTTTACAAAGCACTATCATCTGTCACTCTACTCTAAATCCAGGGCAGGCTTTGCCAGTGCAGTTCTGCAGGGCCTCATAGCCGCTCCTAATGCTGTTTAGCTCCAGCCTCCCATCCATAGCTTTGGGACTCTACCCAAATGTAATGACTACAACAGTGAAACACGAAGTACATAGTACAGTTGTGGACACTTACCATAAATGTAGATGTTCGAGTGTATTCACTGTTGCAGTCCAGGTTACCCACTCGCCATCCCCCTTTTCTTCTGATGGAACCTATCTTTCCTTCTCTGATTTATGCAACCTATGTGGTGTATTTGCTTGTAGATGAAGGTAAAGTTTATATTGGTGCATGTATTTATATACATATATATATATATATATATATATATATATATATATATATATATAAATTTTGGATACCCTTTTAGGGGGCACCTGACATCTGGGGCAAGAAAAACTAAAGAAAATGGCGTTGGCCGCATCTTTTACACCCCTAACAACCTGACGTCAGGAAAGGGGCAACAGCAGCCGACGCAGGACCCAGGACTTTGGAATTCAGGCCGACTGAGGGCAACCTGCCAGCAGGATTACCCAAATGTAATGACTGCAACAGTGAATACACTCTAACATCTACATTTATGGTAAGTGTACACAACTGTACTTTCCCAAGTACTTTATTTTATCATGTCCCTATAAATATGGGTATTGATGGACCAGTTCATGTGTGGTTACATACTTTATAGCTATAGCCTTTGTTTTATCTTCATTAATTTTTACATCCTGAAAAAAAAAACATAACTGTTTCAGAAGATTCTACAACACCGAGATGTCCTTTTCTGGTACAAGATCATATCTGCAAATAAAGCCAACTTTTCTTGAACACCATACCAGTTTTTACCCTTGAATTTCTGAGTCCCTTTGTTTTCTTTGCCAGTGGTTCTAAATATAATGCAAACAAAGGGGAAAGAAGACACCTCTGCCTGGTTCCTCTGTTCAGACACAGCTTGTCAGAGAGGAACCCTTCCACCTTGATTTTCCCTGTGATCCCTTCTATATCCTTCTAATTAATCTGGTCTTATTATTGTATCAGGAAATGCAAATGCTTCCATTGCCCTACTCATAAAATCCCTGCTGACTCTGTCGAATGCTTTCTCTGTATCAACACCTACCAATAACAACGGTAGAATTCTGCTTCCATCTGGATCATAATTGTTCTAATAATTTTGTCAAATGTTTGCCTCCCTCTCCACAAAACTAGACTTGTCTGTGTCTATTTTGGCATCACTTTTGCCATTTGTTTAGCCATTATAGATGTAAACAGTTTATAATCATGGCTTAGAATTGAAATGGACCTATGTGAAGCTGCATCAGATGGATCTTTACTATCTTTAGGTATTACAGCCACCACAGCTTTTACCCAGGATGTTGGTGCCTCCCTTTTTTTTTTAGAATACTATTAAACCTTTCCAGATCTTTACTTTATTCCGTCCTAACTTCCAAACTTCAACTGAAATGCCATCTATTCTGGGAGACTCTCCTGTAGTTTATTTATGCATCACCATTTTTACCTCATCTCCTCCTGTCTTGACTGTTAGTTGTTGAGCCTCATCTACACTTAACCTTGGCATATTTGTCTTCCATAAATATTTCTGTCTGGGCTTTTTTTTTTTTTTTATTTCCCCACTTCTCTGCTTTATACAAATTTTCATAAATTTTTTGAAATATCTCTTAATACCTCTACAGGATCTCTGGTGATTTTTCTTGCTATAGGGTTCCTAAGGTTGGCAATAACCCTTTCTGCTACCTAAGTAGTTATGCCAAGCTTTTGTGCTCTGGAGTTGTTATCAAAACAGTTGCTTAACAGCAGTCTTTCTACACCTATGCATGTTATCCAGGTACTCCCTTATTTTCTCGTTAACACCATGCAGTAGTGTCTCCTCTTGGTTTGAGATTCCCCTTATCTTATAATTCTTTAACCTTTGTCAGACCCTCTAAGTAGTTTGCTCTTTCTTATATTACTATGCTATTTTTGAACTCCACTTTAATTTTATTCTACTCACAAGCTGTAACTGGAGTACTTTCTATCTTCCCTGATAACTTGTGGATTATCTCCATTACCTGTTATTTAAATTCATCTATCTTTAACAGGTAGGTGGAGAAGCACCAGTGTCTCTTTACTTTATTACCCTGCATTTTTATCTTCATAGTTATTGATGCATGATCTGAAATAGTTATTTAATATGCATCAAAATTCTCAACTTAATGTACATATTCATGTGAAATTATCTCAAGTGTAGCCCAGTTACTGTACCATAGGAAACTATATGTAAATTCTCCGAGTTCCTGCTGCTATTCACATCTTTCATGTCAAATATTTTCATAAATTTCTTTAGAATTCTACCCTCTTTTGTTATATTTTCCCTTCTTGGTCCCAGAGATAACATCCTCGTTGATGCAAATCAAATGACATTACCAATCTACAAGTAATATTCCCAACTGAAAGCTGATTATTTCTTAGAAAAATTTTTAAACTTCCAAAATAGCAGTTTTTAGTGGAATATAAACTCATGCCAGTGTAATCCTCATCCCTTGCCAGCAGCCCCTTACTACTACAAATCTGCCACTTGCCTTTTTTTCTTTATCTTCTATCACTACTGGAGCTCCTCTAGCAATTAATATATGTACTTCTCTTTTCCTCTTTTTTTTTTTTTTTTTTTTTTTTTTTTTTTTTTTTTAAACAAGAAACCGCTTTGCCTAGGTCATAAGTGATAATTCGATAATCGTACATTTATATAAATGAAAACCAACCATATTGGTATATTTACAGCTGCAAACATTATACATCTCATATAAACTTTTGTAGTCATTGTCAGGCAAACTTTACTTAGCTCATTCAATATCCTGCCTTTCCTTAAATCAAATTCCTTCTCCAAAACGTTATTCTGCATTTATTGTTCCTACAATTCCCATTTTGTATGTAGTTTGCTCCTACTCTTTTCTAAAGACCCCAATTGTTTTATCTCAGTTACTATATTTACTACTACAAATACAGTTGGTTTAGACTTCGATTTCTATTTTCAAGTAATTGCTTTTTTGGCAGCCACCAGAACTAAGCTCATCAAGGCCTTACTTACGTGTAGACAATTCCAATTTTGTATCATAGCTCAAAAAATAATTTCCTTAGTTACACCAGTTTGGTCACACAGTATTTCTGAATGAATAGTCTACAGGAAATTTTCTTTTAAGTCTGCCAACTCCTTACACACTCAAAAATATGTTCCCAGTTACCTCTTTCTTCCCCATCTCACTGCCATTTCCTGTCTACCTGCAGAAAAATTCTTTGGCATCTGCATGAGGTATACAAATAGCTATGCAAACACTTCCAAGCAAAAATTCTAAATCTTTTAGACTACCATATATGGGGTCCATACTTATATCCTTCCATTGTTTCTTTGTGAATTGCTTATCCAGTCTCCCAGTCCTTTTACTCCGCTTTTCCTGTGTCCCTGATATTCTGCAGAATATCCATTATATATGCCGATTATATATGTTATGTCTAGATTAACTAGTTATTTTGAGAAACCACAAGCTCTAATGCTTATTTTTATTATTAGCTCCTTCCAGGCATGTTTATACAGTCCATAGACTTTAAATTACAAGACCCTTCTAGTTTCTTATTTGTTATAAGTATATTTCCGTCCTTACATACACACATATCAGTACTTCAAGCACGGGCAACAATACCCATCCAGTTTTGCCAGAATACCATTCACTAGTTCATGTGGTGTATTTCCAGGCTGTTCTTAAAATATCCAAACCAATATTTGTCCTTTTCCATTTTACCAGCCTGTTCCATGCAGTGGTCACTCTGCCAGTGAACAACACAACACACCTTCCATTCCCACAGATATTTCCATGAAGGAAATCTGATGACTCTTTAACACTTCCCACCAACCCAGCAACCCCAAACACCCCTAGAATCAACTGTCCCCATATGCCCAACACGTCCGAGCAAGCTCATCTCCCTGACCACTGCCAAGGGTTCCTGCACAAGATCAAGTGCTCCTAGTCTTTCACAATAACTCAGACTTCCACTGTTATGTAACTCCTTAATGCCTTTGGACCAAAATATATTTGAAATGTAACTTAATGAGCTAAATGAAATGTTGGGAGACCATCAATATGTGTGTACATGTAGTTTAAAACAGCCCTTTTATTATATATATTTTTTTAAAACCAAAATCATTGCCAAGAATCATCTAAGAGGCTCCTCAGAGCTGTTAAGCATTATCGTCACTCTGTCTTCGTTACCATAGCAACCTGGGAGTGTCTGTTTCGGTTAGTGTGTCCGTGTACTGCATACCAGAGGCTCGCAATGTACCTGAAGCAAAACTTCACTACATTGCAGCTTCAAGCCTAAATTCCCTCCCTTTCAGCGAGGCAGCAGCCAGGAAAAGAACGGAGAGCAAACAGATAAAATAAATAAATAATGATAATAAAAAAAAAAAAAACACCCTCCCAACAATCCACCACAACAAGAGACAGCACATTCTTCCAGCCTTCCCACCTAATACACAAGCATCAGTAAACCCCAATCACAAGCCACAACCCACAGCTTCCCGGAGACGAAAATGGCAACATACAACAGCTGCATCCACACACACCATGTCAGGCTTAATCAAATAGCACCCGAAGCTATGATACCTGCCATAACTGATATTAACTATGTTTAGACAGAATAATAATGACATTTGTGCTAGCTGCCAGACACGGCTGCATCCACACACACCATATCAGGATTAATCAAACAGCACTCAAAGGTATGATACCTGCCATAATTGATATTAACTATGTTTAGACAGAATAATAATGACATTTGTACTAGCTGCCAGACACAGCTGCATTCACACACACTATATCAGGATTCATCAAACGGCACTCGTAGCTGTGATACCTGCCATAATTGATATTAACTATATTTAGGCAGAATAATGATGGCATTTGTACTAAGAGCTTGCTACTATTATTCAAACAGGATTTACATGACATTTCTAAATCATACATTAACTGAAGAAGGCATTAGTCTCCATGACAGCATGTTTTTTTTCAAAACACTGTGCTGTTACTGCAGTTATATACGATGTTAATTTGTTACATTTGCGTCTGAACTGTGATGAATGGTTCATTGTTGAATTAGTTAATTAATTACTTAAATTATTATAAGTAAAAACAATGAAAAATGAACAAGATAAGTATTCATTGAGTTCAAGTAGGGGAATAGAAACTTCTGTGTTTGTTACATGTTGCTTTGTTTCGCTTATATATAATGTAAATAGTAACCCATCTTGACCTACCTTTGTGAAGAACTATTGGACACACTGAACATTTTGAATAAATCATTACTGTTTCTCAGCTGTTTAAGAAACCCTCTTTTTAAAATAAAAACAGATGACAAGTGATGTACCATATCAGTTGATACTTTGAGAGATGTAGTTGTAAGAGTTATTTTTTTGGGACAGCTGTCGTGGAATCAGTTTTTTGTTTCTTCTTTATAGTATCAGTCCAAGGATTTGTTTCTTTTATTCTTTTAAGAGTAGGGGCCATCCATTCCTTTTCTTCTGGGATATATGCTATGTTGTTGTTTTTGATGAATATAGTAGTTTCTTCTAAATCATTAAAGGTTCTCATCTCATTGGCAAGAAGTATTTTTTATCTTGGCTGGAAAGGCCAGCTGTGCTTTAATGTTGTTTTGTTTCAACAGTTTTATTATTGGCCAGATTTTTCATTTGTTCTAGTATTCTGGAAGAATAATCATTGTCAAACCTTATCAGGCTTTGATTGTATTTTAAGGATGATTTTCTCCAAGCAGTTTTTAATATTAGTTCCTTGTCCAGAAATGAAAGACATTTTGTAACTATGGAGCTAGGTGGAGTATTTATTGAGTTAGAAGCAGGTTTCCTCCGTGCTCTATGCGTCCTTTCAGTTCGAAATGAAAGTCCCTCTTTCAAGTCTAACAATTCAGGAATCCAGGTTATTAAGAATGAAATAATGTCTTCTTCAGTGTTTTCAGGCAGACCAAAGATCCATATGTTGTTTCTCCTTTCCCTGTTTTCTAAGTCATCTATTTTGTTAAGCAGCCATGTATTCTGTTTAAGCAGAAATTATTTTTGAAATTCTTCCTCTCTGAGTCTCCCTTCAATGTCATTTAGAGAAGTCCATATATTTGTTATTTTTGTATGGTGTTGCTGTAATAGTTCCTTAAGAGTATCAGTCTGTTTTGAGAATGTAATTTGAGTTTTTCCTAGCCATTTTTAAAGCCATCCATCTTCAAAGATAGTTCCTGTAAGGTAGATGTCATCAATTGCAGTTATTTTTTCAAAGCAGCATCTGGATGAGAATTCCTTGAGGAGTTCATATTCAGTTACTCAGTATATTTCCAAGTTACTTGACAGGAAAATATTTGTACATCTCCACCAAAATTGATATTTATGTAGTTTAGTAGTTCAGCTATAGATTTCTGAGGTTTTAAACTTGAAAATAATAACATTTTCATGTATTATTATACTAGTTTATGGAGATACTAAAATTCACTGCTCTCTGTTGGCCATCTAGGCTCTGCCCCCTGCATGCAGAATTCTGACATTTCATATTCGTTAACAAATAGGGTCACTGCAGACCCTCATGCCTGTCACTTAATGCTGCACATGAACATTTAACAGCCATGTTTAGTAACATAAATTTTAGCAACACAACCCACGTGGCCTTACAACCTATTTCATTTTTGACCTTGTATCTTTCAGTAGCAGTACATGCGATCTCACCAACGTTCCTTGTAACTACTCATCCTCCAGCCTAAGCAAGCGGGAGCTCACATAGAAAACAGCCCGCCATGAACATTCCAGAACCAGACTCAGTTGATCATAGTAACATCCCTTAACCCTTTCAGCACTTTCTTTACTTTCAGTTGTCCATTAATGCACTTGTAGCTTGATATTAGAATTGTTGTTGTTGTTTGTCTTTCAGCTTTTCTCTGTTAGGGGTCGCCACAATGGAACTCAGGTCCTCTAATGATTGGCAGTAGATTTTCACGAATGCCAAGGTGTCAGCTCGACGTTCAACCTTCAATGAAGGCACGCCCATTTATGCATGTCTTTCGAACGCCCACCCAACCGCGGGGAGGACAGGCGGACTCCACACAGAAGGCACTCCCCGCACTCCAGCCGAGAATCGAACGGGAGAACCTCTTGCTGTGATGCAACAATGCTACAACTGCACCACCGCGGATGTAGCTTAATATTAGAATGCAATTGTAAAACACTTGAAATATAAACTACAAGTTAGGTAACTGTGGTTTGCATAATCATGCAGCTATACTACATATTGTTTTTAACATGAACAGTTTATAAACAATTTGTTTGGGTCTATATCATAACCCCAAAAAGTCAGTTCACCGAATGGCATTTACATCGAAAATGCTGTTCATCAAACTTGTTCTTGTGGAGGGCTGCTCCCCACAACCCCTGCTAATTATGTAAACCAACTCCGAAGTCACACTACAGTGAGGAAAGGGCAAATTTTCTAGTCTTCACTGTACCATGATCTCACTATAACAATTCGCTGAATGGCATTTCCGATGTCAAATGCTGTTTGCTGAACTGACTCTTTGAACATGTAGTATAGAACCGTATATTTGACTCTTTCGTGAAGACACTATAAATTAAGATGCATTTTGTGAAGAATAATCATGAGAAATACATTTTTCCTAACAGATAATCTTGGAGACTGTGCTCCTATTCAGAATGAATGATGGGCTGTCTTCTCTAGATACCAGCCTAATGCTTCAGTTTTGATGGGGACTCTGATACAGACAGTAATGAACACTCTGAGTCCATCCAGTCTGATTCTTTGGTAGGTAAGCGATTCAAAAACTCAAGCAAGTATTCACCTTTCCACAGATACTAGCTAGGTTTAGAGGTTTATTTGACTGGAAGCAATCTGGAGCTATGGCAGAGATTGGCAGAGGTTTATTTATTTATTTATTCTACATTTGTTTACCAGGAAAGTCCGACTTGGAACAAGCCACTTTTCAGCGGAGCCCCTGGGAAATGCTCCAATCACATGTCTTTGTGACGTGGGAGAAAACTGGAGCACCTGGAGAAAACCCCCACAAATGCAGGGAGGACATGCAGACTCCACATAGGAGGCACCCCAGCTGAGAATTAAACCATAGAATCACTTGTTGTAAGGCAACAAAGCAACCACTGCACTGAAAGAA
The DNA here is from genome assembly GCF_019279795.1 of Protopterus annectens. NCBI lineage: Eukaryota > Metazoa > Chordata > Ceratodontiformes > Protopteridae > Protopterus > Protopterus annectens. The sequence continues at coordinate 1,234,935,067 of NC_056746.1, read as the reverse complement.
AATAGTATTATGTCTCCATTTAAACTGTTGCTAGTATGATTATTAGCTTGAATAAAAAGCTCCAAAAATAATATGAAATATAAAGGGTTAATTTAGAAATTGTATAAAATGCAGAACAATAGTAAGTGTGCTGGCAAGCATAAATAGCTTAGTTAGATTTTGGCATCCATGTAAAGGAGTATGCTATTGAGAAACAAAGTCTGTAAAAATAACTGCACAGATGGCAGCTGTAAGGACATCAACAAAGTAAAGAGATGTAACATCAAGCAAGATAAAGTTGGAACATCAGATAGTGCTGGAACACTATGTTTCAGATAACTGAGTTTCCTTGGACTACCAAACTTGAATCAAGGACAACTCATAAGTTAGAAGAACAAAGAAAACTGTTATACAAAGAAAGAACTGTTATGCATCAGACTTTGAAAAAAATATCAGACCTTTTGGTATAAAAATGAGTGTGTATAAACAAGCTTTGGGAATTTGCCGTAGAGAGCTGACAGCATCTGTGTTGCATGCTTGTATATCTAAAAGGAGAATGTGACAGTAAAGCGTATTAACCGAAACTGTTGTCTTCGTGTATTTATTGTACTCAGTTCAATACAGTAATAAGACTAGTTGATTACAGCAAATAGTTAAATGAACTGTGGTATGCATGCATGTAAACGCAAGTAACAGCAAGAATCCAGCAGAAGGCAGTATATAATTTTTCAATGGCGAGCCACAGTTGACAGACCAAATGGCATCTTATTTGACAATTACAGCTTCTGTTTTATTTTATTCAGTTAGTATGTTCAGTTCCAGTGCAAACATTTGCCTCCTTCTTCTGTTCAGTATCCAGTAGCAGAACAGTGCATCTCTGCAGATTCCGCAGGTCCTGCATGTTCACACAACTGAATCTGCCAGATGTGTTTGACCACCTTTTCAGAGAATCAAGAGACTTTACATGCTTTCTCGAGGGAAGGCTTGATCATCTTCCACACAGAAACTGGTAATTCTCTTTTTGTTTCTCATTCTACAGCATGGATGCTATTAGACAAAAAAGTATTAAATGTAACACTACCTTCCAGGTAGACAGTAATAATAGTCCAGCACATGTATGGTCAGGATTCAAAGATTGGTATAAACATAACTGTAGCACAAGTAGTGCTATACTAGGTAAAGTTAATGTCAATGTTTTATATAAATGAATTACATTTGACTGGTATCTTAAACAGCATCATCGTTTGTCTAACAGTAAACATTTATTGTGCAGGTTGTATGAAACTGCTTTCTGTGTGCAATGTCGTAAAAGTAATGGTAAACAACCAGATGCATTATGTCCTGTCAACACATGTAAAATATTAATTTCAGAGTTACAATATCAGTCAAGTCAGTTATTTACAAAATCTTCTGTACATCTTGCTAGACAAAAGTGGCATAAAACTACTGCACATTACAAAACAGATAAGAACAGAGATGAGGTTCATGGTCAGAATGAGTTCATAAATTTCAGACAACATATGCAAACACTTTTTCAGAAGTGCCTAAGAACTTTAAAGTCAGCAGAACATAATACTGACAAATATAATCTGGTTAGTAAAGAGTTAAAGCAACAGCATTTAACTACCCTAATAAAAAATAATTTACGACGTACTATTCTACATTTAGAAAATGGTTAAGCGTACACAGCACAAACTTTCATTCAGTTAAAGCAAGGCACTTAAATAGTGATTTTAATAACAAAACAGATGTTCATCGTGCATATAGCTGCAGTCATTACAGATGGGTTATCCTGCCGTCAGGCAGGTCCTCGGTCGGCCGAATTCCAAAGTCTAGGTCCGGCGTCGGTTGTCGTCGCTTCTTCCCTGATGTCAGTGCGGCAGGGGTATAAAAGGGGCAGCCGACGCCATCTTCTCCAGTCTTTCTTGCCGCACGGTGCCCGAAGCAGAAGCAGTTTGCAAGTACCGGTCGTCCAGCTCCTGAGATTTACGAAAATATTTCAGCCGAAGTCTTCCTGAAAGCTAAGTACCCCGTTGGGGAAACTTTTCTTGCCTCAGACCGATGTCAGACAAAGTTAATAATTGCATTTCATGTGGGAAGCAAATACCGCTTAGGCCCAGACCACGACGTCTCGGCCTGCTGTTTTTGTGCTAGATTCAACAAGCGCACTATTAAGCGCCGGGCGGAGTTCGCCCTTCACTATTTTGGCAAAAAATTTCATTATATTATGTCGTCGAATACTCCGACTCTAGTTTTAAGTAAAAGACGCAAAGATAAGGACCGACATACGAGGTCCACACCGACTACTGAGACCACGCTAAGGCCGACTACCAGTTCTCCGGTGCTCAGCGAGGCGCCTACGCAGCCCCTGAGTACCAATGACACTACATTACCGGTGTCTTCAGTACCCGTGGTCGCAGGCTCCTCGGTCCCCATTCCTACTGCAGATACCGACGCCACTCTTGGCGGGGAAACTCAGAGTTTAGACAGGCCTGCCATTTCTCAAGGTGTCTTCAGGCCTTCCTCCTTCTCTATTAAAGCTTTCACTAAATCTAAAGCAGCCATGAAAACCAAAAAACAGGGCCCTCAGACCCCCTCTCAAGGCCCCATGCCTAAAAAACAGATGCTCAAAATGGCTGAGGATTTGATTACTCTTATCAGGGGTTCTCAACCCCCCTCTGACAAAAGGCCCAGATTAGAGGAAGACTACCCTTCCTCAGATCAAGCCTCCATTACCTCAGAACATTCTGAGGACCAGGATTATGCCTATTCCCCTTTCGAAGACTCTGATGCAGAGGAGTCTATTCCCTCGGTCTCCCCCCCTGAGGACTACTCTTTTGGGGAAACCCTACATACATTGAGGGAACACTTTCACTGGGAAGGCCAAGATTAGTCAGATTCCAAGAAAAGGCTCAAGGAATTTCTTTTGCTCCCCCAGCATAGGCCCCTGGCTATCCCTCCTGTTTTAGATATATTGGATGATGTGTACACAGAAGCCAGCCTTAATCCAGATTCTTTGCCTCCAGCTCCTGTTAAACCAGACAGGTATTACCAAGTTCCTGATTCTCGCCAGTTCCTATACAAAAGCCATACTGCTGACCCAGAAACTATTTCACAGGGTCCCAAGGGAATTAAGGCCTCTACTGCTAAAAACCCATTACCTTCAGAGAGAGATTCCAGAGCTTTAGAAAGGTGGGGGAAAAAGGTGTACACCTCGGCCACTTTAACCATGAATGAGGGCATTAAACTGTCAGTTCCATATGTTAAAGTATCAACAGTTTTTGTTATCTCAGTTGACAAGCAAAATGACACAACCAGAACAACCAGATTTAAAAGAGTTGCAGGATTTGTTGCATGGTGCAGAGCAAGTGGGTAAACATAACTTGCAGTGTGGTTTTGATGCTTTAGAGGCCTCATGTAGAGCTGCTGTTATGGGGTCTGTTATACGTAGGCATGCTTGGCTCAAAGAGCAAACCTTACCAGATCATGTCAAAGCTAAATTATTAGATGCACCTCTTCAAAAAGATGTATTGTTTGGTGTTAAAGCTGAGGAGGTACTAAAGAAAATGGAGGAAAAAGCGAAATCAATGCAAAACGTGAAAGATTTCCTGCAGGTACAACCTCCACATTTTATCAGAAACTGGCCTTCAAAAAATTGGTCCTTTCCAGCCACTGACAGACCTCAAAGGGGCAGATACAGATGCCCAAGGGTTAGAGGGCAACCTCAAGGATCCTTCAGAGCCAGACAGTGGCAAGCACCAACCCCAAGAGGTGGAGAAGATAGATCACAGTAATTTAGAAAACAGACACAATGACTTTCCCCTGTACCTGCCAAGCAAAGCTTTAATGGCAGCACCTTTGGGTGGAAAACTGGCATTATTCTCAAGAATTGGCATATTGTTACAAAAGACAAATGGATTCTGGACATTATAGACAGAGGCTACAGGTTCCACTTTCACACCCTTCCAAAAATGAGAGGCATGCCAAGCCTGCCACAAAATCAAAGGGCAGAGGCACAAAAACAAATTTCAGCTCTCGTGGACATGAAAGTGATTCAAGAGGTACCTGCAAAAGAACAAGGTCAAGGGTTTTATTCCAGACTATTCCTGGTACCAAGGAAAGACAAAGTTTGGAGACCTATCTTAGACCTATCCATCCTAAACACATATCTACAGGTACCAAAATTCAAGATGCTCACATTACAGCAGCTTCTTCCCATGCTGGGCAAGGAGTCTTGGCTGGTAACATTGGACCTCAAGGGGGCATACCTGCATGTCCCTATCGGACAAGATTGCAGAAGATACCTCAGATTTCTTGCAGGTTCAACCCATTATCAATTCTCTGCATTGCCCTTTGGCTTATCTACTGTGCCCAGAGTGTTTATGAAATGCCTGGCATCAGTAATCGCCTTCTGCAGACTACAAGGAATACAAATCTATCCATATCTGGACGACTGCCTGATTCAAGCGGACAGCAAGGACATACTACTGCAACACCTGGTGTTTGTAATAAAACTGTTGAACTTCCTGGGTTACACAGTCAACAAAAAGAAATCAAAACTAATGCCCTCTCAACAAATAATTTTCCTGGGTGCCAGCTTGAATACAACCACCCAGATGGCATACCTCATGCCAGACAAACAAGGGCAACTGTCTCAATACTTCAGGAAAATGGCAATTTTCACCAGGCTGACTGCAAGGAAAGTCCTGCAGGCTCTGGGATTCATGGTATCTTGCATCCTACTAATCCCATGTGCAAAGCTGCATATGAGGAAACTTCAATGGTACCTAAAAAACTTATGGTCTCAACACAGTCACAGCTTGGAAACAATTATACCACTCATTCCATGTCTTCAAAAGGAATTTCTGTGGTGGGCTCAAGCATGCCAAAGAAACACAGGTCTCCCTTTCTGTGTACCTCAAGCAACTCAAATCATCACAACAGACTCCTCAGTCTACGTCTGGGGAGCACACGACAGATCAGTGCATTCAGGGAAAATGGTCCCAAAAAGAGAAGCACCTACACATCAACCAAAAGGAAATGCTAGCCATGCAAATTGCTATTATGACCTTCAAAGATCTACTGCATCCAGGCCAGCTATTGATAAGGACAGACACCACCACAGTGATGTGGTTCATAAACAAACAGGGAGGAACTCCTTCATACCCCCTGTGCAGGCAAGCCATGACCCTATGGAACACAGCACTGGAATTGCAAATTCAACTACAGGCACAATTCCTGCCAGGGAAGGAAAACACACTGGTAGACAACCTAAGCAGAAATAGTACAGATCCACACGAATGGAAGTTGCATCCTCAAGTTTTCACAAAGATAACTCAGGCATGGGGACAGCCAGACATAGATCTCTTTGCTACCCACAGAAATTACCAGTTGAAAACATTTTGTTCAAGGACCTATCATCCACAGGCCTGGAAAGTGGACGCACTTTCTTTCAGTTGGACAACGTTGACAGTCTATGCTTTCCCGCTTCTTCCTCTGCTGCCCAAAGTTCTATTAAAAGCCAGAGCAGAGAGGCCGAAAATGATTCTCATTGCTCCAGACTGGCCAAGACAACACTGGTATCCTCTCCTGAAGAGCCTGACACATTCCCCACCATGGATCCTACCTCTAGTCCCTCTTCTGTTGTCCCAGCACAACTACAAAACCCTTCACAGCCAGCTCAAAACCCTAAATCTAGCTGCATGGAGAATTCCTTGATCTCTCAACAGACCCTCCTCTCCAAGGAGGTGCAGGATGTCATCTTGGAGGCCAGAAGACCTTCTACTAGAAAAGCCTACTCTGCCAAATGGAAACGATTTTGTGCCTGGAATCAAGAAAAGGGCCAGAATCCTTTGGTAATAAATTTACCTCAAATTTTACAGTAACTAGCTGAGATGTTAAACAGTGGACTTTCCTTCTCCTCCATAAAAATCCACGCTTCAGCCATTTCTGCACAATACAACACAGATCCTCCTTTATTCTGTCATCCTCTCTTAAGGCAGTTCCTCAGAGGGGCAAAGAATATAAAACCCCCAAGGAAACCACCAGTCCCTGCTTGGGACCTCAACTTCGTATTGGAAAAGCTGACCCTTCCTCCCTTCGAGCCAGCTTCTTCAACAGAATTACAATACTTGTCATGGAAAACAGCCTTCCTTCTGGCTATCACCTCAGCACGCAGGGTTTCGGAGCTACAGGCCCTCATGGCTGTGCAACCTTTCATCATTTTCCATCAGGACAGAGTTTCCTTACGAACCAACCCTACCTTTATGCCAAAGGTAGTATCCAGTGTAGCTTTAAATCAGACTATCCACTTATCTACCTCTTATCCTAATCCTCAAAACAAAGGGGAAAGACTACTACATTCCTTGGACATTCACAGACAACTTCGTTATTTGGACAGGACAAAGCCATTCAGGAAATTCGAGCAACTCTTTGTGTCCTATGCTACAGGTGCTCAAGGAAAGGCTATTTCCAAACAGACAATCTCAAAATGGATAGCCCACTGCATACGCTTTTGTTACTCATTTCATGGAAAAACTGTGCCTACATGCATTAGATCCCACTCCACCAGGGCCACAGCTACCTCTGCAGCTTTTCTCAGTTCAGTGCACACCTTCTCCAAGCACCTTCCACTATACTCAAAATCTAGAGCGGGATTTGCCACAGCAGTCTTGCAGGGCATCCTCGCTCCTCCTAGTTCCACTTAGTGCCTGCCACCCCTACTTAGCTTTGGAATTCTTCCCATCTGTAATGACTGCAGCTGTATGCACGATGAACATAGTACAGTTTTGTACATACCATAAATGTAGATGTTAGAGTGCTCATACAGCTGCAGTCCAGGTTACCCTCCCTCCGTCCCCTCTTAGGACAGGCCTTATGACAAACACCTTCTCATACAACCTATTTGGGGTACTCTTTTTTTATGGTGTATTTGCTTGTAACTAATGTTTTCTGATTATTCTTTATTGCATGATTACATAAATTTATGTTTTGCCTTCCTTCTGGGGGCACCTGACATCTGGGGCAAGAAAAACTGAAGAAGATGGTGTCAGCTGCCTCTTTTATACCCCTGCCACACTGACGTCAGGGAAGAAGCGACGTCAACCGACGCCGGACCTAGACTTTGGAATTCGGCCGACAGAGGACCCGCCTGACGGCAGGATAACCCATCTGTAATGACTGCAGCTGTATGAGCACTCGAACATGTACATTTATGGTAGGTGCAAAACTGTACTTTCTAGGGCATAGAAATCAAATGAGAGTAGTTAAACGCAAAAAAGACATGATGTCACAAGACCAACATGCATGTATTTTCTTTTCACCTGAAGTGCAGCAACATGCAGACAACAGCAAATTTAAATCATGAAAATATATTTGTTTTAAGCATGTGTTAAGCCAATATTTCTTTTGTTTCTTGTAATATTTTGTAATTGTATGATAGCATAAAAAATAGCACAGACTCCAGCAAAAACAGTATTCAAAAGCAATATTATGCACAGTTAAGCACATTAATGTTTATTACAACTGTATTCTAATATCAAGTTGCAAGTATATTAATGAATGACTGAAGGTACGAGTTAGTGCTGAAGGAGTTACGAGTTAAGCATATGGAATGCGCAGAAAGAAAAAAAAGTATGTGAGCTCAAATCGTTCCAGGCTGGAATGGGTAGTTACAAGGAATGTTGTAAAAGATAAAATGTTACTGGTACTGAAATTTATAAGGTCAAAGAAGCAAGACTGGTCACCAGTCCAAACGGCTTACATTTTTCTAAAACAGTATTGTTATTCACTTACAGCATTAAGCAAAAACAACAAAAGTCTGCAAGTAAATACTACGAGTACAGTCAGTACATGAGCTATGGTATGCAGTTAAAATAAATTATGCACACCCCTTTACAAAAAGGGAAGGTACGAATAGCTTCTAGTAAGGGTAAACATCTTTTCAAAATGGGTAAAAGCGATTCCTACTACAACTTTGACAGTATAGGCAACAGCAAAAGCTTTATGAAAATATTTTCTGTTTTTGAAAATAGCCAAAAAAAATAAGCAAATGTCTAACACCAAAGTGTCACAATCTAGGTAACAGCCAAAGGACAAACATACATTCAGTTCTCACAGCATAGCACAAATAAACAATAGTGCAGTAAAATGATGTATACTACAGGGGGATTTACATACTTTCAGTTTTACACCAACTGTATAAACAGTACTGCAAAATGGACTCAAATAAAAGTGCAAAGTGGTAATACATTTTAATGTTTCAAGTAATGTAATTAGCAGGCTTCAATTTAATGCTAGGTTTGTAAATTGGACTGTGTACATTACAGCCATGTATATACAAATGCAAAAACAATCTGTATAAACAAGTGTATTCTGTACAGTATATAGTAAATGGTTTATCTATGTAAATAGAGTAACAAGTCAAAGCTTGACATTTGTGATGTGTTTTTTTTGCCTTTGCAATAAAATCCTCCAGCATTGTCAAATTTACTGTATAGAACATCACTATATAGTCATATTCAGATTAATCCACTTTTAATAGTAATGGTTGTCATCACTGTGTTGACAGTATAAAACTGTGTTAACTTGCTGTATTAAAAGAAAGCTAAAAGGTTTTGTTTACCGATGTGTTTCTAGTTAGTAGCAATATAACTTGACTAAAAAGTATATACTAATATAGACAGTTTTGGATTTAAAATAAAACAGAGGGAATGCATACAGTGATAGATATGTTTAAAAATGTATAAATGCATGTGCACATCTATTTGCTAGTTAGATGCATATACACATCTGTTGCTATAATATATGTAGAAATAATATAGTTAATTAAATATATGTATTTCTGTTTGGTAGCATACATATATTCTGATACAGCTTGAGACAAGCTGAATGTTCAGTGTCGAACATTCTTCAAGGACTATAGATAAAAATGCAGCTGTGAGACGAGGCACACAGCATTCAACACAGACATCTGCATTTCATTTCCATCATTCTGAACATCAAAACAGAGGGAATTAATAAAACTTAGTTAAGAAAATGCTACACAAAATAGAACACAAGACAATTTCAGTTGTACAAAGCATACACCATGTGCCTTTGGGAAGATAACATTTAACACAAATGTAACAGCATGGTTAACTAAACAAGGTCAGGCATACATAAACGTAGAAAAAGAATCAAAGACTGACATAAACATTTCAGTAAACAGCTCTGTCTCTCTATTAGATGCTTTGCATTACCTCAAAAATGTGACAGTTCTGACAAGGGAAGACATCATTCAAATATGTCACAGTGTTTAGACAATAGCACAAAAATAAGAATAAACTCAACAGGGAGTATTTGTATAAACAGCAGAGTAATACAAGAAAAAGACCATGGGTTACAATACTTAACATTTTGAGTAACAGGCCAGTACTTCATACAGATCAAATGGTAAAAAGTACCATCTACTTGTACTGTGATAGGACAACAATACCAACAAAACAGTATTGCACTTCAGTATTACATTTCCAAGTTTTAAAAATACCAAATGCAGATTTAAAAGAGCTTGATATGAAAACTAGTAGAACAAGATATCTCACAGATTGTACATTTACAAGCACAACGAAAGTAAGTCATTACAAGTATCTTTGATAGATTACAATTTAGTACTAATGTATCTAAATTTGTAAATTGAACAAAATGTGTAAAAAGACAATCCCCGGATTCTCTATGGCCTGCACGGCATGCATGATTAGTGCAGGAGCTCTGACAGGCAATATGTCTGCCGTGCGATCCAGGAACAGCCTGCAGGGGCGTGCACAAGAGCTCCTGCACTAATCATGCACAGACTAAGCCCTGTTATGCAAATCACCTCATTTGCAGGAGGAATCCATGCAAATTAGGTGATTTTGCAATCCAGGAAGCTTGCAATAGTCCGTGCAAGACTATTGCTATCTGCAGAAATGTACTTGGTTAGTAATCGAGTACATTTCTGCAAAATCCGAAATGGAGCTATGACAGCACCAAATAAAGGCGGAGCTATCACAGCTCCACATAAAGGCTGCATATCATTGAGGAAGCATGCCAATGGCCAAGTATAAGGCTATTGGCATTACAAACTGTTTCAAAATAAAAAAAAAAAATCAACTTATTTTATTAACCCTATCTCAGCTTTTGAAGCGTAGGGCAGCGGCGCGCAAACAGGATTGGGGGAAAATAATAAAATAAGCCTAAAATAAGCTGTCTAACTAAATTCAGTATTCTGCCATGCAAGTCAGTGGCAGGCAGAAGACAATCTGGCCAGTGAGTAATGGTTGCTAAGAGGGGAGGCTCAGTGAGAGACATGTAACTATGCATTAGCAGGCAATCCTATCCAAATAAGGGGAAGGATAGTGAATCCCAGTTTTCCCCAGCATGTGAGGCAGGTCCCAACAGTGTAAGAGTATGAATAGCTGGGTGCAAGACTAGGATATAGGTGACATCATGGGAGGTGTCAGGCATACTGTAAGCGGATTGGAGCTCTGTGGCTCGGGATTGCTCCTAGCTTAACACAGCTAAGTTAGGGGGTGTGTCTAAACCTGCCTAGCACTCTTTACAAAGCCTAAGCAGGTGTGCGCGCCGCGTACTGGGTTTTAAAGAAAAAAAAAGTAAACCAGGAAATAGCAGCTCTGTGCACATTTGAGCACTCCGTTTGCATGGTGCACCCCCAGGCTTAAACAGGAAGGCAATTGGAAGGGAAAATAGCAGTAGGAAGGTAACCAAGGAGAACTAGCTTAGCTGGCAGGTGAAATGTATCAGAATCAGCCAATTACACAGGCAGCAGACCACCCCAGCCCAGCACACCACTATAAACTATGCAAACACCTTTCCCCCTTGTTTTTTCCCAAAAACTCAGCACCACCAGTGTGTACACACGGGGAAATTTTACAAAACGAAAGCAAAACAAAAAATGTTAGGGGCTGCTTTTGCTATCATAAACCAGCATGTGCAAGAGGCTGAGGGTGGTGAGGATGTGAATGCTGCCAACCAACCCACAGTGAGGAGACTGAGAAGAGTGTACAGACCCAGGTAACCTACCAAGGGCTACATGAGCTGGAGATAGTGGAGCGCTGTAGGGTGGACAGGGACCTCCTACAGCTAATTGTTGTGCTGTGCCGGCCACGCCTCACACACAAGAACTAACATAGGGGAACCCATCTCAGTGGATACCAAGGTATGTGTAGGCCTAAGAATACTAGCTACAGGTACCTTCCAAAGGCCAAATGGGGATATGATGGGGAATTCACAGGCATCAGCATCCAGGGTACTCCACCAGTTCCTGGATGCCATGTCGGCACATTTCGGTGAGCATGTATATATCCCAAACACCCGTGAGGCGTTGGCCAGCAATATGTGTCTCTTCCACCAAATGGCAGAATACCCTGAGGTAGTGGGTACAATAGACTGCACACACATATGCATCAAAGCACCACCCGCTGAGCGGGGTAGGGTCTACATCAACTGCAAGGGCTTCCCCTCCATCAACTGCCAGGTCATGTGTGATGCCCAGGGCATAATAATGAATGTGTGCTGGCTGCCCTGGAAGCTGTTACGATTCCCACATCTGGCATCTGACGCAGCTGTACCAGAGATTTGCCACTGGGGACATCCCACATGGTCACCTAGTGGGAGATGCTGGATACGCACTGGAGCAGTGGCTGATGACACCCATCAGAAATGCACACACACCCGAACTAGAACTCCATAATGAGGCACATGCACAAACAAGAATCATAACAGAGCGTGTGTTTGGCATGCCCAAGTCATGGTTCCTGTGCCTGGACAACTCTGGTGGAGCCTTGCAGTACTCACCAACTACATGTACCCAAATCGTCCTTGTATGTGCCATGCTACACACTATGATCCTGTGGAAACAGCTGCAGCAGGAACAACATGGGACAAGGCCACACAGCCCCCCCCACCATTGCCAAGGGCTGCACAGGCACAGAGTGACTCGGAGGAGGAACAACCTGAGCCTGCCTCAGTAGGCAGAAGGAGGTGTGCCCAGTATGCCTTGGCAAAGAGGCAGCGCATAGCACATGCACTGACATGGTAGGGACACAGGGAATGACACCTCTCTCTGACTCGCACATACAGTAAAAGAGATGCCAAACATGACACTACCTGTGCTCAACCATGTATAGCGAGTGTACTATGTGCATCCGACCATAGGCAGCTCTGCAGCACCACCCTCAATATTGGGACACCCACAAGGTAAGTGACTCACACATGCCAGTTGGGGGGGGGTCACATACCTAACAACAGTCATAGACAGCAGGACAGGTGTAGACAAACACAAACAAATGCTGTACTATGGCCTCTTAATAAGGCCTATGGGTAACCTCCCCACCCAGGCCTACACAGACAGACTACAGCAGGCCAGGCAGTTGGATGTCAGTTGTGAAGGGTAGGAAGTCAGAAACTAATATGTAGATAATTAAAAGCTAAGATCTGTAGTACACTGGTATGCCTCTAACCAGCATGATAGGTAAGACTACAGACTGAAATGGAGTACCCGACATACCAGTACAGTCCTAGCAAATATGCACAAGTGTCAGGTGTGTCCCCCCATCCTACGTAGACTTGTAGTAACAGTCAAGTATGCCCCCCCACACCTGTGTAGAAATAGGTGTTCCCCCCCAGCCTACATACAAACCTGTGTAGAAACAGTCAGATGTCCCCACCCACCGCTATGCAGAAATGTAGCAGCAGTCAGTGCCAATTGATCAATGGATACCCTGCAGACACATCATGCCACCTGTCGGTGTACAGCACAAAGGTCGGCACCGCAGAACAGACTACCTAGACTTGATCCACACATGCAATACAGACTGCCATACTGGGCATGCTCACACACTTAAAACACATGAAGGCCATGTCTGCAAACACCAGTGGGCCAGACATATCTGGCAGTCCCAGTTCTTAGCGCAGACACATGTCTGTATGCACCACTCCTACCTTGCACATACAATGGATAGGAATACAGACATATATGTAAAGACAACACAATATAATGAGCCAAAGGCAGATAGACGTGTGGAAGAGGGTGACTGTGACAAGGAGCCATCCAGCCCTGTCCCACCCAGCACACAGCCAAAGGGCCCCAAACACATGAGGTGCAGATGTCACCCACTGCAGATAATAGCCACCAGTATCTGTCAGCATTATAGACTATGTGGTGCACATGTCAGCTGTGCAACATGACTATACAAGGAAGTAGTCTTCTAGCAGCTGTATACACGTATCTGTGGAATATAACCCTGTGTGAGCCCACATGTGGCGTGTATACCCCTAGATGAATGGGTTTTGGCCCATGCACACACTGCCCTCCCCATAGCCCTACTATGACAAGCCTGCTGAGGTTATCCTATGTGAAATACACCCTTGGGAGAGCTGTAGCCCAGTAATCTCTGTGGCGCATCCCATAACTGCGTACTGCTGTAGTGTGATAAACTAGTTAGATAGGAGTTCAAACCCCAGAATTGGCAACTGTGTGTGTGTGTGTGTGTGTGTGTGTGTGTGTGTGTGTGTGTGTGTGTGTGTGTGTGTGTGTATGTTTATGTTTGTGTGCGTATCTGACTGTGTAGAGAGCAATGCTTTTTAGGCTACTCACGCTCCGTACAATTCATATACTCAACCTTGCCACGGCCGCTGATGTCACCAACCTAGAAATACACCTCTGGGAAGGTTGAAGCACTGTAATGTCCGTAGCGCATCCTGTAACTGCGTACTGCTGCAATGTCATAAAGTAGTTAGGTAGGTGTTCTAACCCCAGACATGGCAACTGCGTGTGTGTGTCTGTGTGTGTGTGTTTCTGACTGTGTAGCGAGCAATGCTTTTTAAGCTACTTACACTCCTTACAATTCATATACTCAATTTTGCCAAGGCTGCTGACGTCACCAACCTAGAAATACACCTCTGAGAAGGTTGTAGCCCAGTAATCTCTGTATCATGTCTGGTAACTGCGTACAGCTGGAGTGTGTCAGTTATGGATGTTTTGTATGTGTTCCAATGTTTGTGTATGGAGCAATGCATTATAAGCTAGTCACACGTAGTACATTCCAAATGCCCTACTTTGGTAACCCTCCTGATGTCATTCATTGTAAAATACACCTTTGGGGAAGGAGTTCTGTAGTAACCCCCGTGGTGCGTCCTATAACAGCTCCATGATGTAGTGTGCTATAGACCTCTGTCAGGAGTTCTATACCCACACATGTCAGTTGTGGATGTTTTGTGCGTGTCTCACTGTCTGTGTAGGGAGCAATACATTTTGGGCTACTCACTCGCAGTACATTTGAAATGCCCTACCTTGGTAATCCTGCTGATGTCATCCATTGTGAAATACACCTTTGGGGAAGGGATACTCCAGTAATGTCTGTGGCATGTACTATAACTGCTTAGTTCTGTACTGTAATAAACTAGTTAGATAGGGGTTCTACTCCAAGACATGACGTGTATGTGTGTGTTTGCAACTCATATCCTGTGTAGAGGTGGTTGTGAGTGTGTGACACCCGTGGCCAATGTGGAGCGGGTTTTGCATATTTCTTATATGGTGGCCCTACTATATATCACAATGTCAACCGTACTGGGATAACAGATGTAAAATAGCTGAAAGGCTTAGGTGCAAAGCCATACCCATACATGTGACATCAAGGCCAGGCAATGACAGTTAGCAACCCCAGTATTACCCAGACCACACATTCTACCCATGTGTCATACATGCACATGCCTAGGCAACAGCCAATATTTGGGTAGTACACTGCATATTGGCCACCGATAGTGACTATGGAGTGATAGCAGTGGGCTACAGAGGGCATGTCACCCTGCCCATATGTCCCATATGCATGTACATTCAGACACTGCACCTCCTCCATGTTCCCCAATGGACACCTGCAACACCTGTGGTGCCTTCACATGTGACTCACAATGGACATATCATATCATGCCTGACAACATGGACTGCATGGACAGATGCCACTGACACCAGGGAATTTTGTTAGCATGCTATCAATGTAGATGCAGGGTAAACCTGCCCATTACCAGTTCCTGCCACTGGTGGGCAAGACTGGCACATCTGATGATAATCCATGTTCACAACATGGGCCAGACACCCCAGGTACAGTTCTACATGTCACTGTACATACATGTTGGAGGTGTGCACATCCTAGACACCATCCATGTCATGGACTAAGGACCACATACATGGCAGGTGATGCACAGCATTGGCCATGCACAGTAGTCACCCAGGTGACTGGATGGGGGATACAGTACCCACCTGTGTGGACAAATGCAGAAACTACAGCCCTGAGCCACAATGCAGACCATTGTCATGTGACCTGATGCCAACGTATACTCATCACCTACCCTTGTATAGCCTGCTGGCACAGTTTACCACCACACACCCGTGCAGACATGCACTCATGCTTGTCAGTACTGGCACCCAGTGTGTTTGTGTGTGTGTTGTATGGTGCGTATGGCCACATCCTCACTCACTACAACCGCCGTGGGCATACTGAAGCATGCTGTCCGATGTCTGACACCTCCTCATAATCTTTGCCTTTATGACCTCCATATGACCCGTGTGGTGCATTTGATACCTGCAGAGTAATGTGTTGTGGCAATCCCACTACTGATGAGTTGTACTCCTGGCCCTGCCAAGTGTGTCAATGTGTGTGTCCCTGTGAGACTGTGGCTGTGTTGACACTGGCACCTGTTCATGCAGACAGGCATGTGTACGTCACCTACCTTATATGTACCATATACTTGTTGCAGATGTCACTCACCATCGCATATATATGTTCTTTGTGCTCCACAGCAGGTAACCCATGTGGCGCATCTAATAACTGCATCTAACTGTGATAGCACTATGTAGTTGTCAGGGGTTTGATACCCTGTGCTGGTAGGTGTGTGACACAAACATGCTGCAGTTTTACTCTCCCACCTCTCCCTGACAGGTATTTGCCTCTGTCTGCCTCTCCCACCCCCTCTCTGGTGGATGTGGAGACCCACATCTGCTATGCTTAGGCAGCAGTATGTGTAATTTAAGTGATGCTCATGATCAGCTGATGGGCATCTGCACGAATTGCAACCCTCCTCTAGCTGATTGCATGTGGAACAGCTGTGGTAACATTCCCATAGCCAAT